>NC_037338.1:26150903-26457007 GCF_002263795.3 Bos taurus
TCAATTTCAGTAAGCAAAATTTCAATCAAGCCTAGATAAAATATACTAATCCTAAATAGCCCAGGTTTGTCACCTACCATTTCCCATAAGCTGCTTACCATAGTGGAAAAAAAAAAGAAGAAATTTTAAATTAAATGCCAAACAGTTGCAGACAGCACTTGTTTGGCTGATTAACTTGTAGACAAGCATTACAAATAAATCTGAGCATGGTCTGCAGCAAATTAAATTCCACTGCTTTTAAGAACAAAGAATTCCTTGGCAAAGAGGATTAGCAACTTTACACCCAGGAATGCCAGTTTAATTTAATTGTTCCACAATCCAAGATTTAATATGCAAATGTCATTTTGATATATAACAGTGAATTTAACAAAGTGAAGAAACAAATTCAATATACAACCAGGCTGCCTTTTCTGAACTGTAATTACATACAATAAAGAAGCTGGCCGAGTCTCCCCCCAACCCTACATTATTGGGACTGAATTATATTAACATGAATCAAAAAAAGTGTAATTAAAGGTTAAAATTTTAAAACATATTCTAATTAAGAGTCTAAATAGCTGTACAATTACAATACTGTAGTTAACATCATACCTCAATGATCTTCTTGGCCTCTTTGTAATTTCCCGTTTGTAGGAAGGCAAAGAAGAGATCATAGAGCATAGTCATTTCACCCTGTTCTTGGCTCACAAAGTCCATTGCTAGAGAGGAAAGAAGAAAATATATTAGAAGAAAAAATATAGAGTAACACAGTATCACTTGAAGAATTCTGAACAAATATCAGAAAACTTTAAAATAAATATTCAGAATAACTTAAAGCTTATAGCTATATGAAACAATTTTCTGTCACATTCTTTACCTAACAGCATATATTTATGACATTAAGCACCTATGACTAGTTTCAAAGAGAACTGGTGAGATTAAGGATGAAAATCCCCACAAAGACAGCTCATCAAGAAGTGGAGCAAAAGAAAAACAACAAAGGGCAACTTTTCAAAATGAACAGTTACTAAAAACAAGGACATCTGTAATGTTAAAAAATTTACCTGATATTCTTCTCTTCAACTCAGAAGCGCAACAAAAGAAAAGTTTCTCTGGATATGCTTGTCTTTCTGTTAAATTTTCTCCTCACAGCAACACATTAAGATTACACAAGCAAGAAAGAGGAGGGAAAAAAAAAAGACTAACAGCCCTAAGATATCAGAAGGTGACTAACCTTTCTGAATTAGCTCAGTCTCGCCTTTCTCTATCAGCTTACACAAGACATCATGAATCCTTGGCAGGATTTTATACTTTTCATAGCAGTCAATGGTGCTTTCAAGAGCAGCAGGTAAGTCATCCCTTGGAAACAACAAAATATTAACAATGAAAAAAATATATCTAATTAATCTGAGAGATACACAATGACCAGTCAAAAAGTACACAGGCAGCTTTTACTTAAGTAGACTACCACAAAGCCAAAATGGAAAAACAAACAAACAAAGAAGAAATAATCCTTATATAAAAATCAATGTTCAGAGTACAGACATCATTAGTGGCTCCTTGCTTTCTCTGCTTCACCTTTTATTATTTCACTTGCTAAATGGCACTTTTTAGAGAGTCCAAAAGATGAAGGCATTTCGTCATATTATACAGAAGTTGCTATAAGAATGCATTATTTCTAAAAACAAGGACTACTGTCAAATATTTTTTCCAACCACTTAAGTTTATGGTTCTCAATTTCAGATTTGGGAAACTTTACTAAATGTGCATCAACGGTCATCAAGAACTTTTCAAGCACGTTCACCATTCTCATCATAATTTTCAAACTGTTGCCTCTCCAGATAAGGAGGAAATAACTTCAGGACTCACAGTAGGTGTGTAATTAATTAGAGCAAAAAGATATTTTCATTAAGTTATTTATTAAATAAGAGTATGGAAATATATTCTGCTGCTGCTGCTAAGTCGCTTCAGTCATGTCCGACTCTCTGCGACCCCAAAGACGACAGCCCACCAGGCTCCACCCTCCCTGGGATTCTCCAGCCAAGAACACTGGAGTGGGTTGCCACTTCCTTCTCCAATGCATGGAAGTGAAAAGTGAAAGTGAAGTCAGTCAGTCTTCGACTTAGCGACCCCATGGACTGCAGCCTACCAGGCTCCTCTGTCCATGGGATTTTCCAGGCAAGAGTACTGGAGTGGGGTGCCATTGCCTTCTCTGGAAATATATTCTGTGGGTCCTCAAAACCTCTTTTATCCTTTGGGAAACAACAGTATAAGAAGTTATTAAGACCTTGGGAAAGCTGTTTAGATAATGTGATCCATGTCTACCTGCCACTTTCCTTTATTTTTCAATAGATGAGGAAATTAGGGCATCTGGAGATTGACTGATGAGCCTAAGGCCACTAGGAAGGCACTGCCATCAGGTCACTGGACTCCCCCTTTCAGAGTACATCTAATTACACATTATGCTCTATTAAAAAGCAATGTTGTTCCTTTAACCTAATAAGGTGATATAACTTGGAATAATAAATTTAAAAGATTATTTAAAAGAAAGTATGAAATGTACTTAGAAAACAAACAAACAAACACGGTTACAGGTATGGACCAAAAAGTACAGCTAGTGATAATCTTTGTGAAGAAAACATATTTCTCTCACACGTGCAACAGTTTTTGAAAGGAAGAAAAGCCTTTTAAAATTTTCCGCTGAAGCCCTAACATTTTGGTTCATTTTGGTTCATTATACAAATGTTATGTTGCCCTAGATTGAATTACTATTTTATCCAGATTAAGATTTTAAACTGTACTAAGAAGTACAATACCATGAAGAAGCGTTAATTTCACTGCAATAATACTGACACAGTGAAAAGGAGCCGATCGGAATGGAACTCCACCTCATCCCCTTACTGAGCCCTGTTTACAGCGCATCTTCTGGTACCCCACGGAGTCATTTGAATTTTTGTCATTTGGGGTGAAGACTAAATTATAGGTTAATTTCAAAACTGCAAGTAGATGTTGCAGGCTAGATTACTGTCATACAAGGGAAATGCTACAGAAGCTACCACATATGATATAAAGCTTTATATAATCAGTATTTTCCTTTGCTTCAGATACAAGTTAAGTTATTACGTTTCCACAATTCCATTTAAGGGAAAAACTACCAAAATATTTTCAAAAGAAAAACTAACACATAACAGATTTTTAAAAGGCAGGATGATTTGCTTTTTCAGGTCAATTCCCAAACTGGAATAGTATTGTATCTCAATTGTATTTTCCCTACATTAGGTCAAAGCCATCAATAAATGAATGAATAACTGTCCGGTCAATCAAGGAGACACACTAATAGTCTTTGGTCTCCAAATATATGCTTCTGAAGATTACACATGCTCAGAACAAAAACAGAAAAGGATGGCAAAATGGAAATAATTCATATATATATGTTAGTAATTTTAAATAACAATGTCACTGATCCCAGGTTACCAACAAAATGAATTAAAAATCTGTAATGAAATATTTCATACCTACTGATGACAGAAGTAACTAATGACTAGTCATTTCTTTTCAATTCCTATTTACATTCTGACTTGCATTTGGCTGGTTCATGTAACTTTAAGAAAGAGACAAAAATGTCCATTCCTCATATAATTTGATGTCATCATTAATCTTTCCTATTTAAGCCTGAAAATTCTGGTTATGGAAATGAAAAATATGAGAAAGTATCTAAAACTGACATTGCTACAATAGTTGTATACTCATAGGACTTTTGAGTTTCAACCCTAATTGACAAGTACTACACATAGCTTGGCTATAACAATGTTACACATTTCAAGAAGTGGTGATAAAAAGTAGATTATCTCAACAGTTGAACTCAAGGATCTTTGGGTCTCCTCTCAGTGCGAATACTCTAACGTGAGGTTCTATGAACTGGAGCTTAGTGGGTTCATCATCTCAAATGTTTCACACCAGCAGAGAAAACCATCACATGACTACTACTTGTTATTAGGCGGGATTACATCAGTAAGTGCAGCAAAATATCAAATGGAAAAAGGCTGAAACCGCTTTACACCCAAAACGTGGGGGAAGGTTCAATTAATCAGTGTAATTCTATATCCTAAAACAACTTTGCTTTCCTCTGTATGCTTTAAAACACTAGAACTGATTTAAAACTCTACTCTAAATAGAAATAAAAATTTAGCCACTGCTATCAGAAACCTCAAATAATACTAAGTGAAAACCAACTCTAACATACTATTATCTCTAAGAAAAATCCACTATGATATTTTCAATGACTAGATACCCCTCAAAGTATTTCAATGATATACATAATCTTCATAAATAAAATATATGCTAATAAAAAGTAAGCAATCATTTAAAAGTATTTGTGACTGATGCAAATTAACTCAATATGACTTTAATCAAAATTCTACAAGCCGATGAAATAAAAGCAGAATCGAAGAAAGATTTTATAACAATACCAGAAAACAAAGCCCTCCTAACTCAAATTTCTTTATAAATAAACTAGAAATCACAAATGGGTTTCGTACAAACTTGAACTGTTAGAACAAGAGCAACCAGTGATAACTATCTATTTACCTATCGATAGCTTTAAACTTAGTCTGCTTACCCATAACTTCCAATTCAGAGAGTATACTTAATTTAATCAAAATTTTAAATGACAAATATTGATTTTTTTAATTGGAATAAAGTGCTTCAACATTATGCATAAAGTGCTGGTGAAGTGGCAATTTACCTAAAGAGCTTACTGACTGAAAAGCTCTCAAAATCTGAAATCACTAGAGAAAAGAAGGTCGTTGAGGGGGGAAAAAAGTTCAAAACAAGGGAGAGGGGGAAAAAACACCTTAACACTCTTAAACACCGACTATTCTATAAATCTTAAGCAGATGTTCAGTGTGGAAAGAAATCATTCCAGGAGAAACCACAGACTTTGCAAAAATTATTCCGTTAAGAGAACCAGTCCCTGAAAGAGCTAAATGTTTTTTTTTTCTGTTCATCATCTATAAATGAGGAATCTTCAAGGAGACTGGTGTTGCAATTACAACTAATCCTCCCCAAAAAATTAACTGTGTTGAAGGCTTTGTAATTTCCCTAGGTACAATTTAGCTGTCACTTACTTTAAAATTTACTCAAACACGCGTTCGGAACAGCACTAACTTCACATGTCAAGTGCTTTCCAGCCAATTGAGTCTAAACTGGAAGTCGGTGTTAAACAACTGAATGATTAGACAAGATAGCTCATTTCCCTGCTCTTTTGTTCAGAATAAAATGCCACATTTACATTATCAGGCTCAACAGGATTTTCTGACAGAGGGAGAAAAAACCCTACTGAACACTGTCCGTACTAAGCACATGAAGCCTGTCATTTACCAATCATCCTTCAAAAAGCAATAGCCATGAATGTAACTTAATTACGACCCAATGATCCTTGACGAAAAATCATCTTATCACTGTCCTGTTCCCCTAGGGCAAATGAACCACTTTTGTCCTTTGGCACGGATGATGCTAAATTCTTAATTGCAATAATGGAGTAAAAGAGCCAAACCTCCTTAATTTCCTTTCAGCACATAAAGAGTTTTACTCTAGAAGGCACGCATTCCCATAAATAATAAAAGTATCCAGTACAAATGAAGATGCCAAAATTAAAGGGGAGTGTATATGACAATAACCACCATCCTAAAAAAGTGTATTTCCCACTTCTGCAACACACTGAAGTGTTACAGTATGTGAGTTTTAAAATGTACTGGCATAGGTTCATCGTACAGAAACTGTGACCTTTATGAAGAACTCAAGATTAACACAGCAAGAATTCTGGGAGGATTATATGCACAAGTCCATGATTCACTTAAATGAAATGCATGTGGGTATATACAGCTTATAGCACAAATCAGCACAGAAAAATCCTTAATGGAAAGCAGAAATTAAAGTTTCTTTGATCATTTGCACTAAATAATCCAGTTAAACAGCTTCAAATATTTTTCATATGCAATGAAACCAAAATGGATCAGCTATACAAGAAGTGAATCTGAAACTGCATCATACAAATTCTTAGGCTTTTAAGACTAATGGCCAGATTTCATTAATTTTATTTCCTTTACCATAGCATAAAGACTAATCAAAAGCTCTTTTAACCTACTTTAAAACATTTTTCTTTCTTTCTTAATATGGAGTATCCAGGTCATCTTTCTGAATTCAGAATGATTTCAATTAAAAAAATATTTAAGTAGTTACAAAGGAAAATGTTAAATGTTCATGTGGACTACATGTAGACATGTGGCTTATAGAACCCCAATGTAAACGAAACACATGAAAATTTTGTTCAATTTAGCATGCTTCTTTTCTGTTCAGTACAAGCATTATTTTGATAATACAAATCAGATTAAACAACTTCTTCAAAATTTTGCAAACCCGTCATTATTTTGGATTTCCCTGAGCAAACGAATAAAACAAAATGCATTATTTTTCATAACAATAAGGATTTTATACACTATCCAGTAACAAACAGATACAATTACATTTCTCCTGTGTTTTAGCCAATGCTGGAAAAATCAGTTCAAAATTAAAACCTACTGAATCTTAAAGATCACCTTTCTAAGGAACTCAACCTCACAGATTTGTTCCAGAATTACAGTATGTAAGTGACAGCCTTCTTCACAGTCTGGCAATGATTTTCCAAAAAGGAAAGGATGAAGATTTTGTACCATGCTTTGAAATGTTTCTCTTAATTTTACCTCAAGTTTGAATAAAAGGCTCATTATCCAGATGAGCTTATACCTGCTGAGGCCAGTTACATGATATTATTGAAGACCAAACATATTTAATCAAGTCAAATATATGTAGGCTTTTGGGGAGGCCAGTGTAGTTAATCCTAGTACTGCACTTGTCATGATTCTGAATAGTTAGCTATCTTCCATCATTTGGGAAAACACAATTGAAAACAAGTTTCAAAATCAATGTTTTCCTCCAACTTAGCCCCGACTAGGAGTGTATTATTACTGTTCTCTGCAAAACATGAAATTTCTTTTATCTCCTTAATTTCTTCTTTCTGACTCTAAAATAGAGTCGACAGAAAGTTTTTATCATGACAGATGAAACTGAAAGATCTTGTCAGGGAAAAAGCCTCTGCAAAGCACAGACAGCAAAAAAAAACAAAAACAAAAACAAAGTTAGGCAAATAAAAATAGAAGGTAACAATTTCTCTTTATATCTGAAAGCAGTAAAAAAAAATCATAAAAGGTACTAATTTACATTTCTCTAGCCCAATTAACAGGGACAGTCAAATTTAACTGAGACAAACAAATCTCTGTACTATTAAATCAGAAGCACAGAGTATGCTCCATGTTAACATCTGAATCCCATGCTTTTTCCATTTTCCTTTGGGGGAAGTTCTCCTCGGTTCATGAGCCCCATCTGCAGACCTTTCTCGGAAAACTTTTCATCTTCTGTCTCACGGTATTTCTGTTTGTAAGATACTTCTCTACCATGGCCTCATTTTCATTGTTAATTATTTTATTTTTGCCCACTGATGGAGGAGGGCCTAATTCTTCTGGGCACTGGGCCCATTTCTTTCAAACCCCTATGCAGAGCTCCACATGCAATCTGCAGAGATGGGTCTTTTGAGATCATCAAAAAAATTCTTGGAGGAAGCATATTAATTACAGGATTTCTATATAAAGTTGGCTGTGAACACCAGAACTCAATAACACAGTAATTGTTTGAATCACTATTCTTTAAAAAGATGTAATGCTGAGATTGTGGAGGTAAAGACTTAGCCAAATCAGCTAAGTTGATAAACTGTTTTTTGACTGGATGTCAAAGAAAGTATTTCACAAAACATTTGTGTGTATGAACCTGTGTACACATATATACATATGTATAAACATAACATAGTTAGATGTTTTTTATTCCACATCTTCAATTCAATATTAAATCATTCATTATATTCAATTAATTTTGCTCCTAGTAAATAAAGAAAAACTACCAGAAATTTGGGAAGAATGTGAGTACAGTAAGATTTATCATTTATTTTCTCCTGGCATTGATACAGCAACATCCAAACTAAATGAGAAAACCTCAATCACAAAATAAGCAAATTAGAAAACTGCGCTAAGTCATGGAAGGGAATGGCAATGGGGTAAGATCTGAGAAATTTTTAAAAACAGAAAAGAAAAACAAATGCTAGAGGAAAAGAAGGTAATAAAGGATGCTTTATTATCTTACTGAAATATTTCACTCTGTACTAGAACATAGGTTGACTTTATGATTTACACTTGAAAAAAATACCTTAAATTGGGCACCAACATGAACATTCCAAACACAGACATTTTCAAACTCAGTAAACCTTACCCTATTAACAAAATTCATCTTCTTGTCACAAGACACAGAGACATCTTCTACAATAACTTACCAAAGCTACAGTAACTCCTGTGTTGGTATACGCAGTTAAAACACTACACGGAAAAAAGGATCCCTCAAGAGACACTGCCACATCACAACATGAACAACAGTGATGAAGCATAACCAAAAGCCCTTGAGAATCCTTTCTTATATTTATTAATAATTAACACTTATAAGGCTCAAAACTGGGGAAAACTACATTTGGTTTCATGTAGTATCATCACATGCCCCACCAAAAAAAAAAAAACCGACATAGATCATTCCACTGAGAAGTAATCCATAGGACCACAGGGATTGTTGGCAATTTTAAAGGTCACCTACACCATAGACATTCTCTTATTCAGTGGCAAATAAGGCTTCCGCAACATCACAGAGAATTTACAAAATAAAATCCCTGTATGATTAGATTCATTATTTCAATGCCAACATTCAAAACTGAAAATTCAATTAACTTACTTTTCCAGATATAGGGTGACCAATGGGGAACTTAAGGTGGTAGATGGTTTCGCTAACCCTAGGGTCACGATGGCTTCGTGCAACTGTTTTACTGTTTCAGTTTCACCTCGTAAAGCTGCGCCATTTAGGATGTGGAAAAAGGACAAGACTGTTGCATCTTTGATAAGAACATCCTTCTCTTTCATCTCCTTTAGAATGTTAATAGCATCTACAATGAAGTAGCACAAAAGACCCTTAGGTAATTTCATGTAGGGAAAACAAACTGCTATTAAAACAGCATTTCAAGCCCAGCAGGAATGTAAATTCTAGTGTATAATGCCGATTTCAAGTTAATTACTACTTGCATTTCTAAACGAGACTACAATTATAAATCCACAATAGCATGGTTTTATCATTTCCCTGCAACTTTGACTACAAATTATAGATAGGGACTGTGTGCCCACTCTGCACCACATAACCCTGTACGGTCTGCCCTATAGCTGTAAGATCCTCCTAAATGGATGCTTTTATCGTTCAGAGCTAACATCTGCTAAATCACACCATTGTTTCTTCAGCAGATGGCTTGTCAGGAGGCCAGATAATAAAGATGTGTTTACACTGTATATACAGCCAGACTAATGGTCTGATACCGATAGGGCCTGTTTGCTATGTCGATACTAATTAGCCAAGCAGAGCCAATGAAAGCTTTCCAAAAGACTGCATGTTAATACATTAGATTCATTAAGCTTCATTAGGAAGGCAGAAACAAACATTTTAGGATATGGAATAAGTGCATTTTTATAATGTTGTTATTAATTACTGCACACACAAAATGTTTTGACCACTTTATAGAAAGTGATTTTAAAAAGGAGGCTAATCTTCATAAAGGATTGTCTGTGTTAGAAAAATTTCCTAGGGAAAAATTCAACGATTAGGTCAAATACTTTCTCCATACATTTTTCTCTATAATGATTTAAAAACAAAAAATCTTCTCTAGAAGTAAAAGGAAGACAGAGAGGTTTTTTTTTTAAAGTTTCAAAATAAAGCCAAATGAGAAAGTTAAGAAATAAATAGTTAAGAATAAATTATTAAGTGTAATTATATTAGGCTTAGCATTATCCCAACTATAAGAAAGTTAGAGGATACACATCAACTATATAATCAGTTAGGCTCTCCCTGCAAACTTCTATATGAAACCTTACTGAAGTATACATTTTGTTAATGTTGTTAGAAGTGAAGACAAAGATGCCTGCAAAATTCATATTCTTAAATAAAGGTTATATTTACAGGATTTATGTTCAGCCTTCCAATGTTCTTAAGCAAAAACAAAGCCATTAGTGCAGGCATATAGGCAAATTGTGCCATAAGTCATGATCTTCAAACTCAATCCAAACAGCAATGCTAATAAAAACTAGCTGCAGAAATGCAAAAAGCACTGAGCTGTGCAAATGTAAATGACAAGCTTGCCAATCCATTAAAACTAATGGCCTACACTGTCCATGCAGCTCTGGTTGGATTCACATGCAAATTTGTATGCAAAGTGTTCAAGCACTTTGCAGGATGGACATGATATACCATTAGTATCAATTCACATGTTATTCCAGTGGCAAGATACTCGCATCACACATTTCCTTTATGTGCTGATGCTTACCTTGGAGCTTGCCATGTTTTCCCAATACTTTAACGAGTCTTACATACTTGCCGGTGTCAAGGACAGCAGAAGAATCTAAACGGTCACTAAAAATGAAAGCCATATTTATATAATGTTAGAAGCTGTTTAACTGTTAATAGCAGTGCAGTATCTACTTGATCACTTTTCTAAAAATCTCAGAATCTGAATTTTTATTAACACTGGCTTCAACCTTTTAGTTCAGGTTATTTTGGGGGCCCTATACAATCTACATGCAATTATATTCAAAGAAGTAAAAATGTAATATTACATGTATACTACATCTTTCCATCTGCAAATGATACAAATAAGGAACGCTTCTGTTGCATGGCACTTAAGGTGATTCTCACTTTGTTGCAAATATTGAAATACTCCCAAGAGACATTTTTATTTGGTAAATCTATCAGTGGGAAGCCAAGGATACCTGAGAAATGGACAGAATTCTGTTTACACTACAGTACAGAAAGGGGAATATTTAACAAGCTTTATATAATAGTTACAACATCACTGTTGTGATATGCAGTTGTATAATCAAGAGGAAAAAAATCTTGGCTTCAAGGAATAGAATGTCTTATCACACTTAAACAAAGACTCCTTGCTGAAAACAAGCCATAATTAATCAAAGAGTATTACAGTATGAAATTTCAAAAGCACTCACAAAAGAGAATTTTTAAACTTTACATTATATGAGAGTGGTATTCACTCTACATGAGCCATCAAGGACTATATAGCAGCATAAATGCTGATGATTTGTTTCAGTGCCAGGGTACTCACAATTCTCGTTTCAGGTTCAATGCATCTTCTGCATTATCATGTCGACAGCACAAATTTATTAAAGCTGCATAGCCACCGACAACCATATCTGATTCATATTTTGCCTTCAATTCAAGAGCTTTTTGCATGTTCTAAAATAAAGGAAGGAAATGAAAAAGAAGAAATTAATATACAAGTGTAAAATTTCTAGCTTCCATGTTCAGAGTGTAGAAGTTAACACTACTTTTAAAATAAATGGATACACATTATTAACTTCATCTTGCTCCCTGGTATTTTTAATCCACCTTCTAAAAGGCAGGAAAGATATATATGAAGGATTCAAAAGATTTGTTATCTGCGCTGCAAAACTGATCACTATGCTAAATTTGATGTTTTAGGTTTAGGTACTGTATTATGAAAAAAGACTTCCAGATTAAATATGTACCAGGTGAGTCCAATTTCCATGCACAGAAATATATATTTCTGTTCCTCACAGTCTGTAACGTGCAGGAAATATTTTAGAATTTAATAGCGCCATATTATAACCTTAAAGTCAGCTGTATTTTTTCCCCCTAAAAACACAGGCATACGACCAAATGACACTGAACTAGAAACTGAAAAAGTCTAGTGATATACCCCAATTGCAGACACACACTAAAATGAACACAAAGTACAGCTGGACGCCTGCTGAAAAAAGGCAAGAGACCCTTTATCTCAGAAAGAGCTTTTTTCCAGCAGGAAAATGGAATTTCAATCCCTGCATTAACAACCCTAGTAATATTTGACTTGCAAATGACTACTGCATGTATCAGTTGCTTGACAATCTAGATATGAGAGACCGGAGCCATGGCTTGAAAGGACATTTGGCATGTATGATAAACCTATCACGGCTGTTACTATCATTCACTTTGCAGATTATCGTAAACAAACTACGGCAACCCGAAAACATGCCATTCAAGGTGTAGCTGAAGTTAGTTAACCTCTCATTTAATTGCATTCTTCACAGACATGATGTACAATAATCAATTGTAAAAATAATAAATTTCATATTGGGCTTTGCTTACTTTTATCTGTAAAGAGTTTTTTACCTTAATAGCACATTTAAAATATTTAAACAAACGTTACCTCTTCTGAACATAGCATTAATATGAGCTGCTTTAGGATATCACCTATAGGTTGATTTTCAGCTTTTAGCTTTTCAAGCTTAGACTCCAAATCAGATGATGAAGGCTTCGAAGTAGAAATGGGAAGAAAAAAGAAAGAAAGAAATTTACTACAAAAAAAATGCACCCTTTGTCACTCTTCTCTTTAAACTGCCCTTTCCTAAATGTCATAAATGCTATCAAGGATATTAAGGTGGGGATCTGGGATGGGCTCAAGGGGTTTATAAAGCTCCTGGTATTATAATGCAGATTTCTTAGATATAATTTCTGGTAAATGGCTTTTACCAACTTCTTAGAACTATGCTAGAGGCAAAAATGTTAGGAACCACCGGTTTTAAAAGGACATAGTCTAGAACTCTCATTAAATGAGGTTATTACAGCATGTAGAATCTACTCAAAGAACATACTTACTTTTCTAGAGTCTGTCTTCTCTCTTTCAACCAATATATTAACATCCTAAAATCAGGATTTAAATTAAGATTAGAAAACATATGGAAAATATACTAGCAAATGTCAAAAGCAAATTTTGGAAGTCTCATTTCATGTTTCCATTTTCCAAAATTTTCCTGAAATTCTCTTCAGACTTTTTAACCACTGTAAAAAACACTTTTAAATACATTCTTCAATATATAAATAGCATTCACCAATAATCAACAAAAAGCCTTGTTTTAAAGGCTATCATTTAAATAAACTTTTGGCCAAAAGCAATATATTTAAATAAAACTTTGACATGCCTCTATATATAAATTAAGCATTTTAAGAAGTTGATTATTATTTCACACACACCTTAATCAATTCAGGAACATGGTAGCTATCCAGCAGATTACGAATGCCTCTGTAGATATTTTCAGGAATTTTTACATTCTGTGCAAAGGGGAGGGAGGAGGGAAAAAAAAAAAAACACACAAGTTTTAGACAACCAAACTGAAATTTGTCTAACAGAAATTATCTCGGACATAATTTAAGTCTCCAACTCATGTATGTCATTGAGAAGTGGTCTGGTTGTACTTAAAAGCAGCAATTTCAAATCTAATAGATACATGTCAGACAGGACAGGCATTATATAGCAAAAAATGAAATGGTACCATCTCCTTCAGCTGATGGAAGTATTGTCTCAAATGCTCCTCCTTGGCCTGTACCTCTGAGTCACTCATGCTGTCAATCAAGTTATAAAGAAAATAGCCAACAGCTTCTGTGGAAAAAAACAAGAGAAAGCATTCCACTAAAATTACTGACACTGTCATGTTATCAAGATTAATTTATAAGAAATCATTTTGGTGTGAGATGTCACCCTGATGAGAGGCTCTGAAATGGCAACAATGATCACTGAGGCATAGAGATTATGTGGTTTGGGAGCACACATCTAACTGGTGAGTGAAAGGAATATTAATTATTTTCAGACCGAGTGACAGCTTTTCGGTACTGAATCTTACTTCAATCTATTTTTTTCTACCACTCTGTGACAGAAGTGGTCCTGCCCAAGGCCTTACCCCTTTCCTGTCCAAATCACAAATAGTGAGAATAAACAAATGCCTCCTATATATTTCTATATTAATTTTTGGTGGGCAATATTTAGGGAAACATAAAATTAGAGGATTGGTAAATGTTGAGTATAGAAAGTTAAATAATTTTAATAAGATGTAATATTCCTGTGGAGAGCTGCCTATTAGCCAATGAAAAGCCGAGATTAACAAAGATGTTTCATAACAACAGTAATTTTCCTATGCATCCAAGCATAAAATGTATAGGGCCATGTGTTAATACACAGGATAGAAAAATACGAACTTTCAAGAAAGATACCATATGGTTTTGTGTGTGTGTGTTTTAACAGAAAACCACATATGCTAGGCTTTATTACATGAAAACAAAAATCATTAAATGTCAAAATAATGTATTTTGGGTAATAAATAGTGGAAAAATCTACAAGACCTCTTTATTATTTTATATGTCTAAATTATACCTGCAAAACATTAAAATCACATAAACACTAAAGATTACTGATTTTTAAGGCTATTTTGATGGATGCTATAAGAAGCATTTCCTCAATATCTGAAAAGAAAAACCCTCCCAACCCTGTCTTTAGAAAAACAATTATGGTAATACCAAACACCTCACAGATCTCAAAATGATGAGGTTATCAATGTAAAGATTTATAAACAAATGCTTTCAAATTTCACTTTCAAAAACAAAATGTTTACTGCTGTAATCCTTCTAGCCCATCATTACACAGAAGAATGGATTTGTGGATAAGTTACAATCATCAAAATTGAAACGCTACCCGTTGGTCCTGGGGGCTCCTGGCAATAACGTCCATCCTTGTACAACAGTTCTGTTATCTGGTAAGACAGAAAATGCGTGCATTGCAGCAACAGAAGCAAACTGGAACAAACACAATCTGAAATTGAATTCTTGAAATAATAAAGCCTCTCCCCAGTAAGGTATTACTCTATGTCACAGCAATTCAACACCACCCCCACTTGCCAAGGAGATTGTTTCGTTTTTAAATAACAGGTTAGTCTTTTAGAACAAAAACAAAACAAACCCATGTTGAAGGAAAACTGCAGTATTTCATGATACATCACTAAGAAAACCTCTCAACTGTTCTGGTTACATATTGTTTTAAATAAACTGTTACTGTAGAAAACAGCTTATAGGAAGTATCAACCAATGTTATTTGTCATTGTACTGTTTTTGGTCTTGCTGAAATTCAACCAGTTTCCTCCTTTTAAATGAAGTTTTACAGCAGTAAGAAAGTAAAATATCCTGAAACACTAAATACTTTTTTTAAAAGTTTTTCAACATTTTGCCAGTCATTTTAATGGCGTTAAAACAAAATGGAGGCTTTCCTGGTGGCTCAGATGATAAAGAATCTGTCTGCTATGCAGGAGACCTAGGTTCAATCCCTGGGTCAGGAGGATTCCCTGGAGAAAAGGGAATGGCAACTCACTCCAGGATTCTTTCCTAGGGAATTCCATGGACACAGGAGCCTGGCAGGCTGCAGTCCACAGGGTCGCAAAGAGTCGGACAGGGCTGAGCAACTAACACTTACTTACTTAAAACAGAAGGGGGTCAAAAGTTGTAATGTTTGTTCTCATTGATTCTTATCAACTGAATACACAGAAACTACAAGACTTACTCTTCAACATTAACTCTACCCACAAAATTTCAATTAAAAAAACCCAAACCTATTTGATGACAAAAACAATTACAAAACCTATGATACTGAATGTAACTTTTGAACACAGTATTTTGACTATGTATCAATAGGCTGAAGATAGTAGAAAGGAAGCATAGGTTTCTGAAGTGATATGAGCTACAAATTCTCAACTACTTCATGTGTATACTACAACTGAACTTATTTGCTCTTTAGATAGTGTCTGCTCAGTTGCTAAGTCATGTCTGACTCTTTGTGACCCCATGGACTGTAGCCACCAAGCTCCTCTGTCCAGGAGATTCTCTAGGCAAGAATACTGGAGTGGGTTGCCGTTTCCTTCTTCAAGATAGTGTTTGGCCACAGCACAAGTATTAACAACTAAAACTACAGTTACTTCTCTAACTATGTATTTTCTAATATGGAAAACTAGGTAAACCTGATCATATCCCACTTCACTCAACAATGAAAGCATGATGTGATAACAGCAATCCAAAGGACAGTAAGGTAGAAACTATTTAAAAGCAAAGCAAAACAATCCTATCTACAATTTTTTTTTTAACCAACCCAGACATGTAGAAGATAGACAATAAATTCTACCAGAAGTTGTAGCCATACATTAGACATATGACAGCCACATTAAAACCTAATTTAAAAGACACATTTAATAAGCCAATGAAAAAGTCTTTATAGCCAAAAAAAAATTGCTTATAAATATCTTAACCATCTATTATAACTTACATAGTATGAATGGCCGTTTAATACTAAAAACAGAACTGAATGAAAATAAGATTTTAAGAAATATTTAAAATGGGAATTCCCATCAATAATGTGCATTCTGATTGTGTTGTTGTTTATTAGCCAAGTCATGTCTGACTCTTTTGTGACCCCATGGACCTTAGCCCAACCAGAACCTCTGTCCATGGGATTTTCCAGGGAAGAAAACTGGAGTGGGTTGCCATTTCCTTCTCCAGGGGATCTTCCCAACCCAGGGATCAAACTTACACCTCCTGCATTACAGGCAGATATCTTGTAATTCAACATAAGGATTGTTGTACTTCCTGCATAAAAGCAGTTAACTTCTTAAAAAGATAGCAGTTTAAAAACTGATGTATCATTCACATATAGATATACATATAGATACACTTGACGCTCCTATGTGGCACTAGTGGTAAAGAACACCCTGCCAATATAGGAGACGTAAGAGAAATGGGTTTGATCCCTGGGCCAGGAAGATCCCTTGGAGGAGGGCATGGCAACCCACTCCAGTATTCTTGCCTGGAGAATCCCTTGGACAGAGGAGCCTAGCAGGCTAAAGTCCATAGGGTCGCAAAGAGTCAGATACAACTGAAGCAACTTAGCACATATATAGATATATACACAAATATGTATAACATATATAACATGCATATATTTTTAAAAATAATTATTAAATACGTATGATCACTGCCATAATGTTAACAGTTGTTTTTTAGAAAAGTTGAAAACTTAAGAATTTAGGACTAACTCAAGGTCACTTCAACAATAAATTTCATGATCCAGGAAGGTAGTTTTAAAACTAAAACTACCATTTCAAGATTCTAAATTAATTAACTTAGAGTGATGTATGATAAATGTATGAAGCTATTATAACTTGCTTTTTATTTATCACACTATGATTTGCAATATTAGGAATACTTACCTTGCTCCAAAGATTTATATTCATAGACCTGCAGGGGGCAGCAAAGGATTGAAAATAAACCCAGAGGTTTAAAAAACATTAAAATATACTAGCAATCATTATATGCAATACATACAGATCAAAGCCTTTAAAAAAAAAAAAAACGTTTCCAAAATCAAAGTTAATTTTCAGGGCAAGATAATTTAGAAAGACTGATTCACTTATTTTGAACCCTCAAAATAAAGAGTGGTTTGGACACGAACCACTAAGAACCATCTCTAAACCTTCGGGTCCCAGTTTCATGGAGCAGGTATCCTCATGGTCTCTAAGGATCTCCCCGAGACTGCTTATTACTTGTAATGGTAAAGGCAGTAACTACACAGTGGAGACACTGAACCAGTATCTTCACTGAGTGATCAAACTTAACATCACTAATGAGGTGCTGACGGACACATTTTAGATTTAATTTCCCTGAGAAAAACAGAACAACATTCCTGTGGTATTCCAGTCAGAAACGTAACATGAAGTTAAACATGAGGAAGCATCATGAGGAACATTCTAGAAAATAACTGGCCTGTTTTCTCCAAATCTATTAGTATCATAAAAGACAAAGGCTGAAGAACTGTCCCAGATTAGAGAAAATTAAAGAGAAAAGATGACTAACATCTATTCCTTGACTGGATTCTGCATAGTGAGTGAAGTCGCTCAGTTGTATCCGATTCTTTGCAACCCCATGGACTGTAGCTTACCACGCGCCTCCGTCCATGGAATTTTCCAGGCAAGAGTACTGGAGTGGGTTGCCATTTCCTCCTCCAGGGGAATCTTCCCAACCCAGGAATCAAACCCAGGTCTCCCGCATTGCAGGCAGATGCTTTACCATCTGGGCCATCAGGGGTTCTGTATAGGAGGAAGGAAAATAAGGGCCCCTCCAAAAAGAGAGTGAAAATATTTGACAGAACTGGTATATGAGCTCTGTTAGATAAAAATATTCCATCAACGTTAAATATCCTGAGTTTGTCAACTGTAATGTGGTTGTATAAGGGAATAGCCTTGTTCTGTGGCACTGTGTATCTGTCACGTGCCTGCCTCTTTGTGACCCCATGAACTGTAGCCTGCCAGGCTCCTCTGTCCATGGGATTCTCCAGGCAAGAATACTGGAGTGGGTTGCCATTTCCTTCTCCAGGGGATCTTCCCGACCCAGAGATCGAACCCATGTCTCTTCCATCTCCTGAACTGGCAGGTGGATTCTTTACCACTGAACAACCTGGTTGTGTAAGGGAATATCCTTGTTCTGTGGAATTATATACTGACATATTTAAAGATAAAGCATCATGACATATGCAACCTAAGCACAAACAGCTCCAAAAAATTAACATTTATGTGTATGTGTGTGTGTGCGTGCGTGTGTGTGTAAAGAAACGGAAAGTATAATGATAATTTCACAAAATGCTAAAAGTTAATAAATGGGGTATGTAAGAGATCTCTATACTACGCTTATAATTTTCTATAAATCTGAAATTATTTCAGGAAAGCAAAAAGAACAGCTCACTCAAATTGTGACTGTTAAAAGGACAAACTATTTATAAAATTGGGTAACCAATGAACACTAGGTCTTAGACTATTTGTAATCTTTGTAAACTTAATGTCTATAAGCTTTGTATATTTAATTCAAACACGGAATCTACTTTCAGCAGATTAGTTATGTGTTTTAATGATAATATTATAATGCAAACATAATGTATATATTTACTATAATTATGTATATTATACTTACATTGTAAAAATACCCACAAAACTTACAGACCTCTTAAAATCGGCACCTACAAAAATTCACAGGCCTCTTTAAACTTGAGATTGAGCAGTTTAGAGTGAACTGTTTTGGTACAGTGAGTTAATAAGGCACTTGTTTTTACTTTAAAAACATTCCAAAGGAACTACTGACACACGACAACTAGGATGGACCTGGGGGCATTACGCCACCTGGAAAAAGGCAATCTCAATATACGATTTATGTAATTTTTTTCCATTTATGTAACTTCTGCAAACTAAAATTATAAAAACTGAGAACAAATCAGTGGTTGTCACAGATTAAGGATGGTGAACGGAAGCTAAAGAGGCAGTGGCAGGGAGGTGGGGAATTTGTAGTGATGGCATAGTTCTGTATCTTCACTGCAGTAATGGTTACTCAAGTCTATGTATGCGATAAACTGTCAGAACTACACACGTACATTGTACGAACGTAAAATTCCCAGTTTTGGTAATGCACTGTAGTTGTGTAAGATGCAACCACTGGGGGAAAATGGGAGAGTGCATATAGGCCGTTTGTGTCTTATCCTTGCAACTTTCTGTGACTCTAAAATTATTTCAAAACAAAAAGTAAAACATGTCCCATGCCCTGCCAGAATCCTCTGCCTTATGATAAAATCATTCCTCCTACTAAAACACATTGAGAAAAAGTTTTTAAAAAGATGAACCTGTATTTGTAAGTGGAGAAAAATGTTTACAAAGCCCTGCATTGCACACATATTCTTTTTCATTATAGTTTATCACAGGACACTGAATACAGTTCCCTGTGCTTACAGTAGGACCTTACTGTTTATACAGTAGTTACCATCTGCTACTCCCCAACTCCTGATTTATTCCTCTCCCCCTTTTCCCCTTTGGTAAATCATAACACCCTTATGATAGATAGCGAAGAACTAAAGAGCCTCTTGATGAAAGTCAAAGAAGAGAGTGAAAAAATTGGCTTAAAGCTCAACATTCAGAAAACTAAGATCATGACATCTGGTCCCATCACTTCATGGGAAATAGACGGGGAAACAGTGCAAACAGTGGCAGACTTTATTTTTTTGGGTTCCAAAATCACTGCAGATGGTGACTGCAGCCATGAAATTAAGACACTTGCTCCTTGGAAGGAAAGTTACGACCAACCTACACAGCATATTAAAAAGCAGAGACATTACTTTGCCAACAAAGGTCCGTCTAGTCAAGGCTATGGTTTTTCCAGTAATCATATACAGAGGTGAGAGTTGGACTATAAGGAAAGCTGAGTGCTGAAGAATTGATACTTTTGAACAGTGGTGTTGGAAAAGACTCTTGAGAGTCCCTTGGATGGCAAGGAGATCAAACCAGTCCACCCAAAAGGAGATCAGTCAGAGATCAAACCAGTCCACCTAAAGGAGATCAGTCCTGGGTATTCATTGGAAGGACTGATAATGAAGCTGAAACTCCAACACTTTGGCCACCTGATGTGAAGAGCTGACTCATTTGAAAACCTTGATGCTGGGAAAGATTGAGGGCAAGAGGAGAAGGGGACGACAGAGGTTGAGATGGTTGGATGGCATCACCGACTCAATGGACATGGGTCTGGGTGGACTCCGGGAGTTGGTGATGGACAGGGAGGCCTGGCATGCTGCAGTTCATGGGGTCGCAAAGAGTCGGACACGACTCAGCGACTGAACTGAACTGAAGGGAAACATGGATGTGCATTTCCATATTGGAATGCAGTTTTTGCCAAATTCAGACTTAAACTGAAGAAAGTGGGGAAAACCACTAGACCATTCAGGTATGTCCTAAATCAAATCCCTTATAGATTATACAGTGGAAGTGAGAAATAGATTTAAGGGACTAGATCTGATAGACAAGAGTGTCTAATGAACTATAGACGGAGGTTCATGACATTATACAGCAGGCAGGGATCAAGACCATCCCAATGGAAAAGAAATGCAAAAAAGCAAAATGGCTGTCCGGGGAGGCCTTACAAATAGCTGTGAAAAGAAGAGAAGCAAAAGGCAAAGGAGAAAAGGAAAGATACAAGCATCTGACTGCAGAGTTCCAAAGAATAGCAAGGAGAGATAAGAAAGCCTTCCTCAGCGATCAATGCAAAGAAATAGAGGAAAACAACAGAATGGGAAAGACTAGAGATCTCTTCAAGAAAATCAGAGATACCAAGGGGACATTTCATGCAAAGATGGGCTCGATAAAGGACAGAAATGGTATGGACCTAATAGAAGCAGAAGAGGTGGCAAGAATACACAGAAGAACTGTACAAAAAAGAGCTTCACGACCCAGATAATCGTGATGGTGTGATCACTGACCTAGAGCCAGACATCCTGGAATGTGAAGTCAAGAGGGCCTTAGAAAGCATCACTACAAACAAAGCTAGTGGAGGTGATGGAATTCCAGTGGAGGTTTTCAAATCCTGAAAGATGATGTTTCCCACAGGACTAGGTAAAATGACTAAGATATCTCACTTAATGTTCTGTAATTTACTGCATTTCTGTTAAATATGAATAATTATTTCTGGTAAAGTGTAACTCCTAAGTAACTTTAAGTGAATCTCTTATGTGCTAATCCTTAAGGAGCTGCAGGGCTCTACTGGTGATATCTATCAGTTCTGTTTTCAGAACAGCTTTCAGTCAGTCAATTCTAAAGTTGCTAGATTCTTAGAACTCACACATGGACTGGAATAGTTCACATTTCCAATAATCTCAAAACACATGGGCTAGCAGATAAAGTATCAGGACCAGGGAGAGCTACCTTAATAGCAGGGCTCAACTAATTTAGTGGGAATAATACTAGACTAAAAGCTGCTCAAGTCCTACCTACGAAGCATAGAATCCAAGAGATGTGGGTTGGATCTCTGGGTTAGAAGATCCTCAGGAGGAAGAAACAGCAACCCACACCAGTATTTTCACCTGGAAAATGTCAATGAATAGAGCAGCCTAATGGGCTACAGTCCGTGGGGTCAAAAAGAGTATGACACGACAGAGCACACACACACACAAACACACACAAAGCATAGAAGCATGCACTAAGAAAACTTGTTTCAAGTAATTTAATTCAAGATCTCAAAACAAAGCTCAGAAATATTTAGAGGAATTAAAAAAAAAAATCCACATTCCCCACCATAAAATTCACAACTAGCATCCAGTCAGAAATTGTCAACAAGCACAAATGTATGATGCATAGTAAGAACAAAACTTATTTAACAAAATTAGGAGGCAAGGACAGCAAAACATCTGTCATTAACATCTCCATACAGAGAAGAAGGAAGAAAGAAGCATGAGCATATTAAAGGACACACGGCATATATTTAAAAAATAAAAAACCCCAAATGAAAAATATAATGTCTGAGATCCAAATACATTCTAGATGTATCTTTGCCTTAGCCAAAGCTCTGCACAGTACAAGTTAGTCTACCTTCTTCAGAATAAAAGACAAGCTCCTTCATGTTTTTTAAAATATTTTACAATCTGATCCTAATCAATGTCTCCAATCTCAACAATAAATACTTGCTGAATAAAAGGGAATGCTCAAAAACAGAGGCAGAAACACAGAATAAATAAGGCCTCAGTAATTGATTCAACAGTGTTGATTATGTGCCAGGTTAATATCTATGTGCTGAACATGGGGCAATAAACATGGAGCTTATGTCCTAATAATCAAAACAGCTGTCACAAAATCTTTTGTCACAAAATAAGAGCAAAATATAAAAAATAAAAAAATATGGCATGCCCTTATTTAGAGGCTTTCATTTTTCCAAACTACCACAAACCAGAAGCAACCTACACGTCCATCGACAGATGAATGGATAAAGATGTGGTACGCTCTATACACACACATACATGCAATGAAATATTATTTAGCCACTAAACAGAATGAAATATTGCCATTTGCGGCAACATGGATGGACCTGGAGATTATACTAAGTAAAGTAAGTCAGAGAGAGAAAAACAAGTATCATATGATCTTGTGAAATGTTAAAAAAAAAAAAAAAGATACAAATGAACTTATTTACAAAACAGAAACAGATTCACAGAGAATGAATTTATGGTTGGTTACCAGCATGGGAGAGGGGAGGGAGAAATAGATTGGGAGTTTGAGAATGATATGTACAAACCGTTATATTTAAAATAAATAACCAACGAAGACCTACAGTTAAAAAAAAAGTCATCTTGTAATTAAATGCTCAAAGCATAAATCAAATATGCATGCAAATTTGTCTATACCTCCTACTCACCATTTTCAGAGTACTTTCTTTTTTGAAACAAAACCTTTACCTGATCAGTATGCATTTCTAGGAAATGTTTGATATAAAAGGCAGCCTAAACTCAATTCAACTACTTAGTAAGAATAAAACAGACCCAAACAAGCAAACAAAAAACAGATAAGATTATTTCAGGTAACTAATATATTGCAAGATAAGCATATCTGTTTCTTTCCTCGAGTAGTAGGTAAAAAAGACAGAAGAAATCAAGTCCATATTTAGACAAAGATCATATAAGATAATCATCTTACCTTCTAAAGCCTAGAATGAGGCTGCCTCTCAACGAAGCAAATGAGAAAGGCAATGTATTTGATTCCACTGCAAAAGAAAATTATCATCATAAAATTCCAGACCAAAACCAAAAACTTGCATTATCAACATATTTGGAAACACATTTATACCAATATCTTTCAGTTTTCATTTGGGAAGTATTATTTTAAAAATGGAAAAATTTTGATACAAAGTTAATTAGAAAATTGCAGTAATACATATTGGCAATATAAGCTATCTTTTTAAAATATTTTACCTCATTTACATAAATCTATACAACTAATGAATTTATAAATATTCTTCTGTATAACTACATTAACTAACCTAACAGTGTACTCAAAGTCAGCCTGGTACATATACCAAGACTGTATGTTATCGGACAACATGGCACTATGAAGGGAGAGAGTGTCACCACCTTTTAAAAACAGAAGATGCGGTGGGGAGGGGATGCTCTTTCCTGAGAGTTGTGTAGGATTATGTTGAACCATTCACATTTCCTCATTCTACTTTTCACTATGATCTATAATCTGCATTCATGCAAGAGTGACAACCTAAAGCCATAATAACCTCCTGATCTCTGTTAAATAACTGATTTATACTGATCTTTCACTTTTCTGATGATTTTATTTCCTCTACTATTCATTTTGGCATTTAACAGGCACGTTTCAGTGAAACCTCGCATGTTTCAATGCTGACAGTCTAAGCCTAATTTGCCTTAGTGTAAGATCAGGCTTTAATGCATAAAACCTGACGCCCCACATAACCCTTGTCATAACAAGCATGGGACAGAATCATGGCGGGCATCTCCTGAAGTTATTTTATATAAAATAAATACATAAAATGGTGCCATGTTATAAGTAATTGTTTTCATCTTTTCAGTACATATGTAAAGTGGCTACAAAAGATTCAAGAGGGACAGAATTATAACAGGCAGGAACCCACTGTGGAGGCAAATTCTGAAGACAGAATTAATAAATTAAGTTTAGATACCTGGTTAAGATTTTTTAAAAATTCATGGGAAAAGTCACCATAAGTTTTAATATTATTTGTTCATCTCTCTAAATATGAAAAAAAAAGTTAACCCACACACATAAGGAGAATTACTTGAGACCAACTGTCAGATCCCTTGAACACGAAGCCCAAGTTTCTCAGTGGTTTCATGTGACATTAACTCTAAAACCTGTCTCTGAAATGACCTGAATTTAGTTGCTCCAGGAATTTGAAAGTGGATGCACCACATGCTTTTGGGTAACCCTGAATTTCGCTTGATCACGTTATTTTCCATGCCTACAAACTCAAATGGAGAAATGGTTCTTACTATTCCACAAACTTGATCAAGATTAGCTATTTCATAAGTCAGGGGGTTGGAATATACAGCATGGTGACTACAGTTGGTAATACTGTATTTCGTATGTGAAAGTTGCCAAGAGATCTTCAGTCCTCATCACAAGAAAAAAAAATTTCGTAACCATGTATGGGGATGGATGTTAACTAGACTTATTCTGGTGATCACTTTCCAATACATACAAATATTGAATTACTATATTATAATGCCTGAAACTAATATTTTATGTCAATTACACCTCAATTTACAAAAAAGACAATCCATTTACTTTTCGCTACTACTTGCTATTCCTTATAGTAACCAAAAGTGCCTCTCTACAAGCAGCCTACAGCAAATACCAGCAATTACAGAACTAACCACTCTTCAAAGACCTGTAATTCAAGGGAAAGGGAGGACACTCATGGAGTGAGCTGAAATCTTCTGTAGTCTTTAAGTTCATGGCAATTTTCTTTTTCACATTTAATAAACAACCTCTTGAAAAGTTATTTCTAAACTATTCAAATTAGTATTTTACAGATTATTATCAAGCTTTTATTAATTAAAAAGGTCACCAGAAACATTTCAGCCAGCTGGAAGACTGCTGACAGAAAGCATCTAGTTTCCGTAGCAACAAACAAGTCTGAAAAAAATCAAGAGGTTGACAATGAAGTGGAATGGATGGTATGATAAAGGGAAAGGCATCTCTCTTGTATTCACCTTATGTGCCCAGATTCCTGTTAATGCTTCTGTTTTCAACTTGTCAGTATGAAAAATCTATATATTATACAGAGTGGAAGGCAAAATCAATACACTCGGATAGCAGCCTGCATTAATACCCAACCTTACACTCAAATAACTACACCTCTAACAATCACCATTTTTCATACTGACATTTCACCTTTCCCTTTACAATAATACCATAAAATAAAATAAATCCAATTTGGGCATATTTTGAATTAGAGGCTCTATTTTAAATAATGTAGACACAGGTACTATGTACCAACAATCTGGTTTTCACAAAGCTTCCATTTATACAGTTTGAATACATGTTAATCAAAGCTTAGCTTTTAACATTTTAGTGGGCTGGATGTTGATGTTTGTATGTTTGTTTTTAAATGGTGTCTTTTCACAAGACCTGAAACACTGTCAAGTTAATGCCATAGATAATGTTAAAATTTTTTAATTAAAAAATGTCTAATTTATTAAAATTAAAATGTCTGATAGTAAAAAAAAATAATAATAATAAGGTTAAAGTTAGATGATCTTGGTCTGACTCAGTCACCAACTTTGGCCAAATCATTTAACCTCTCTAAGCCTCTCTTCATCTACCAGTGTATGACTTTTATTAATATGTGATGAACACTGTAAAGCACCCTACCATTTATAAGTGTTTAGTAAACATTTGCTGTGTTTCATTAATGAGGACTGGGGAGCTGGCTTCACATAACTGAGGGCCATAATAAGCATTAGTTTAGAAAACACTTTCAAAAACCACATCTCAGAGGATTTTCACAACTCCCACAAGGTAGAGACAGGCAATCCAATCCCATTTCATGAAATTGAAACAAAAGAATGGTAGAGAGATTTGTTTCTGATCCCATAATCAGCAGTTTATTATAAATAAGATCCAAGCCTTTCAGGTCCCCATTCCAACCTAACACCATGTTACTTCCAAGGTTCTTTACATTTTAAAACTACTTCCAAATTATTTTTAAGTTTCAATTCATAAACCGTCTTATCAGGATAATTTTCAAAAAAACTTATAAAAACTTCCTCCCTTTCATGGAAATTACTCTGAACTACCCGAGGCAGGAAGTGAGGGCATGGACTACCCTGTATGTTCTCAAAAGTCACAGAAATTAACACCCGCCAAGTTTACTCCTTATGTTGCATACTTACTAAATGATAAAATATAATCTAAGTTTCCATTTACTGCTTTACTTCTCAATTCAGCTTGAGAAAACACATTATCATCATGTGGACATCCGTTTTCCTAGGGATAAAGCATATTTCAATGATAATATACCTCAGCTTAAAATATTCAAATTTCCTGTTTTCCCATTTCTTTATATCAGAAACTCTAATGATCTTTTATTTTAAAAGATCATTTTCTAAAATACAAATAAATTGAATAACCAAACTTTAGCAAAAGCTATGAATGGAGTTTCAACATCCTAAATTAAATGTTTATCTTTAAATTTACATAATCTGTTACTATTAGAGTGCCTTCCTTCTAGGGAGAGTTTACCACTGAAGACATTAGAACTACTCTCTCATTTACAACAATGTACTAATCCAAAACGAAGAATGTATTGATCCAAGATGATATTTTAAGGCATATAATGAAGTACAGGTCAAATTTATTTTTATTTAACTCCAAATGGGTAATTACTTGTCTCAATATCATATTTAATAATTTAAGTAAATGAGTTGAAATTCACCTGAACATATTTACTGAACCACTTTATAATAACAGCACAATATTAAAAATCAACTAACCAACAATAAGAAATAAAGATAAATTATGGTACATCTATACAATAAGACATTCAATCATAAAAAATAATTTGTGGAATTACATACTATAATGTAAAGGTGCCAAGTGAGAAGAGTAGGTTTTGGGGAAATATGTGGGGAAACTACCTTTTTAAGTGCATTTTTTAACAGTTAAATATGGATAGCACAGTCTCAAAATACACTGTTAAGGACTCAGGGAAGAAAGCTAAAGACACTCAAGACATAAACTGTATCTTTAAGAGGACTGTAATTATGAAATTATTTAAAAGAAAAGACACGCTAACAATATAGAAAAATAAAGGCATTATGTGAATAACCACCTAAGAAACAGGTCTTCTGAGCAAAACATTACGTCTTAAAGTATGTGTACTCTACAGAGTTGTTCCTAACTGCCCAGTGCTTTATTCTGAAAATCAAAGTGCAACCATTTGCTGAGCTAGTGCACTATCCAAGTCAATTTTTCACAGGCCCTTTTATAAATGTCTTGCTTATTCTGGTGGGGACAGGAAGTATCTGGTAGGAAAATAAAGCTTTGGGGTCAAACAAAAAATTATTAAAAAAAAAACCGGAATAGTAAATTTATTAAGAGTTTATTATGAAAATTGATAGAGAAGTAAAAGTACTACTCAAAACATAGGTACAGCTACATTGTAGAGTGGGGTTAGAGTGAAATTGTTTTATTTAAATTGTGTGTGATATTGGCACGTTCTCTCTTCAACACAAGACAAATGTTATTTTCCCTTTTAAAGTTTTTTTAAAGTTTAACAACCTTACAGGTGTTACACTCACCAATATTTTTTACAAAGCTTTAGAAAGTTATATACCAACATGACCATTTTAGTACTCGGCTCAGTGACTTTTTCCTTGGTTACCACAAAACACTAGGGAGGGAAGATGCTCTCTTCAATTATGAAATTAGAGCCACACTGTGCTCACCTGCAGAACAGCACGAACTGACTCTATACTATCAAAGCTCGGAAACACGTAATTAACGTACGTCTCCTGATCAGGAGTCACTCCCATCTCATGCATTCCTTTCAGGACTTCCACTATACCTGTAAGATCAAATTTAAGAACACAGAGATGAAGAACTGAGAATACATTAACAAAAGATCAAAGTTCAGTTCATCTATTTGAATTTTAATGCAGGAAAAGTACTCAGCATTTTGTTTGTCTGAAAGAGAAAGAACAAAACTGGGTGATAAGATGCTAAATGAAAAAAATTAAACTGCTCCTTCCTACATCTCTCCCTATTAATTCATAAGAAAAATGAAAACAATTAAGCCAGATGCTTAATAATTTCCAGTATCCCAACTGAACAGAGATCATAAAACATCACTGCTATCACACAGCATTGATGGATCTACAAAATAAAACTTGACATGAATAAATATCAGAGACAAGGGATTAGAGGAGTGGGGTGAGAAGAGATCTGTTTAAGACAAAAGTTTTTAAGTTAAGCACTTATGTAAAGAATTCCTTGTGAATTCTTATTAATAACTACCCTGTGAATTCTTATTTAATAACACAAGAAAGAATTATTGATTCTAATGAGCTAGTCTCATTGTATTTTACACTATAAAAGTCTAGTAAATTGTTCGTTCTTTCATTTCCCCCATTCATAAAAACATCTTTTATTAACTTCTCAAAAGGACAGTTCATGTTTTCCAAAGCTATGGTTAGCTTCAAATAGTACAAACATTTTTTTAAATCAGACAATTCTAGAATATTGTCAAACTATTCAGGTGCTACCTACTTTGACAGAAGCAATAGTTTAAGAAAGACCTCATTTATTTTTCTCTTTAGAATTTACTTCTTTAGCTTTATTACTTTCACATTGTTAAAACTTCCCCTAAAAAAAATCCCTGTTTTTGATTTATGGTATTATCTACATAAAAACTATATTTCTTTAAGTTTCTTATGTAATAGATTCTAGTACCAAAACTTGACTATAAATTCTCACTGAATACAGACTTGCATATAGAGACAAGTCTGACTACATTATGAATATTGCACATTTTTTAGATAAAATTCAGATTATGGATCAAAACCTTTTAAATTTAAACAGTTCATTATATTTAAAATTACCCAGTATTTTCAAAACCTTAATTAGATGTATTTTTCAAGATGTAAAAACAACACAGGAAAAAAACCCCAAAAGACAAAGCAAGTGCTTACATATAGATTAAAGAGAACATGCATGTCAAGTTGGTCCATACAGCACACACAAGCCTAAACAATAATTGCAAGAAAAATCTGAAGCTATTCCTCCAACAACTCCCTGGGAATTAGTACTAACAACCTTTATATCTATCATAAAAATGGCAAGTCACACTGGGCTCTTCTTCATATGCAAAAATTACTAAGCACTTGGCGCAGTACATAGCTGCTTTACAATTACCAGTAATAGACCTGTGCTAATCTAATGTCCTCAAAGTATCTTCTGGCCAGTAATGACTGCTTTCATGACCACGGTTTAAAGTAAATTTCTAAATTTCAGGTACGACATTACAGTGAAGTGACAAAACAAAAGCAAGGTTTGCAGTTTAAAGAGACTTAGCTTTCAACTCTGGTCCTGGCACTTAATGGCAGAGTAACTGTGAGTAACTCCACTTTCAGTTCAGTTCAGTTCAGTCGTGTCCGACTCTTTGCAACCCCATGAATCACAGCACTCAAGGCCTCCCTGTCCATCACCAATTCCCAGAGTTCACCCAAACTCATGTCCACTGAGCTGGTGATGCCATCCAGCCACCTCATCCTCTGTGGTCCACTTCTCCTCCTGCCCCCAATCCCTCCCAGCATCAGAGTCTTTTCCAGTGAGTCAACTCTTCGCATGAGGTGGCCAAAGTACTGGAGTTTCAGCTTCAGCATCAGTCCTTCCAATGAACACCCAGGACTGATCTCCTTTAGGATGGACTGGTTGGATCTCCTTACAGTCCAAGGGACTCTCAAGAGTCTTCTCCAACACCACAGTTCAAAGGCATCAATTCTTCAGAGCTCAGCTTTCTTCACAGTACAACTCTCACATCCATACATGACCACTGGAAAAACCACAGCCTTGACTAGACGGACCTTTGTTGGCAAAGTAACATCTCTGCTTTTGAATATGCTGTCTAGGTTGGTCATAACTTTCCTTCCAAGGAGTAAGCGTCTTTTAATTTCATGGCTGCAATCACCATCTGCAGTGATTTTGGAACCCAAAAAAATAAAGTCTGCCACTGTTTCCACTGTTTCCCAATCTATTTCCCATGAAGTGATGGGACCAGATGCCATGATCTTAGTTTTTTATTTCTGCTTTATTGACTATGCCAAAGCCTTTGACTGTGTGGATCACAATAAATTGTGGAAAATTCTGAAAGAGATGGGAATACCAGACCACCTGACCTGCCTCTTGAGAAATCTGTATGCAGGTCAGGAAGCAACAGTTAGAACTGGACATGGAACAACAGACTGGTTCCAAATAGGAAAAGGAGTATGTCAAGTATGACAAGTATGTATATTGTCACCCTGCTTATTTAACTTATATGCAGAGTCCATCATGAGAAACGCTGGGCTGGAAAAAGCACAAGCTGGAATCAAGAGTGCTGGGAGAAATATCAATAACCTCAGATACGCAGATGATACCATCCTTATGGCAGAAAGTGAAGAGGAACTAAAAAGCCTCTTGATGAAAGTCAAAGAGGAGAGTGAGAAAGTTGGCTTAAAGCTCAACATTCAGAAAAACTCCACTTTACTGGGCAATAATTTCTTAGCTTACACACTAGAAATGGCAATATACCCAAACTGTGCCTTCTAGACATTTTAACATATAACAACAATTTAACATGTAACATTTGACTTGATCCTTCTACCCACCATCCATGTAATAAGGCAATACATCAAGGCACTCAATAAACAGAACAATTTTCTGACCTGTAAGAGTCCATGCCTATTAAATGGATGGAAACAAAGTATCAAAACTGCAAATATTACCCACAGGTATGGAACAAATTCCTGTGGTCTAGGCCTACAGGAAGATGGAGGACATCTGAAAAAACATACTGAACAAAAAGAATCCCAGTATTGCAACTCAGTTTAAACTGATCAGTATATAAAGTTCTATATTAAGAAGGCTTTCATCTCAGCCTACTCAGGGGAAGAGTATAGATTTCTCTACTTAAATAAAGTTGGAAATGCCTCCAGGAGTCCAATAATCTTTATTTTAACAGAAGTGTTAAAGTAAGCATTTTCTTCAATGTCAAAGACATGTCCTAAAATAGAAACACTGTTTACTAACTGCAGGCAGGTGCTTGAAATACTACAAAAAAGGAAAAACCTACACTTTCCCCTCCAATCAGAAGGACCTAAGATCAAGTCCTTTTGGACTCAGGAATGATAATAAAGCTCCATATTATACTTCTCAGGGTGGTCACTAAAACTAAAATCTGTGTGAAACCCTAAAAATACTAAACAAATGTTAATAGTAACAACAACTAAAATATTTTTAGCTGTCTTAAAATACTCTAATAGCATAAAATAACTGTTTCATTTTCTTGCAAACAGGTCAACAAACTTAACTACAGACCGAAGATTCCTATACAAACACTTCTCATCATCAATGCCTCAAATATATTTTAATCTCTTAATTCTTCAATCTTCTAATAATGCTTTTAAGGTCAGGAAGAGTGCATTCTGCCTGTTTAGATGACCTGCATTGGTAGCATTTTTAACTTATGTATCTTTCCAACTGAAACTAAGGCAGTTTTATGAAAACCTGGATTCCCATCATTGCTCAGATGAGTTCAGTCAAGGATATTCACTTCAGTAACTATAGTCGGACAGGAAGATGCAAACACTTCTCAGTAAGAAAGGTGACTGATCTGACACACCTACATGTATCTTCCTCAAAAATACAATCCACATTTAAAAAAAATATTCATATATTAACTTAGATAAACAAGGATCCCAAACCTCTGTGAACTTAGAAAATCTAAACGATCTAGTAAACAGTATTTCAAATGTAAGCACAATAAAGTTTATGAATCGAAAGGAAAGTCTCCATTCAAAAGTTTTAAAGGAATTAAAGTACTTCAAACTACTGGGAAAGATACATGGGTTTTCTGAATAAATCCCACTGACTAGGGTTGTTTATGCCACATGATTTTAGACTCTACCCAGAGAACTCACTTTACAAGGAGGGAATTTCTTATTTTTTAGAAAGTACCCCCTAAAATAAGGATTCTTTTTTATTCTACTTGTTTGACTTAGTATGAACAGAATGCCAGATTTCTAATTTATATCCACTGAAAACTTTGATACAGTTCCATGTATTCTGGCATCAAGTATTACTGCTCAAAGTCTAGAAAACTTATTACCTTAGTGATCTTTAAAAACAAAAAAACTGAACAAGGTTTGAAGCTTCTAATCCAATTCTGAGATTATAGAGAAAATACTATGTTTTTAAAAAAAGAAAAAAAAAACAGGAAATTAATGTGTGATATAGTATTGTTAACTAAAGTACAGATTTTGTTCAAATTAAAAAAAAAAAAAACTTACTGTAAGCCATTTGGGGAAAAAAAGTAAACTGCTTCCGATAAAACCAGACACAGATGCATCTCCATTTGTTTAGATTTTCAACAGAAAGCATTTTACTAGAAAAATAAAAAGTACCTTCTACTCAACCATTTTACTCAACTGGTATTTAGGCTTTCATACCAGCCTTTCCTTTCATATTTTACCTTTTATATTCTTATTTTCAGGTTTCTAAAAATATACCAAGGCATGTAGATCCTTAATCATTCTGCATTATTTCCTCTCACTTGGGCCAGTCCACTAAAATTCTAAGAGAGGATTTTTCCATTTGTGCCACAGAGAAACACCAGCAAGATAAGCCATGAGGAAGTCGCTATAAGAATCTTTTTTAGGGCTTGGTGATGGCCAAATCTGCAGCCAGAAAAATTCTATTCAATAAACGTTTGATCATGCTACAGTTGAAAACTTGGTTCAGTCTGATCTGAGCTCTGAATACCTTTCTTTGATTTCCTAGTTTTATTTTTTCCTTATGAAAAATACTCCTCTACATCCTCCATCTCTGTAGCCATTACTTTCTTCTATTTATTTCTACCAGTTTACATATGACATTCCCCAAAAGATAAAGTCACTGCACTATTAAGAATGTTACTTCTTTATCTTACAGGGTGCTGGAGAATTGATGCTTTTCAACTGTGGTGCTGGAGAAGACTCTTGAGAGTCCCTTGGACTGCAAGGAGATCAAACTAGTCAATCCTAAAAGAAATCAGTCCTGAATATTCATTGGAGGAACTAAAGCTCCAATACTTTGGCCAACTGATGCAAAGAACTGACTCACTGGAAAGACCCTGATGTTGGGAAAGATTGACAGGAGGAGGAGAAGGGGACAACGGAGGTTGAGACGGTTGGATGGCATCACTGACTTGATGGATGTGAGTCTGAGCAAGATCCGGGAGTTGGTGATGGACTGGAAAGCCTGGCGTGCTGCAGTCCATGGGGTCGCAAAGAGTTGGACCCGACTGAGCGACTGAATTGAACGAAACTATATAAAATATGTACAGTCATTGACCTGTTACATGAAGAAAAGTCTGTAGAACACATACTTTGTTTTCAGGACTATTTTCAAGGGAGAAATGAGTTTTTAAAAACTATAAACCAGCTGACAATCTCTTGTACCCTCAGGCTAACTTCCTCAGTTTTCCTATTTTCCCAGTTAAAAATCTTCATTGATTAAAATAACTGGTACCACTTTTTTAAAATGTCCTTAATTCAAAAATCAATACCTAATTTTTAACCAACAGCTAAGAATTTTTAGAAAATAAATACAGTATATTTACCAATGTCTAAATATGCAGTTGTTAAGGTATTAGCAATGAGTATTTACAATAGGAGGACAGAAACTGTGTTCTAATCCAAGCACCACTGACGACTACATGTAGAACCTAAGACCATTCACTGACTCTCTGGGCTCTCAGTTCCTTCATTAATATAATGGGAGCTTCCAAAAAGGTACCTTTGATCCAAAGAGTCTAAGAAAAGAGGGCCGGGAGACAAGAGTCCACTTTTCTACTAGTCTGAGATACAACTATGGAAAGAAATTACCTGAATTCTTCTTTCATGTTTACTAAGTAGTAAAATGTAGTGAACAATTCAAGTCTACATACTGTGATAGGTTGAGGAAAAAAAACTGACCTGATGAACAAACAAAGGTTTCAACGGGAGTACTCAAAGTATTTTCATATCTGTGTACAATGGACAATACTAATATGCCCAAGGGATTTTCATGGAATGATGCAGATTTTCTGTGGTTCAAAAAGACTAGGTTAAAGGTTACCTCTTGGAGCTTTCAGAACTGGAGGATACGCAAAGAGTTAATCAACTAACATATTGTTTTCCCAAAGATTTTTCTAAAAAGGATTTAGATACTTTTAGAGCCAGAAACAATTAGGGAAGACTTGTTTCACTATTTCCTTGAAACCAGAAGACAGCTATATATTTAAAACAAAATTGCAACATCAAAGTCTGCTAAAAGCACTTTTTTGTTGTTTGTGCACTTTGTTTGTCACCCAATGTCATACTAACAACCCTGCATCTCATTCTAAAGCACATTATACAGCAAGATAAAATGAAAAAGACCATTTTTTGTTTCCCCAAGGGGGAAGTACTTCTGTTAAAAGCATCTTTTTATGAGACTACTCTTTCTGAATTACCAATAATGCAAACCAAGGAATTAGATACTGTGCTCTAAAATTTAATATTTGTTCAATTCTTATTCATATCCTATAGACATCCCATGTGTACAGGGAAAAGTATGCTAAATGCTTAAACGTACTTAAGAACCTGGAAGATTGAACATTTCTGTCCTTCAATCAGTAGGCTGTCAGGCCATGAGCACTTATTTTGCAATAAAAGTTCTCTTGCCTTTCCTATTATTTTAACAGCTCAGTAAAGGAAAAATAGACTGGTCCAGAAAGAAAACGGTCTAGTTGTACGGTATATAACGTTGACTTTAATAAGGCTAGATAAACTAATTTCAAACACTATATGTATGTAAAACCAAGAACTAAAGCGTTTTTTGAAGAACTTAAAAATGATGAACTATTTAAAGCCACAATCACAAGTTTGAATACCAAGATTAGAGATGAAATAAGAAATGAAATTAAGATGAAAGAAATCCATTATGTTTGTCTTTTAAGCTTTTACCTAATACTTTACCATGGCTTAACCCAATTCTATTTCTTCATAAGGTTTAATAAGTAGGTTTCCTCAAATAATTCAATTAAATGTGTACAGAAACTGTTATACTGGATATCTGAACCACTATATCTGTAAAAGGTAAAACCAAACCTTGAACATTTTTCTCCTTCTGATGTCCAACTAGCAATGGCCAAAAATAATGAGTTCTAATAGGAAAACCTTCTTCCTTCAAAGCCTTCATCAGCACTTTTGCCAAATCTGAAAGAGATACCATAAAATATATCAAAGCTACCTCAGCAAAACTTGCTTATGTGAGTTCTAATTATGAGAATACAGTACCGAATTTTTGAGCCACTAAAGCACACTGGAGTGTGAACTGCAAAGGCGACGTGTGCAGCTGGGCTTCCTTTAGCTTCTTACAGTAGTCTCTAAGCTGCTCTGGAGGCTAGAAAAGAAAGGCACTACACGTCAGTTCAATCTGCAAATATCCTACCATTTGACCTTCTGCCTTTGAGACAAAAGAAAAGTGTGAACCCCTCATCCTCTTTCTGCCCAAAACTCTTCCAACACAAAAACAAAGCTTTCTTACTATTTATATTAATAGTTGATCTAGTCTCATGTTCTTCTATTTTAAACAATCGTATTTCACTGCCGATTACACTGTCTACAAAGTAAAAATGGACTATTTGAATACCGTATTCACAGTGACACAGTGTCGTAAAAAGAAACTGCCAAAGTCATTCAGACTGCTTTCCCTTGATATAGGGCATGCTAATAAAATCTGCAATGCTGTATCTTCCAATTTTTCAGTGACTAAAAGCAAAATGAGGTTCATTGTATCTGGAAAAAAACAAAGACATCTTTTGTTACTGATTTAAACAAAATCTGTTACTGATTTCCCATTCATATCAACATCAAAAGACAAACTTATGAACTGCAAGTACCAAAAAGGATTTATCTGCCTAAATAATAAATACTTCCAAATCAAAATACTCCCATGTATTCATTAACTCAATGTTTTCAGTTTATTAAAGCTTTAAAAGAATCGTATGTTCACCTACCACAATACCCTACTGCTAGAGAATGTCCATTCCGTCATGTAAAAATAGTTTTATTTTTAGAAAAATTATGAAAATAAAAACTTTAAAACTACCTGGAATATATCTTCTTTCATATGTAATTTTTTCCAAAATTTCTGGGACATATTGAGGATACCCAGCTTTACTGAAACTCAAGATAATTTGCAATAAATCACGATCCATAAGGTAAAGATCAGACTTCTCCACTTTCTCCAGGGTCTAAAGAAAGGTCCAGAAATTAAAAGAACAAGTGAGATGCAAAATTTTTTAAACTGAATCTAAATAAATTAAAATACCAAGATTTTAAAATTTTATATATATGGTACAGTGGTAAAGAACCTGCCTGCCAATGCAGGAGACTCAAAGAGGCATGGGTTCAATCCCTGGGTCGGGAAGATCCCCTAGAGTAGGAAATGGCAACTCGCTCTAGTATTCTTGCCTGGAAAATCCCATGGACAGAGGACCCTATCAGGCTACAGTCCATGGAGTTACAAAGAGCCAGAAACAACTGAGAGACTGAGGACACACACCATCTAAAGGTTTAAGACTTCTTTTGTAAAACAGAAAATATTCTGTTTCAGCAATAATTGTTACATCAGCAGCAAAGTACTGAACTACAGTAAGAATTCTCCTTCAAAACTATCTATAAGAGATATCATTAAAAACAGATATACACTATACTTTTCCATATCACGCAAAATTCAAGAGTTTATACAAATGATTTAAAAGTATGTTTATTTATGTAAGTCACACCTGTTTAACATGGTCAATATCACCCTTCTCGGCATATGCATTCAATAGTGCTAGGTATGTGTCTGGACCAGGCTCAATTCCAGCCTCTTTCATTACTGTGAGAATATTTTCTGCATTCTCCATATCTCTGTACATTAATTCAAAGAAAATAAAACAGATTACTATAATACTGCCAAATGTCATATCATTTAATCTAGAATATATTACCTCTGCTTATTAAAAATTCTTAAGTACAAACATTTAGAATCATAACATCAGAAAAGGAAAAATACATATTAGATATATATTATAAAAATGTATATGTATTAACATGTATTAAAAATACATATTAAACTAGCAATAGGTTTCCAAAATAATAAGGATCCTTAACATCTCAAATTTTTATAGCTAACTTTTCCAAAACCAAATTATACAATAATTACAGACATTAAAGAATGTGCCCTCTTCCATTGGGTATGTTATGACTCAAATCTATCTTTTTAGGAAAGAATAACATTTAGTAAAATATTCTTCAAAAATAAAAATATTTTCTAGGGCACTAGCAAAACAGTTAATAAACTTTACAAAATCAGTTACTTTGGATCAAGTTCAGTTTTTAAAACTGAAAACCTTCAAATAAAAATTTAATCAAACAGATAATTTAAGAATAACTTATATTAAGATGTGCATATTCTACCACATAGACTCAAAAGAGTTTTTTTAGAGTTAAACATAGTTTTAAGAATTTTCTACAATAGCTTCCTATAAATTAAACCTCACTTGAGAGTAAATCCCTAGGCTGAGCATTACCCAGATCTTGCATGCCCCGTGACAAGAGCACTGAATACTGCCTCTGTGACTGGAAGATCCTTAGTTTTCATAAATCCAAGAATCGTGCTGCAACAAAAGAGAAATAAAAATACTTCTTGGAAATACATGAAAAACACTTTTTACAATATGTGCACACAAAAAGCCCACTCCCTGAAGTTGTATCAATAGTTTTCAAGTACATTTGTTAAAGATAGAGGGTAAATTTTAAAAATCTGATTGTTTCTTCTGTACTACTAATTAAGCTTCAAAAAGCATAAAGTTTAACAAGATTCATTTCATTAAAAATGAGATTGTACATTTCAATTTATTCCTTATTTCCTAAACCCTCCATCCAAAAGTAGGAATAAACTATCCATGAACAATGTCACAACTGATTTTACATAAAACGTGTGAAATAAAGAGAATATTATCAGTTTTATAAATGAATACAATGTAAATGGTTACCAACATTTGTTTTTGGAAACAGCAATTTAACGAACAAAAAAAGTAAAACCAGCTTTTAACCCAACAATTTTAAATTTCTGCTCCAGTAAATTATACTTTTAATTAAAATAGTAATCTTCAATTAATTATCTTTCCCCTTTTACACAATTTAGTATTTTATCTAAGTCATATGACCAAATTCGCTAGGCTAAAATCCTTCTAAAATAATTTTCTAATTAAAAAAAAAAAATGACTATATTCTAGATCTACAAGATGTACATATTTGTTTGCTTAAACATACATTTATAAAACTACATACCTGGCACCTTCAATATCTCCCATATTACAGTAAGCAGCAATCAACCTTTGGTATGTCACCTGTCAAAGAAATGGGCCAGTAAATACTTTTTAATAATTTTTTTTCTTGGTTAAAAACAAAAGTTGATATGACCAATAAACACATCTGTAATAGCAACTACTTACTCGATTTGGTTGAACGTTTCCTTTTTCCATTTTTGCCAAGAAGTCAGTTGGTGAAAATTTATGCTCATTTTGAAGGTAGACTTTAAGCAAAGCATTATAGTGACTTACATCATACACAGTACCTACAAGTGAAATTTATATAAAATTTTTAGAAAAGTCATACCCTTTATCACAACTAAAATATGTGCACTTAAATGTAACAAAAAGGGTAAAATGATCAATTCAGAATTTTACCCCATATTTAGACCCATCCATGTAGAAATCCTGTCAGAACAGAGCAAACTAAGTATACAAGAGTAACTATTGAATTAAGGGACAGTTACATGCAACCATCTATTCAAGTATTAAAAGGCCTCTTACTTATGAAGCATAGTATTCCCTTCCAATCAGAAATTGCTTCCTCTAGTGCGCATTTTCCTCTAATTTTCCTCTAGAAAAAATAGTTCCTCTAGTAGGTTGGAAAAGCTGAAAATACTGCTCAAAATCCAGGTAAGTGACATCTACTGTGGTTTTTCAGGAAGATTTTATGGTCAAGATAAAAGTTAACGTAACTCTGCTGCTAAGTCGCTTCAGTTGTGTCCGACTCTGCGATCCCACAGACGGTAGCCCGCCAGGCCCCGCCGTCCCTGGGATTCTCCAGGCAAGAACACTGGAGTGGGTTGCCATTTCCTTCTCCAATGCATGAAAGTGAAAAGTGAAAGTGAAGTCGCTCAGTAAGTGTCTGACTCTTCGTGACCCCATGGACTGTAGCCCACCAGGCTCCTCCGTCCATGGGATTTTCCAGGCAAGAGTACTGGAGTAGGTGCCATCACCTTCTCCGAGAAAACTCTACTAGGTTTCATTTCTTTATTTCTGTCACAATAACATAGTTCTGCAGATGACAAAAATATTTCTGTGAATTTCATTAAAAATGTTATCCGCATACTTACTATTACGTCTAGTTAATTTCATGGGTCATTTCTCCAAGAGAATTTTTTAAAAAAATAAATACTGTTATCTTTCATAGAGTGAATTGAGAAAGTCTTTAACTGTCTAAAATTTACATTAAAAACTCAAAGTTTAGGGACATCATCCTAAAGCATCCTACTTTAACAATAAAAAGCTATAAAACAGCTTGTCCTTATGTATCTTACCATATACCTGTATACCTTTAATACTATCTCATGGCTCTGGCTGTACTGTCCATTACTTTTAATGTTACAATATCATGTTCTTGTTCAATCTCATTATGTAATAATTTTACAAATTATCATCAACTTACTTTGTTCAAACTCAAAAGAATATTCTAAAACATTACTATTTTAGATAGAAGCCAGGTTTCTTGCTAGATTAGCACTCACTCATCCATTGGTGTAATCTGGACAATTATTTTCTCCTCCATGTATTACCTTGTGCTTGCCCACAGTAAAGGTCTGACACTTTTCTGTCATTTCACAAGCCTTTTATGTGCAGTTATGCTTATTAGTTTGGCATTCTACTGTTCAAGAAAAACATAGAGACTTGAAGATGTCATTATATAGCTCCCTTCATCAAGATTATGTAATTATATTAAATGTGGACCTGCCCTAATACTAAAAAACATGTTTGTGCTTTTTTGTGCAGAGCAGTTTTTATCCCTACCTTTGTCTCTAAATCAGAGCTCTAGTAGTCAAAGTTTTTTGCAGTTTCAAATAAATTAATAGGCTTTGTAAGAAAACAGTTTTATTTAAAAAAAAAATTACATCTATCCTTTTCCAAAATGTGATTATTATCTTAGAGAATTTTTTTTAAGTTAAGACTTAACTGACTGACTAGAGTGGACCTGGGTGTCTGGGGAACACCAGTCCAAGCCTTTCACAATAAACTTTACTGAGCCTTTCAAAACTGAACCATGCTAAAGTCTCACTATTTAATGAAGTAGAATTTAAATTTTTTTGAAGTTCATTTTCCACAATTTCAATTACTATTACTTTAGTACCCAACATATGCAAAACACTGGAAGGTTCATGATGAAGATTCAAATATGAATAAGATCATCAGCTGCCTAGAGAAGAGTATCTATTAATATTAAAAAGACAAACTGACAACTCTAATGCAGGCAACCGATGAGATACACATTGGGACTGCAAGTAAAAGTCTATATTGGAGGGATTTAAATTATAGCTTGAAAAATGGATTGCTTTCAAGGGTAAGAAACAAAGAACACTCCAAAAGAGATGAAACGACTTGAACAAAAAAACTTAAGGAGACATATATTATCAGAATGGGGCCAAGAATACACCAGAAGTAATTCTATTTTTAAAAATTTAACATGTGGCAACACTGAAATGAGAGCCTACCATTTCCAGTGTTTCCTCCAGAATCCCCTGTACTCTGGAAAACTCAGTTCCAGTCTCAGCTCTTTCACAGCTCGTTTTGTAAGTTTGGACATGTTATCTAAGCTAAAAAAAAGTCTCTTATAGCTTGGGACTTCCCTGGTGATGCAGTGGTTAAGACGCCGTATTTCAAGGCAACGGGCGTAGGCTCTATCCCTGGTCGAGGAACTAAGATGCCGCATGCTGTGTGACAAGACTTTTACAGCTTTAAAAGTCTGCGAACAAGTCACAGGTGCAGCCTACCAGGTTTCTAACAATGTTAATTCAACACCTACTTAACAAGTATAGTGAGTTCAAAGCACTGGTCTACTGGCAAAGAGAAGAAGATACTATGAATTTTAGTCTCACAAAGGATATACGGTGTAGAGGAAAGGTATTTGTGAGAAGTTCAATTAGAAAACACTACATGTCTTTCTATTGAGGTATTAAATATCGTACTACTGTGTAAGGGCTCTTTTCTATTTGAGAATATAACCCATTCTCACAAGTACTTCTAGTTCAACATGCGTCTTTAAATTATGTGACTGACATATAGACATATATAGTTTGTGAAGATTTTCTTAAATCAGGAATGAACATTGAATTTTATCAAATTATCTTTTACACGATTTTATTTTTTGAATAGGTACTATGTTCACAGTCCCAAATTGAAAACGTATAAAAAGATATTGGAATTCCCAGGCAAGAATACTGGAGTAGGTGGCCATTTCCTCCTCCAGGGGATCATTCCCACTCAGGGATCAAATCCAGGTCTCCTAATTGCCAGGCGGATTCTTTACCACTGAGCCACCTGGGAAGCCAGAGTAATCAACTATAGTTTAATTTTAAAAGAAAAAAGTAGAGTAAAAATTATAGCTAGTGTATACTACCCTTCCAGAAACATTTTATCATATGCACAGACACATATAAACATTTTTATTCAGAATGGTAGCCAACTATACATCCTGTTCTTCATCTTAATTTTTAACTATATTTTGGAGAACACACCACATTAGTATATGAAGAACTCCATTTTTTTTTAATGGTTGCACCATATTCCATTTTATAGACACTCTAATTTATTTAACCAATGCCCCTAGTGAGGGACATTAGAGTTGGTTCCAAATTCTTACCATTGCAAACAAGCTACAATGAAGAATATCCTTTTGCACATGTGAGTATATCTATCTAAATTCTAACAAATGGTCTATGTTGTATACCTGAAGTTAAAATAATTTGTAAATCAAGTATACCTCAAAAGACATTTTTAAAAAATAAAACATATTAAAACACTGAAATGCTTGATATGTCAATAAATTTTAACAAACAGAACTACTTGGTCAAACAGTATGTGCATTTGTATCTTTGACAGACCAAATGTCTTTCTATTTTGTTCTTTTTAACTTACCTGTAAAGTATTACTTGTTATGAAAAATTACTTTATTCTTAATGCCCCTAGATGTCACTATAACTCACCAAATAAGTCATATCACACAAGAAAAATATGAATCAAGTAAACCCCTTCATAAAACTGAATGACATTTATGCACAGAAATTCTTTTTTTACTACAAGAAAAAAATACCCACACCCTTTATACACATCATATATTCAAACAATCATACCCAATTTCTGAAGTTCATCCCATATCTTATGAGCAAATTCTGTTCTCTCAGAGAGCTTTAGTTCAGGCAAGAGAGACCCACAGCTGCGCAGTAGTAGCAAGGCTTGATTACCACCCGGGCTACCTATGAAAACAGGTTGATGGTTAATGTTTAACACCATACCCAGTATCATACAGATAAACCTAAACTGAAATCTGTAAATACTTAAAAATGTCCTGCCTCACTAAAGATAATACTAAAAGGGTCCTAATCAGAAAAATCCTATCTCAATCATCAGGTATCATTTAAAATGTTAGTAAAAGTTTTAAAAATTGGTCTGCTTTAGGGAAGCTAAGGTTAGAGATCTATACAATCTGTAAGACTACAGAGTACATAAATACAAAGGAGCTAATTTATATGCACTACTTCTTGCAACTGAAAGGCTACGGTTCTCAGTATCTTATGCAAATAGTACAAAGCAGCCCAATTAAAATCCATGAATATTCAATTTAGGTTTACAATCCCTTACAAACACTAACTTCCTTCTCCCTTAAGCCACATGTCCCTGAAAGCTGATTTCAAAACAAAAATAAACCACTTATTGCCAAAATTCTGTTCATATAAAGTATCCAGAATAAGCAAACCTTTAAGAAAGTACGCTAGCGGCTGTCTAGGGCTAGAAGGGATGCGGGTTTGAGGGCTGATGTTTAGCGGTGTGGAGGTTTATTTTGGGGGTGATAGAAATGTTCTAAAATTGACTGCTGTGATAGCCATGTAACTCAATAAATCAAAGGCAGAAAATGATAAAAACTGTCTTTAAATGCCAGTTATTACTGATACTTCTTTGGTATTCCTCATCATTAGATTCTATAGCTTCTTAATGTGACTGAAATCATGGATGAGCTTTAGAAAGCTGGTGAACGGTCTCAAAACTATACACAAAATTATACGTGTGGCTTGCATGCAGGATTTTGTGTGAGCCTGTATGGTCAGGTTTTTTTTCGGGGGTGGGTGGGAGGGGGGCTGAGGGCCTGTAAGTTTCTATCGTATTATCAAAGTTACATAAGTGACTCGAATGTTAACAGCTAAGTGAAAATGAAAGTGAAATAATGATTATCAGTCTTCAGTCTTTCTGAATATTTTCATATGTGACCATCTTAGGGAAAGCAGACACTATGCAAGAGAAGATAAAAACTAGTATCTTCCAAGAAAATTTACCACTGAAAGTGATTCTTTTATAAACTGTGGGAAAAGACAATTTTTATTTGCTGATTTTGAAATAAACATGCAAAACAAAATGTTTCACTCAAAACTTTGCTCTGTTGAGTTGGGGGGGAAAAAAAAATCACAACCATAACATAAAATCACAAATAGAAAATGACAAAATTTAAAGTACCAAATAATGTGCTCTGTAATGAGCTTACCATCAAACCAGAATTTAAGTTCAACTTTTTGAATAGATAATCTTGAAATACCTGAATGACAGGTGTTATCAAAGACTTTTTGTAGAAGAGTCTTAGGGATGCGGCCAGTTCTTCGGACAGAATTATCTAGCCTCATTAAAGCCCAATCAAATTGGCTGGCATTCCTTCTATGAGAAGAGGTGGGCTCCTCCTGAAGATCATTCTTTTTTTCAGCAGCAATGGAATGTAGCCTAGCTTGGCTCAGTAGACCTCTACAAAATGAAACACAATTAGTAATAAACTATGTCAACTACTATCCACATAGGTCATCTTTGTGAGTAAAATTTATACAAAGCTTTTTTATTAGTTACTAAATACCTAAATTCATAGCATAATAGCAAAAATGTCCAGAAGTATAAATTGGTAGGGAAGAAAGTTTTGACCTTTGCTTTAAATAAAATCACAAGCACATAAATTGTATACAAAGTAACCTCTTGAATAACTGTCTGACAATGTCTCTTGATAACCTCCCACATGGAATCATCTCAAACTAAGACAATATGGTATGTTTTTAAATCTCCCTTATCCAAAACCAAGTTAATGAAGAAAAATGAAGATTATGCTACAAAGCTCTTCTAACCTCTACAAATGAACAAGAGATCTAAAATATACCTAAAATTCTGAAGAATTCTAAAGCACTCTGAACATTTTCTAGGTGCAGATACTGAATTATTAATAAGACCCATTTCCAAGATAAAAGTATGTAGTTTTTTATCATTAATGACAAAAGTATTCCCCATCTGTCTAAATAAATCTAAAACATTTAAGTAAAAAAAAAAAAAAAGTTAATAAATTAAGGCCAGACTAGCGTATGGGTTTACAAAAAGCAAACAACCCTTAAACCATTTATTTTAATAAAGCAGGTCCAACATGCAGGCCAAAACATGAAATCAGAGGCATTTCACACTGTAGAAACACAGGCTGTACCTGACTTACAAACATGAAACAGAAATAATCCTTATGTGTGAAGGAAGCCCTGTCATGTATCTTTGAATGAGAGCTTCCCATACAGTCAAATCTCACATAAAATCATCTAATTTGCAGAGATTTACACATTTACCCCCAAATATCTTAGACTTTTCAGAAGTAGTCAGTAAGTGTAACTAAAGAATACACACTAAGCAAATATTAACTAAGTAATAATGTAAAAACACTCTACTTATTTTTTTAATTTAAATGTATTTATTTTAATTAGAGGCTAATTACATTATTGTATTGGTTTTGCCATACATCAAAAAACACTCTACTTGTTAATTCAAGAAAGCCCTTACGATAACAATCAAGTTTTTTTTAACATGTCACATTTTTTTTTTTTTTTTTTTTACCACAGTCAATTAGAGGATGAGATGGTTGGATGGCATCACCAACTCAATGGACATGAGTTTGAGCAAGCTCTGGGAGTTGGTGATGGACAGGGAAGCTTGGTGTGCTCCGGTCCATGGGGTTGCAAAGAGTCAGACACGACTGAGCAACTGAACTGAACAATCAATTACCAAAGTAAATACATACTCATGAGTTTAAAAATAAAATTGTTCACTTCTTATGTTATTAACCTGAAAAACCAATCACAAAACTTAATGTTACATAATGTTAAAGAAAGTAACACCAGTAGTTTCACAAGTTTATGCATAACACAGGCAGTAATCGATACCCAACTAGAAATTCTACCACTGGGACCCGGGACAAGACACAACCACTCTGGCCATCAATGATTCCACCAATGTAAAACAGCAGACTGGAAAACAACGGAAAAAATCAGAAAACTAACTAAAAACAATGTCATCTTGCTTAATTAGGAAATCTAATGATCAGCACTTGTAGATGGCTAATTGATTAAAGTTAGTTAAATGAACTGTATTAATACTAGATTTTTACCTATGAACCACAGAAGATACACTGCTACATATTGCTACATATATTTATCCCTTACTTTCAAAAGTTTTATTGGCTGTTTTATCTATGAGATCAGTTATTAATAACCTATCCCCATGTTAGTCAGGCAAACACAAAATATTTTAAATCACCCAGAACAATGTGTCAGGTTCAGGTGAGTGTAAAATACTGCTCACCAATGAAAGCTAAATAAGAGATTTCAAAATCATAGTGAAGGGACTTCCTTGGTGGTTCAGTGGCTAAGACTCTGTGTTCCCAAAGCAGGGAACATGGGTTCGTTCCCTGGTCAGGGAAACTAGATCCCACATGCTGCAACTAAGATCGAAGACCCTGTCTGTGTGCCCCAAGTAGCCAAATAAATAAAAATAAATCTTTTAAAAATCGGGGCTTTCCCTGGTGGTCCAGTGGCTAACACTCCGTGCTCCCAAGGCAGGGAGCCTGGGTTCGATCCCTGGTCAGGGATCTAGATCCCACATGCCACAGTTAAAGACCCAGAGTGCTGCAACTAAGACCTGGAGCAGCCAAATAAATAAAAATAGACAGTTCTTAAAAATTGTAGTGAAGTGTAGTATTTGTCAATTTTTTTTTATACAACCCAAATCTGATAACTGTTGAGGAGCATAAAAATAAAATCTCTACTCAAAATGCAGTTTTAACATGTAACATCAAACAAACAAAATTCAGGCAGAAAACAGAGATGTTAATAAACCAGCACAGCAGACTGAACATTCTAAAGCTATTTTTTTTCTCACAAATCTTTAACGCTGTCAAATCTCTTTCACGTGTAAGTGTGTTTAGCTGTATTTAGTTAAGTCAAAATATGACTCTACTATAAAATAAACTGAGGAGAAGGGTTACATATTTAAACCAAAGGATTCTTCATTATTCAAAAGGATTCTCCAGTGTCTCCTCGTAGGACTGCGTTTTCTATCTTTTTTTATTTGAGTCACAATTTATTTTCAAATTCACTTGAACACACCCTGAAAGAAAAAGAATTCTGTAGCTAGGGCTTCCAGGTGGTGCAGTGGTAACGAACCTGTATGCAATGCAGAAGATGCAAGAGACACGGGTTCGATCCCTGGGCTGGGAAGATCCCCTGGAGGAGGAAATGGTAACCCACTCCAGTATTCTTGCCTGGAAAATTCCATGGAGAGAGAAGCCTGGCAGTCCATCATGGGGTCACAAACAGTCAGACATGACTGTGCAACTGGGCACGCATGCAGTCTAGAACAACAGGTATGTTGTAACAGAAAGGAAAGAACACGTGCAGGGATTAAGGTGGGTCCACGGCAAGGCAGGAACCTACACCTCTGGCCTGCACCAGCTGAAATGCTCTGCTCCAAATCCTGATGACCCAGTGACATAAACACATAAGGGAAAAGCATTTCATCATGCCACTCATGTCATATATGGCTCCTTTATATTTTTTAAGTTAAAACTTCTCAGGTTCCTCCTGAGACTCCAGCACTCACTACTAACATCCAGGTTACCACTGAATTTTCTGACAAAATCTGGCACTTAAAAAGTAATTTTTCTCAGGTTGTTGTTTTTGTTTTTTTTTTTTTGCCTTTGTTTTTTACTAATTGCTGCTAGTGATTTTTGACCCTTTAGTGCAAAAACAATGATTTTATAGTTGAGCAACCCTATTTCAAAAACGTACAAGGGCTAGATTATTATTAGACTGATTACTATTAGCCTATTATATATAGGCTTCCATTGGACTCCCCTATTAAGCCTGTCACTTTTTAAAATATCTTACTTTTTCACAGCATTTTTAAGTTCACAGAAAAACTGTTCAGAAAGTACAGAGTTACCACATATTATATCCTTTTTCCCCTTGACCCGATTTCCTCTATCAGCATTCTGTATTCGTGTGATGTATTTGTTACAAATGATGACCAATAGTTTACAACAGGGTTCACTCTGTGTGTGTACATATCCATGCTCTGGGTTTTGACAAGTACATGACATGCATTACAGAACCACAAAACAGTTCCACTGCATTACAAATGCCCTGTGTCTAACCTGCTCCTTCTCTCCCCCTCCTCCTGAACAAGCAAGCAACCACTTTTCACTGGTCCTGTTTTGCCTTTTCTGAAATGTGGATAGTCTTTTCCAGATTGGCTTCTTTCACCTAGCAACATACATTTAAGATTCCTCTGTGTGTTTTCATGGCTTGATAGTTCATTTCTTTTTAGCGTTGAGTAACATTTCCTTGTACGGCTATACCACCATTTGTTCTCAGTTCACCTACAGAAGGACACATTAAGTTGCTTTCAATTTGGGGCCACTATATTGGGCTTCCCTGGTGGTTCAGACAGTAAAGAATCTGCCTGCAATGCAGGAGACCAGGGTTTGATCCCTGGATCGGGAAGATCCCCTTGAGAACGGAATGGCTACCCAACTCCAGTATTCTTGCCTGGAAAATCCCAAGGACAGAGAACCCTGGCAGGCTACAGTCCATGGGGTCCCAGGGTTGGGCACAACTTCCACTTTCACGAACAAAGCTACTGTAAACATTTGTGTGCGGGTTTTGTGTGGACAGGAATCGAATCCTGGTCTCCTGATTGCAGACGGATTCTTTATCGTCTGAGCCACCAGGGAAGCCAAGTAAGTATTAATAAACCTGATAATCAATTAAATTTGAAAAAAAAACAAACAAAACTCACCAGTCATGTTAAGTTCTACTAATGAAGTAAACAAGGGACTTTCAAGAAAGAATAATAGCACAGTTCTACTTTGGATTAAATGTACCAAGATGACACTCAAATTTCTAAACTAAGGATGAAAAAAAAACAGCCATACAGACAGCAGAGGATGAGTATTCTCAGCAAACGAGAGTAGTAGATAGACCAAGCAAGTCAACAACAGATGGAATGATACTGGAGAGGAAGGCTGATCTAGACATGGAAGATGAGTATTCTCAGCAAATTAGAACAGTCGGCAGACCAAGCAAGTGAACAATAGATGGAATGATACTGGAGAGGCAGGCTGGGCTAGACATGGAGGACTGTGAAAGTAAGGGGTCTGGATTTTATTCTAGGTACAGATGTCATCTCAAGTACAAAACTGTATCAGAACTCTACTGAAGGTTTTTAGGGTTCTGATACAGGGGTTGTAGTATGATCTACGTCTGTTTTGAAAAGATCAGTCTAGCTGTGGTGGAGAATAAATTAGAGGGCAGTAAGAATAAACAGATACCATTTTAGGATGCTGTTACAGTAGTCCAGGTGAGAGACGGACAGAAACTTAGGGTGGGCAGTGGAGATGGGAAAGAAGCACATACCACTGACACCCCCATCTAATTTCGCTACATATTCCAGGCAACAAGTCTTGCCAGTACAATTTGTTAATTTTCACTCCCATGTAAGAGAGAAAAATTCAGGTATTAATAAAAGTACCCTGCTGCTGCTGCTAAGTCGCTTCAGTCGTGTCCAACTCTGTGCGACCCCACAGATGGCAGCCAACCAGGCTCCCCCATCCCCGGGATTCTCCAGGCAAGAACACTGGAGTGGGTTGCCATTTCCTTCTCCAAAGCATGAAAGTGAAAAGTGAAAGTCAAGTCTAGAGAGACTTAATTTATCCTCTGCCTATTATGTATCAATTTTAGAGACAAAAACAGAAGGCTTCATGGCATAGTAGAAACACCAGCTTTAAGAGCATGGGCTTGAGTCCTGCAGACTGACCTGAATTCAGGCTCTGAATTCTAAGATGTGTAACTTTGACCAAGTTATCACAACTCTAAGCCTGTAAAATTTCAGAGATAATAGCATTTACCAAACAGGAATCAATGTAAAAAGACAAAATTAACGCAATGTTTGCCAAAATGTTGCACTTCTGTTAACAGAATGTTCCATTGGTATCCAATGTTTTTGGATACCAAGTAGACAAAGACCTAATTCTGCAGCTTTATTTACTTAAGTAAGTATTCTGAAATAACTATTGCATCAAGCTCTTTATTTTTCTAATATTCTTGCTGAAAACAAAATTAAGTTATAGCAAGGAGATCAAACCAGTCAATCCTAAAGGAAATCAACCCTGAATGTTCACTGGAAGGACCGATGCTGAAGTGAAGCTCCAATACTTTGGCCATCTGATGTGAAGAGCAGACTTATCAGAAAAGACCTTGATGCTGGGAAAGACTGAAGGCAGGAGAAGAGGACAACAGAGGATGAGATGGTTGGATGGCATCACCGACTCGATGAACATGAGTTTGAGCAAGCTCTGGACAATAATGAAGGACAGGGAGGCCTGGCGTGCTGCAGTTCATGCGGTCAAAAAGAGTCGGACACAATTTAGTGACTGAACAACAACTCAATTTATCTGACTGATCTTTTAAAAAAATCTTTTGTAAAGCTGTCACAATGAACTTTTTCCCTGCACTATTTTCTCCCTGAATTTTGCAAGACCTCATTTCTCCAGAAAGTCTTGCCCAGTTAAGCTGTTCCCCCAAACACTGCTTTGTTTTATGGTAAGTAACAGAATTTTACAATAAAAAAGTCACTTGCAGCCCTTCTACACTTGATAACAGTCTCCTGGCTTGAAATGCCAATGGCATTCCTATCCACCTACTCAGATGTCCCCTCCATCTCTGGCTCCTCCAGTCCAGAGGCAGGTCTCCTTTGTCTCAGCTTTGATAGGAAGTGATAAATCAGTCAACCAGGCTGGGACCTACGATGTGATGTGGAGCAAGATACTCTGCAGAATCTATAGCAGAGTGGGATAGATTATTCTCCATATTTACTCCAGAGTTTACATTCTGAGATCTTATCATGTGCTTACTTTCTTGTGATCGCCTTTAATTCCTCAATTTATAATGTATTAGGCATTGCCTTAAAAAAAATCTTTTTATGTCCATAAGCAATCCCTTCAGTACCTAAACCACAACATATTCAGAACATGTGGGAACTGAGAATCACAGCATCTGGGGATGAATCCCAGCTGTGGAGATTCTAGATAAATTTCTTCACCCTTCTAAGCCGCAGTTTCCTAATTTGTAATAGAACAAAGCACAGAAGATAAAATGCATATGTGATATAGTCACACACACACAACTTGACAATGGTAAAGGTCTACACCAAAGGTATTATCCTTTACCTCATCTCCAACTCGATTCTTCCTAACATCCTTGCCAAGCTCCTGTTCTCTCAGAAAAGAAATCTATCTTCTCTTCAGTTCTGCACCACCTAGTTGAGGCCCCATTAACCCTGATCTGCAGTATAAACATTGTTCCTCACTGGTCTATCCATTCCCAGTCCCTATCTCTCCCAGAGTCTATGGAAACTGTCAAGACCTGTACCTCTCAAAACCCTCCAATGGCTTCCAACCAACTTTCTAATCAACTGACTGGCCTTTGCAGTGTCAACTTCCATTACATCCCACCCGACAGAGACATAGAGGATAAAAGTACAACCTCCCAATTTCTTCCTCTGTTAACACTGACTACTCATTACCAGTGTCCTCTTAAACATGAGCAATACCCTACCACCAAACAAATGACTCTCACCAAACATATTGCAAACATTTCAAACATGACTCTCTTGTCTCTGAAATGCCACATTATTACATTCCTCTCTTATGGACAGCACATATATCAATATAATAAGCCACACATGCCTACCATTGTCCTCTTTAACTGATAAAAGGAGTAGAGGCTGAATCGCAACTCCAAGGAACCGAGACAGACTTTTGACATTTGCTGAAACAGTTTTTTTTAATGAGAGGTAAAGAAGGAAAACCTTTCTTTCCTTTCGATTTTAGAAGTCACAACAGTCTGTCGTAAGGCAATATGTGCTCTTCACCCTTAAGACAATGCTCAATTCAGATCTGCCACCCAAACTGATTTAGCTCAAAGCTTACCCTTCCTCTGATAAGCACATAAGGACTGATGAATAAATTCTATAATTTCACTCAATAATCCTCATCTGTCCTTCTCAGACTTTCCTGGAAATCAAGATCAAGGTGAATTTGTGGCGATCCAATGGATTACATGAATGGGAGTACCCCTTCAAACTCCTCTGCCTCTCACAAACATTCCTTCCTCAATGTCTAAGATTTTCATTGATTTACTCAACAAACATTTGACATCTACGATATGCCACAAAGTTAAAGACACCAGGGGAAACAAAAAGAGCAAGACAAAAAAAAAAAGACAAAGCCCCTGCTTTCAAGGAGCTTACAATGAAGTCTGCAATGCTAGTGGGTACAAACCCAACAGTGTTAACTGATGCTTTAGTAATTCCGCACAAGGGAGTGGTCAATAGTGGGAAGCCAGCAACAGAGATTTAACAGAGGAGACATATTTCAAGAGTGAAATCACCATCAGAGGCAGAGAGGTGGAACGTGGCCCATCAAAGCCTTGCTGGTTCCCAGGCCAGCAGCACCTTTATCATCCGGGGGCTTGTTACAAATGCAGAATCTGTCTCCTGCCTATCTATACCTACAAAACCAGAATCCACATTTTCACAAGACCCCCCGAGAATTCCTGCATTCATTTGAGTTTCAGAAGCCCTGCTGTCAAGGACTTTGAAGCAGAGTCTGGATGGCATGGGAATGAACTCACAAGAAGGGCAGCTCCACAGGCATCTCCAGATCACGAAGCACCTTACCCTGGAACCACCACCAGGGAGCCACCACCGTGTCCTATTTTAAGCAGGACAATGACATGATCAAATTATCACGGGAACTACAGAATAATGTGGGGAGAAGGCGGGGACTTATTCCAAATGAAGCAGATCTAATAGAACATCATCATTTCTGCAATCAACACACAGGGGTAGAGGTGGAGACTGGAGAAGGCGATGGCACCCCACTCCAGTACTCTTGCCTGGAAAACCCCATGGGCGGAGGAGCCTGGTAGCCTGCAGTCCATGGGGATGCGAAGAGTCAGACACGACTGAGAGACTTCACTTTCACTTTTCATTTTCATGCATTGGAGAAGGAAATGGCAACCCACTCCAGTGTTCTTGCCTGGAGAATCCCAGGGACGGGGGAGCCTGGTGGGCTGCCGTCTATGGGGCCGCACAGAGTTGGACATGACTGAAGCGACTTAGCAGCAGCAGAAGAGGCGGGGACAGGGAGGTGTCAAGGAAACATGAATGAAAAATCTTTTAGAAAACTGATAGAAATAGCAAAGTTCACTAAAACAGGAAAACATAAGAGGAACAGATACAATAGGAAAGATGAATCCAGTTTGATATACTTTTTTTTTAATTTTCTAAATTGAAATACAGTTGACTTACAAGGGTGTATTAGTTTCTGGTGTAAAGTGATGAATCCAGTTTGAGATGTATGGGTTTGAAGTACCTATAGTTCAACCGGTTGGAGGTACCTAGTGGCAGTCCATACCCAGGAGAGGAACTGTTAACATCACCAGGTAGGGAAGTATGGCCTGATGCAATAAAAGTGGAAGAAGTCACCCAAGGGAATGAAAAAAAAAATGAGAAAACCAAAGGACTAAGGACAAATCCCTCCATCCCTCAATGCTCCCCTCCCCACTCAAGGCCATCAGCATTTAAGATATGAACAGAGGAAAAAGGATACAGCAAAGCAAGTGAGAAAAAATTTAAAGAGAAAAAAAAATCAAGGAAGAGAGGTGTCATCAATTTTTATCAAAAAAAAAAGGGGGGGTGGGGATTTCATTAAGGGGAAAATGGGAGACTAATGCCAGAGGTCGAGGCCTTAGAGAGGATCTGGTTAAGAAGTCCCTTTGAAAAATTAGATGAAATAATCTTATATCTCACATACATCTAATTTCAAAAGATATATACACCCACATATCCCAATGGTTCTTTGTGGGTGATAGAATTAAGGGTGATATTTAATTTACTGCCTCCCCCTACCCTATATTTTGCAACTGTTCCTCAAGGCACACAAATTCTAAAATTTAAATACACATAATAAAGTTAAATAAAGTGATGACAACTTTTCCTAGTGGTGCGACTACCGTGAGTCAAAGAGTGAATTCGAAGTTAGCAAATGAAAGAGGAGTACAGACAGGAAGGAGAGATTGGGAAGCATGAGAGGTTAAGTCTAGTTTCAGGAAAGGTTTTGTTTTTCAGGTAGGAAAAAGGTGAGCATGCTTACAGGCTGTGGGTTGGAAACTGTATAGAAGTATTCTAAGTCCAAGAGAACAAGAAAACAAATACTTCTTTAGTGGCTTGCTATGAGCTGAGCACAAAGTGGTGAACAAGACTGAGTTCTGCTCTTCTGCAACTCACTTCCTACTAAGGAAATAAACAGCAAGCAGATAAAATCAGACAAGTGAGACACGCTGTGATAAACTAAAATAGTCATTTTTTAGACTGAGTGTTGAGTCTTCTCTTAAAGTTGAGTCCTGAATGGCAAGAAATGAGTTTTACAAAGAAGGGGGAAAAGGCCTTGTTACCTCTACAAACAATGAACTGAGGATCAGAAAAGGTTGGTAAAGGAATTCCCTGGTGGTCCAGTGGTTGAACTCCAGCTTACACTGACAGGGTCTGGATTCTGGATTTTCTTTTTTTTAAGGTAAGGTAATGCAGCAAGGAAACGGATCCCAGGTCTGACAAAGGCCCAGACCAACACCCTTGTTACTAGACTGTTCTCTCCACTGTTTTCCTCCACTACAAGAGTGAAGATGAACCGTAACCTCCACCATCCTCTGGTCTCAAGAGGATGTTAAGAACTAGAAAAATGTAAATAATGGTCATAACTTTCTCAAAAGTACCTCGTTGAAAGCCAAGAGATGTAGTTCTGTGAAAGCAGGCACAACTTTTAAAGGTTAACTGTTCAGGCCTAATGAGAAAATCCAGGTAGGCTCCAAGTTAGAAGTGCACTATATTTCAAAGATGTGTAAGAAATCATAAAGCATTTTCTCCATACAATTCTACACACAGAGTTGGTTTCCAACCTGATTCACAAAGATCCGTGCAATCACAGGAAACTGAGGCCTGTAAATGTTAACTTGTCCAGTGGCATAATACAGAGCAGCCTGCAGTCCAGCCCTGGCCTACTCCAGAACCTCAGCTCTTAGTCCTTATGCTGTCTCCCAAAGTACCTTTATTTATATAAACACTAGTCTTTCAAAATCAGTTTTGCTTCAATTATAAAACCCCAGTGCCCATCTACCGTCCTCAGGTGATTAGAATAGTAGTCATGTTAACACTTTCATCAAGCTTCCATATCCTCTCCTTGGCAAAGTCTATACCAAACTAACCTTCAGATAAACCTCAATCCATGAGGGTGTTTATTCACAAATTTGACACTCACTGAGAACTCTACTTGCCTTTGCACCCCCAGCTCCCACGGAGTGCCTAGAACGTGTCCGCTCATTCATTCACTGACACGGAGCCTACCGTGAAAACTCCCAAACCATCTCACATCCCCGTAAACACTGAGGTGAACACCACTCAAAACGCAGGCAAAACCCCTAAGGGGTCATAATTAAACTTCCACCTTTAAGCTATCCCTAGCTCACCCAGAATTCCCAACCTACCCTCCCTCCCAAAAACAAAGCTCTCGAAAACTAAGTCCCAGGTGGTGCAATACGGCTTGCACGTGGGTCAGCACCCAACCTACTCAATGATTAAGCAGTAACACCTGACCCCCGGCAGCAGCCTTCAAAGCCCCCCTCAGCTTCCTAGGCTGTCCGTAGCCCGAGAGCAAACAGACCAAATCCGAAACGCAAAGGTTATAACCCATGCCGGAAGCATTCCATGCCCGTGACCTTCTGGAGGCGATCATGCCCGCCACCCAAACTCCGCCCCTCGGAGATGGGGAGTGCGGTAGGAGACCCGGGGACGCCAGGCCCAGGAGCCGGGAGTAGGGTGTGGACAGAGTACAGGCAGGACCCGGCCCTCGCCCCCGGAGGGACCCGGGGGTACCGCCGATCTGCATACAGGAAGGCCGGGGGAAGCGGCCGGGAACTCACCCGGCAACAGGCCTGGCTCGAGCGGCGCGCAGACAGAGGGCTGCGTGAGGCCGGCCCGGGCCGCCCGCGAGGAGGCGAAGGGAAAGCGGGAGGTACGGGGCCGCTGTGGCGCGGAGGAGCCAGCGGGCCGATCTCAGCAGAGCTGCCATGGCTCGGTCGTCCCCAAAGCAGGATGCACGCCGAGCAAGAAGGACAGGAGGGGCACGTGACCGTAGGTTGCCCGGCGCGGAAGAGACCAACGACTGGACGGGCTAGACGTAGGGGGAAGCATCTGTTGTTATAAATCAGGAGATGGAAAACCTTGCTTCTCCCAGGACATACCGTCCCCACGAGATATTTGTATAATAAAATAGCTTGATTTATAATTTCAGGGGGCGTCTCTTTCGGTCCTATTTCCTTCGTGTCGGCATGTTCAGTCCTTCCACCCCTAAACGTTTCAGTTGGTAGACTCGGAAAAGGTCGACTCCGCCCAGGTTAGCGCAAAGGCTTGCGGCTGGGCCAACTAGCCAGAAACCCCGGGAATTCTCCAGAAGGGCCGATTATGACGATCCAGGAGTGTGGGACAATTCTCCGCACGCTGCGGATTTTGCGGCCGTCTGTTACGGCTCCAAGCACAGGTTGCCACGCCTACCGAAAGAAACGTTCTTTACGCTCCAAGTGTGGGAAGGGAAAACGTTAAGGACCTTTGCACTGTGCTGGAAGTGAACGCATTATATTCCCCAACTCCCACCCGCCCCTTACTTCAGTAGATGCACTAGCATCGGAGGTAAGATCACAGTATAATTGAGTTTTGGAAGGAAAAAAAAAAAAAAAAAAGAGTCCTGCGCCAAATCTGGGTCCCCCAGCCTTACGACCTTGAAGGGTCCCCTGCGCACATAAATAAACTTAAAGATATTTTGTGTATTGTATATGTAAACTTTGGTTACAAGTTTCCAAGTTACCCAGAGGTATCCACTCAAACAACTCTTTTAAAACAGTACTATGCTATCATGCCATCTTAGTTTGTAAAAACACTTAGGTGACAGTCAAGTTATGTATTTTCCAACACAATTCGGAATAGCTTTCTCAGCAAAGTTTTGCCCTTTTCAGTATCTGTTGGGGAAATAGGAATATTTGGGAAGCCAAGAACTAGCTTCAGGTGTAACCAGCTCTCCCCACGCCTTCTTCACCTAGCTGCATTCTAAGCATCCCCAACTGAATGCTCAGAAATTTTCTCCGAAAACCCTGGAGGGTCATTTCCCGTCAGCACACGAGCTCCTTGAAAGCAGGAACTGTGTGACATTTTCCAGTAGTGGAAGCGCCTACCTGATGTGAAGCATTAATCATTGAATAAATGTGTTTGGAGGTATTCTAGCTCATTTCTCTTGTGAGAATTCTAGCTCATTTCTCATTTCTTCTTGTGAGAACAAGAAGATCCAAAAAAGAATAAGTTAAATGATTTACTCTGGGTTATACTACACTGGAATGTGAAGTCAAGTGGGCCTTAGAAAGCATCACTACAAAGCTAGTGGAGGTGATGGAATTCCAGTTAAGCTATTTCAAATCCTAAAAGATGATGCTGTGAGAGTGCTGCACTCAATATGCCAACAAATTTGGAAGACTCAGCAGTGGCCATGGACTGGAAAAGGTCAGTTTTCATTCTAATCCCAAAGAAAGGCAATGCCAAAGAATGCTCAAACTACCATACGATTGCACTCATCTCACATGCTAGCAAAGTAATGCTCAAAATTCTCCAACCCAGGCTTCAGCAATATGTGAACCGTGAACTTCCAGATGTTCAAGCTGGTTTTAGAAAAGGTAGAGGAACCAGAGATCAAATTGCCAACATCCACTGGATGATTGAAAAAGCAAGAGAGTTCCAGAAAAACATCTGTTTCTGCTTTATTGACTATGCCAAAGCCTTTGACTGTGTGGATCACAATAAACTGTGGAAAATTCTGAAAGAGATGGGAATTCTAGACCACCTGACCTGCCTCTTGAGAAATCTGTATGCAAGTCAGGAAGCAACAGTTAGAACTGGACATGGAACAACAGACTGGTTCCAAATAGGAAAAGGAGTATGTCAAGGCTGTATATTATCACCCTGCTTATTTAACTTATATGCAGAGTCCGTCATGAGAAATGCTGGGCTGCATGAAGCACAAGCTGGAATCAAGATTGCCGGGAGAAATATCAATAACCTCAGATATGCAGATGACACCACCCTTATGGCAGAAAGTGAAGAAGAACTAAAGAGCCTCTTGATGAAAGTGAAAGTGGAGAGTGAAAAAGTTGGCTTAAAACTCAACATTCAGAAAACGAAGATCATGGCATCTGGTCCCATCACTTCATGGGAAATCAATGGGGAAACAGTGGCTGACTTTATTTTTTGAGGCTCCAAAATCACTGCAGATGGTGACTGCAGCCATGAAATTAAAAGACACTTACTCCTTGGAAGGAAAGTTATGACCAACCTAGACAGCGTATTCAAAAGCAGAGACATTACTTTGTCAACAAAGGTCCATCTAGTCAAGGCTATGGTTTTTCTAGTGGTCATGTATGGATGTGAGAGTTGGACTGTAAAGAAAGCTGGGTGCCCAAGAATTGATGCTTTTGAACTGTGGAATTGGAGGAGACTCTTGAGAGTCCCTTGGACTACTAGGAGATCCAACCAGTCCATCCTAAAGGAGATCAGTCCTGGATGTTCATTGGAAGGACTAATGTTGAAGCTGAAACGCCAATACTTTGGCCACCTGATGCGAAGAGCTGACTTATTGGAAAAGACCCTGATGCTGGGAAAGATTGAGGGCAGGAGGAGAAGGGGCCGACAGAGGATGAGATGGTTGGATGGCATCACTGACTCAATGGACATGAGTTTGGGTAAACTCTGGGAGTTGGTGATGGACAGGGAGGCCTGGTGTGCTGCAGTCCATGGGGTCACAGTCACACACAACTGAGTGACTGAACTGATGCTACTAGGCATTAGCATATGATTTATTTACTCACTCATTGAACACATATTCAGTGCCAGGCACAGTTTGAGATGTGGACATAGCAGAGAACAATAGAGACCAAGTTTGGACTTTGATTTGATTCGCTCCAAAGTTTAGTTTTGAAAGACAGAGGAAGACTGATGTGAAATAAATATGGGTAAAGGAATTAAGGGTGGTATGCTTAACCCCCTCGGAGAACAGTGAGGATGGTGAGGATGAGAAGAAAGAGTGAAGAGGTAGTGGAGGGGATGGTGGGCTTGAGGATCTGAGAGGCAGCTGGGGCCCTGATCATGCAATGGTGTAAGTGGCCATAAGGACTTTGATTTTTATTCAGAAAGAGGTAGGAAACCTTGGAAAGTTTAGGGTGTTGTGATATGAATCCATTTGCATTTTTAAAGGATCACACACATTGCTGTTTGAAAAGGTGATTTTAAGGGAATAAGGATAAATGAAAGGGAGACCAGTGAGGAGGCTCTTGCAATAATGCAGAGTAGAGATGGTAGTGGCTTGGACTAGGGGTTGGCAGGTCAGATAATAAGAGTCAAATTCTCACTCTATTTAAATAATGGAACCAAGAGGGTTTACTGATGGATTGACTGTGGGATGTAAGTAAAAAATGACCCCAATATTTTTGGCCTGAATAATTAGAAAGATGGAGATGACACTGATTAAGGAGAGGACTGAGGGAAAAACAGATTTAAAAGTTGAAATCAGAGTTGAAGTAAGTCAGAAAGAGAAAGATAAATACTGTATATTAACACTTATATATGGAATTTGGAAAGACGGTACCAATGATCCTACCTGCAGGGCTGCAAAGGAGACACAGATGTAAAGAACAGGCTTTTGGACTCAGCGGGAGAAGGCGAGGGTGGGATGATTTGAGAGAACAACATTGAGACATGTACATTACCATATGTAAAATACATGACCAGTGCAAGTTTGATGCATGAAGCAGGGCACCCAAAGCCATCCTCTGGGACAACCCAGAGGGATAGAGTGGGGAGGGAGATGGGAGGGGGGTTCAGGATGGAGGGGGAACACATGTATATCTGTGGCCAATTCATGTTGATGTATGGCAAAACCATCACAATATTGTAAAGTAATTATTCTCCAATCAGATTGATGTTTTCTAAATATTAAAATCAAAAGTAATCTTCTTGAGGTGCCTGTTAGACATCTAAATGTCAAGTTTGAGTAGGGGTTTGGCTGTTTGACATACAAGTCTGGAGTTGAGAGCTAGAGATACACTTGGAGTCTAAAGTCTATATCTAATATTTGAAGCCATAGAAATGGATTAAAGCACCTAGGAAGAAAATATGGATAGATAAAAGATGCAGTCAAAGGTCTGAGACTTGTGACATTTCAGTATTTAGAGAATGCAAAGATGAAAATCCAGCACAGGAGACTGAGAGAGAATAGCCAGAGAAGTAGAAGAAGAACTGAGTGATGAGTTCACGAATAACAGAGAGAAGTCTTGCAATCATGGGAATTATCAGCCATGTAAAATGTGGCTGTTCTGGTAAAATGAGCACTCATCCTTGACCATAGGGTTTCTCAACTTAGAGGTCCGTGGTGATGTTTAGAAGAGCTATTTTTGTAACATGTTGAGTCAAACGATTGTATGAAGTGAGTTTAAGAATACATGAAGGATGAGGAAGTGAAGATTTAAATTAAAGACTTTAAGATTTTAAATTAAAAATTTAAAAATTAAGTTTCATAATAATTAACCACATTCAAGTACTCCATAGTCACATATTAGCTATCATTTTCATCATCATAGAAAATTCTACTCGACAGTGCTCCAGTAAGGTGTGAAAAATTGATAATATATAAGAGGGAGAAAGAGTACATTGAATATGCAAGATGAGATGGAATCCAATACAAAAGTGAAGGGATCAACTTTAGGTAAGAATCCAGACAGTCCAGCCATTGTCACAGAAGGAAAGACAAGGCATATGGCTGCAGAATCAGGGAGGCTGGTAGAGGTGGTGGTGAAAATGGATGGATATTCTCTTCTACTTGCTTTTAGCTCCAAAACCCTTAGTCCCCAACCAGCATTCTCTCTATTCTTGTGCGAGTTGTCCTCTTGAAGTGTGAGGCAATACTGATGAAATTTGTCTAGGCATTCACTTATTCAATCATGAATGTATCCACTGTTTAATAAATACCTAAGTTCTATGAGGCAGCAAGTTAAGTGCTAGAAAATATAGGATGGGCAAAAGCAGGCATGGTCCCTACAGTTATGGAGGTTACATTCTAAGAGGCAAGGCAGGTGTTAATCAAATAATCACACTCAAGGAGTTACACACTAAAATGGGTTCTGAAGAAAGAGACATGTTTCCTCGAGAGAATGTGCCTCATTTGGAAATTTTTAAATTTTCCTTTAAAAAGGATCTTTATGTGGAGATCTGAAGCATGAGTAGTTGTTAATGCACGCAAGATACGTGCACACATGTTGTGTGTGTAAGTAAGAATGAGTGATTTTTCCTTGTTTACCAGTTCAGACTTCCCAAGTTGTTCTCAGATTTCTTTAGTCTCTAGAAGCTGTGGAAGAGAAGTCCAGGTGGATCATCCTTGTTTTCTCCCTTAGCTTATTCTGAACTATGAAATACATTCGACTGTTAGTTAGAGGATGAGATGATTTGAGAGAGTAGCATGGAAACATATACATTACCATATAGAAAATAGATGGCCAGTGGAAATTTGCTGTATGATGCAGCAAACCCAAAGCCTCTGGTGCTTTGTGATAACCTAGAGGGGTGGGATGGGGTGGGAGATGGGAGGGAGGTCCCAAAGGGAGGCGACATATGTATACCTATAACCAGCCAGTTCATGTTGATGTATGGCAGAAATCATCACAGTATTGTAATTATCCTCTAATTAAAAATAAAATTTAAGGAAAAAAGAAAATTAGGGGTCCCCATCCCCAGTTAATAGAATTGCCTTGGAACAGAATCTTAACAGTTTGAAAAATTACTTAACTATTTTTTGTGTGTGTAAAAAAAAAAAAAAAAAGTGTAAAACTGGTGATATCTACTCTTTCCTCCCAGGATTTTTGGGGAATGTTAGAACTTGCATAGGAAACTGTGAAAAATTATTGTTGCTTTTCATAATCAAGTCTAAACCTCATGAATTTGGGTTCTTCTCCAGTCTCTCCTTGGGGTCCAGTTTATGACACCAGCATCTTTACTGCCTAATAATCTATAGCCATTGTCCCAAATTCCTATCTCAGTTTATTCAGTTGTTAAATGCTTAGTGTAAGCAGATCACGGGGCAATTTATATCTCAGGGCAAAAAAATTATCTGTCCTACACGTGATGAGCTTAATTTATAGGAGAAGATAAAACACATACTGTACATAGATAACCACCACATTAGGCAGTGTGGTGAGAAGAATGAAGAAGAGGTGAGCCAAATGACAGCCAGGCAGGAGAACAGAAGAAGGATTCATACTGGGAACGTCATTTCAGCCCTTGGAGCCTGGGTAGGATGTGAAATAGTAGACACGGTGGCGAGAGGACTTCTAGGCAGGGGAAACAGCAAAAATAAAGAGCTCTCCTTTCTGTACATACATCCCTCCTTAAACTGAAGAGGATGTTTTTGGGCACAGAGGTCTGCCCAGAGCCTGCTGAATAAAGGAGAGGATCATTAAACCAACAGTGTTTATGCTTCTGTGGCTATGACCAATGATAAGAAAATTCATTTTATAAATAACCCGAATACATGCATAACCAAAAAATTTCATAAAATAATAACTAACCTTGCTACATGTGATGCTGTTAGATATCTACTAATCTATCTTCTTCTGTTTCATTTTAAAAATTTTGTTGTTTTTTGATGTGGGCCATTTTTAAAGTCTTATTGAATCTGTTTCTGTATTGCTTCTGTTTTATGGTTTGGTTTTTTTTGGCCATGAGCCATGTGGGATCTTAGCTCCTCAAGGAGGGATCAGCCTACCCCTCCTCCATTGGAAGGCAAAGTCTTAACCACTGGCCACCAGGGAATCCCTCTATTTTATGTTTTTAAATCCTGATTGGTCCTAATTCAAACCAGCTATAAGAAGACATTTTTCAGACACTTGAGGTATAGTGCATAATTCAAGAATTGTTGCTTTTTTAGTGTAGTAGTGGAATCTGTTTTTATGTAAGAAAATATTTATATATTTTTTAAAGATAATATGCTGGCACACGTGCTTCAGTCATGTCTGACTCTTTGCCACCCCATGGACTGTAGCCCACCAGGCTCCTCTGTCCACAGGATTCTCCAGGCAAGAGTACTGGAGTGGGTCGCCATGCCCTCCTCCAGGGGATCTTCCCGACCCAGGGATTGAACCCATGTCTCTTTCATCTCCTACCTTGGCAGGAGGCTTCTTTACCACTAGCGCCACCTGGGAAGCCACATGCTGGCATATGTAGAAGTGAATTAACATTCTGTTTGGAATGTTCTCGAAAATACCTCCCAAGGAGTAAAAGTTGGAACAACAGGACATAAGAAGCAGGTGTGAACATCTTGCTGTTGTTAAATCTGGGTGATGGGTGTATGGGAGTTCATTTTACTATTTTCTCTACTTTGTAGATGGCACTGTGTTCATAAAGAAAAAGATCTTAAATTCTGGTTATATTTTTATTTCATTATTCACTTGTATCATGAGTTGGCGGAGAAGGCAATGGCACCCCACTCCAGTACTCTTGCCTGGAAAATCCCATGGATGGAGGAGCCTGGTAGGCTGCAGTAATGGGGTCTCGAAGAGTCTGACACTTACTGAGCGACTTCACTTTCGATTTTCACTTTCATGCATTGGAGAAGGAAATGGCAGCCCACTCCAGTGTTCTTGCCTGGAGAATCCCAGGGACGGGGGAGCCTGGTGGGCTGCTGTCTATGGGGTCGCACAGAGTCGGACACGACTGAAGCGACTTAACAACAACAACAACATCATGAGTTGGAGTTTGAAAAACACTGTACTCAACCATGTCAATATAAATGCAAGGTAGACAACAGGAGACAGACAAATGTATCAGGCTGTACCTCTTGAGCTGGAGATTTGTTCACGGGAACAGCAGGTGATTGACTTCTCCAACAAATAGTTGCTCCAACATCAAAACTACCTGTTGTTGCTAAGTCATTTTACACAAAATATGAAATATCTGAGATTGTCGCCAATACAATCTAAGGTAATGATTTTCATTTAAGACCAAAGTTTAAAAAAAAAAAAAAAGTATCTTCAAAATTCTGAGCTGAAAGTATGGTACTCAATTCCTTGAATGGAAAATTTACAAGGCAGTGGACATTAATCTCCTTACACTTAGGTCAAATTAACCTTTTCTTGGCCTCATATAATTTATGTGGAATCACAAAGAATCAAAAAATGGAACTGATCATTCATAATTATTTGTTGGCCTTTTTGGAGACTCCTTCAATCTTCACACAAATACATCCAAACTAGCATGAGCAAAGAAACAAGTGATTGCCTTCAGCTTAAAAGCCTGTTTTGGTTAAAAGCCTTAACATATTTTAAGCAGCAGATTTAATGTTTACTTATTGTATTTTCTCTTAAGGCAACTTGTCTGATGAATCAAGGGCTAAATCCATCTGTGACTACATTCTTCATATCCAAATTTATTCATTTATGTAATTCCCAATTATTCAAAAAATATTCTGCTCAGACCTTTATTTGCACGCAGCCCGAGATTCTCATTATAAGGGGAGGTCCAATTTGTCGCTGTTACACCCTTCGGCAACAGTTCTGTCAAACAATAGTTCTTTCCTAAGCATATAAACCAGGAAGACAGATGCAGGGTCACTTCCTATAAGAAAGTAACCACCACTGGCAACAAGGGGTTATTGCTGGTGTTTTCCCAGTGTTACCATGTGTGACGGCTGAAAGTTTATGTGTTTCCCATAGGGCGGATAGTGTCTGGATAAATCAATATAGCATAGTGGTCAAACATAATTGTCATTTCAATGTACTCTGCAACTGAGTCCCTTCAAGACAGAGAGCAGTTATCATCCTTGTATTAGCTGAACATGAACTTTATGAAGTCTTTATTAATAGTCATTGTTAATTCCTAAAATGTAACATGGGTCTCTTAAATTTCCTGTATAACTGTTTTTGTTTGTTTTTAAGGAACTAGAAAATATAATTTCTAAGAGCAAGGGGTACTGAGATATTTTTTTTTAGCATGTGTCTAAAGGTTGGAAAATAATTTCTTTTGCAAGTTGAACACTTTTATGCAACCAACCTTCTAATAATTTCAGCTTAATTTGAAGAGGGAAACTACTAGAGTTAACTTGTGCTTAGCAGAGAATTTATGGATTTTTCATTGCATTAAGGTGCAAAGATATTGATATGGTTGTTGTTCTTGGCTACCCATTTTGCTTTCCAGGCCTGACCAGGAAGAATGAAGGTCGCCTGGAAATGTGATACAGCAAGCAAGATGTAGAAATAATGTGTGTCCTGGGGTTGTCTCCCACTGGAGAGTGAGTGTTTTCAGTTGAGTGTGGAACAGTTGAATGATGTTAGATTAAAGTACTTTTAAAAATTATATGTGGGAAGAAAGATACTTGTGTGTCACTGCATGTTTAGAAGGAAGATACTGGCAGCATTTTTTGTTGTTTCCCAATGTTTTCCCTACTTTCAAACTTCTGATTTCCAATATCACCCCCACTAGTGGTAAACAGATCTGCACATGAGCCAAGCCTAGAATATGAGAGAATCCCATCCTTTGGGCTATGGCGACAGGGACCCAAACTAAGGTAGTTGGCATAATTCATTGAATTTACTAACTGCAAATGGTAGGAAGGACATCTTATCCTGGAGTTATCAGCCATGAAAATGGGAAGCAGCAATTGCTGGTGGTCATTCTCCCTGCCCCACAAAGCCACCTGTATGTAGAAGGAGAGAATGAGAACAACACAGAGAAGCAGAGCCAAGGTCCGGAGAGAAATCTGATGACTTCACTGGTGTTTCTGAATCCAGTTGTGCTTGAAGCCACATTTACCCCTGGACTTCCCAGGTACATAAGCCAATAAATCACCTTTGTCCTTAAGCTGGTTTGAAAGAGGATTTTGCTGTTGCACTGGAAAAAGGCCCACTTAATACATACTGAGTTTGGATGGGATCATTATCCACTATGCTATGCTATGCTGTGCTAAGTCACTTCAGTCGTGTCCGACTCTGTGCAACCCCATAGACGGCAGCCCACCAGGCTCCCCCGTCCCTGGGATTCTCCAGGCAAGAACACTGGAGTGGGTTGCCATTTCCTCCTCCAATGCATGAAAGTGAAAAGCGAAAGTGAAGTCGCTCAGTCGTGTCCAACTCTTAGCGACCCCATGGATTGCAGCCTACCAGGCTCCTCTGTCCATGGGATTTTCCAGGCAAGAGTACTGGAGTGGGGTGCCATTGCCTTCTCCGATTATCTACCATAGTTTTAGGTTTAATTCTTTAATAGCATGCTTCCTATAAGCATCAATAATTAGACTTTTTAAATTATTTTTAATGTTTTAATTCATTCTCTGTGTTCTCACCTTTCATTTTGTTGATTATAATTTCATTACATTAAAAGAAAATAATGCCCTGTAATTAAAGATAACGCCCTGAATTTAAAGATAATGCCCTGAGATTAAAACATAACCAAGCTATACTCCAAAGTTCCAACAAAAGGGAAGTCAAAAAATGAATTAAAAAAAAAAATCAGATATAATCCAAATTGAAACTAACACACCAAAAATATTCCACAGCAAAATAGTGCAAGAAGTTGAAGAGAAACACCCTAGAACAAAGGTGAAATGGTCTGCTGATCAAGTGGCTTGTACATAAGACACTGAAAGAAGAGAAATCTCCATGCTACACTTCTCCCACCATCTCCCCAAATATAATTAACTGCACTAGGGAGCTTAGTTTCTTTAACTTCTACAGACTCCACATTTTACATAAACTCCCCAGGTAATTCTGATGTGCACAAATTTTAAATTCATTGTGTGAAATACATACTTTAACTCATCCAACATTCTTAACGGTTCTGTAAGATGGGATCTATTAGTAACTACATTTTATAAAAGAGAAACTGAGGCATAGAAAAGCTAATTTGCCCAAAATCACACAGCTGTTTGGAGAAGGAAATGGCCGCCCAATCCAATATTCTTACCTGGAGAATCCCATGGACAGAGAAGCCTGGCAGGCTACAGTCCATGAGGTTGCAAAGAGTCGGACACGACTGAGCGACTCTCTCACCACTGAGCCTATCTCACTATCTGTCACTCACTCACAGAGCTGTTAATAGTAAGTGGTTGAGTCAGGTTTGAAACTCAGGCGAGTGGGTTCCAAAGCCAGGGTGTATCTAACCACTACCCTACACTGTTTTAAAACAATAATCACAATGCAGAGACACAGCAGCAGTGGCAACAACGGCAGGCAGGCCAGGAGAAGAATATGTCTGGGTTCATTTGGGGTCTTTTGCTACTCTGCCCCCCAGGAGCTCTTCCACCCCAGCCAACACTGATTTCTCTCATTTCTGAACTTATATTCAACTTAAAATCAGTATCGCACAATTTGGCATTTAATCATGCCCCTTTCATTCTGTTAGTCTGGTCTTCTCAACTGGATGAGAAATTTAGATCTCAGGTCTAGTTTTTCATCTCCCCTTGCTTGTGGCACCTAGTACAGGGCATCAGAAAGTTATTTGTTGCCAGATTTGGAAATGCTAAATTGACTTTAGAAACCTGTGAATTTTAGACTCACTTAGGACTGAATTCATGAGACTGACATTTCATTTTATCGGTCCCTACCCATTTGCAGTTTTAGATGTATAACCAGAGATTTCCTTCCTTGAGTCACACCAGATATTCTTTTGTTGATCCACACTGTTCAAAGCCCCCATTTATTTTGCTAATCACATCGGTGTGGGAACGTTCCCTTCCTGCAGCTGAGAGCAGTTCTTGAAAGATTTTCTTTTTAAGAAAGCTTCCAGCAAGCTCTTTCGTTTTTGACTTTTGTTTGCTTCCTAGAAATGCCCATGCTGGGACAAAATTACTTTATCCAGATGCCAGTGATTGAAAAGACATTCTAATTATCTGCCGATGGTAAATCATAAAACTTGTTTGGAAACCCTTTGTCAAGCCTGTGAACCTTCAGAGGAAATCATGTTTTACCTGGGACCGCTAAAATAAGCATGGTATTTGGAAATGCCGTAGGCTTGATTGCATTGAATTATAAATTGAATCATTACTAAATTTCACCTCTGAGAGGTTTTCAGTGATTGTTTTATTCAGCTTTGCTGACTACCCTGCCCATAGCAACTCTGGCAATGATTCCCCTAGCGGCACGATGGGGCTGCCCAGCTGCAGAAATTCATGACGGCTGCATTTGCCTGCAGAGTTTGGAAAGATCTAAGGTCTTTGGAGACCAGAAATGTGTTTTTTCCTTGTCTTAACTGGCAGTATGAGCCTCTGGCATTTCAAAGTGCAAGTCATTAGTGTCCACTGGGGTGATGTTAATCTATCTGTGTTTCAGTCCCAGGACATTTTCCAGTTGCTCCTGCCACAACGATCTCTGCCATCTCAGTGCCTTTGATGCCCCTCGTGAATTCAGGAAGCTCTGCAGTGCCAGCAGGGCTTCACAAAACCCAGTTGCTCCCCAATCCTCTTTCTCTTCCACCTCTCTGTCATCTTCGAAGAAATCTCAAAGCTTATTTAAAAGGTGGGGCGTCTGCCAGGCATTTTCAAACTTGAATTGAGAGAAACCTGTTATTGTTAGGAGTTTTTTTTACACATCTCAATAGGAAGAAGACTTTGTTTTATTTTGAATTTAGGGCTTGAGTCACATAGTCTGGGGAACTTAAGCCGACATTGATCACATTCAGGAGAAATAGAAGACTAGTGTATGAAGAGGAGGCAGACATGAGAATTGCCAGAAAGCAAGCAAAAACAGGGCCCTTGAATGGTTGGAAGGGACTCTGGAAAGCCAGAGTACCCAGGTGATGCTGGAAGTGGGTGTGTGCCGTTGGAATTGGCAGGACAGCCTATCCTCCTCCATCTTTCCGGAAAGACTCAGCTGAACCCCTGCTGTCTGAGCTACGGTTTGGGGGAGGGCTGAAAAGGGGCAGGGGCGCTTCTTTTATCAGATTGTTCCGAACTTCCTAGTGGGTTAATGTGACATGGAGCCAAACCACACCGAAGAGCCTATTTACTGTTGTTAAGAGCCTTGGCCTTTTATTTAATCATCAGAAAAAAACCAAGGCTGTAGGTGCTGGTAAAGTGCCAGATTAATTATTCAGAAAGAAGGGCCTGGGATTGGACCAAATGTTGTCTCATTAGCATGCAGTGTCCATGCTGGAGTCTGGTTAGACAACCAGGAGAGGTCTATGGGAGGGAAACAGGAGAAAAACAAAAAATTACCTTTCCCTGTGTTGTGCTGTGGAATATCACACTGTAGAATGCCCAGTATAGGGTACTCTCCAGCAATGTGCTTTGGGCCAGGCCTTGTTCAGGAATATGCAAGACAATTATTCTGCCAGCCTCCTGAATCTCTGCCCATAAACTTGGCTTTCTTTCCTCTTACAATCCACTGTGTCTAAGGACCACCCTCCCACTTTTCTTCAGATCTCACCTCCTCTGGCCTACTCAAAGACTTCAATCCTGAAATTTTCTCTTCTTTTTCCTGTGCCGTTAATTTCCCCTCTCTACTAAATGATTCCCATCAGCATGCATTCTAATATATTTTTCATCTTGAAAAAAAAAAAACTCTCAAGACTCTACTTCTCCCTCCAGCTTCTCTCTCTCTTTTTTTTTTTCCCTTTACAGTAAAATTCCTGAAGAGTTGCCTATACTATTTTTTTTTCCCTTTACTCCATTCATTCTGGAACTTATTCATATCAGGTTTTGTTCCCACCATTTCACTTACCAGTATGGTTGAGTAGCCAAATCCAGGGGTGACTGTTCCTGCAAAGTCTTATTTTACTGGATTTCCTCCTTTTTCCAGCCTCTAAACAATGCAGTGTCCTGGGCCTCAGATTCCTTGACTCTACCTTGTCAGTCCCCTCCAGTCTCGTGGCTCTGTATACCAATCTTTAGGATGATGACACCCAAACTCATATCTCACCTCTCCTCTGAGGTCCAGTCTCCAATTTCCCCTTGGATGTTTAAAAGATGTCACAAACCTCACACGTCTAAAGCAGAACTCTTCATGCCCTATTCTCTCTGACCCAAATTGCTTCTCCCACAGTCTTCCCTGTCTCATAGCTGTTCCATTCTTCTAATTCCTCAATGCAAAATCCTAAATATCATATTTTTCCTCCCCTCTCTCTCATACGATGCCTCCAGCCTATCAGCAAGTTCTGTCAGCTCCACATCATGTCATACTGCACTTCCAAACACTTGCTGCTGTCTGCCTCATCACCTCTCACAATTATCAGCTCTCACCCAGACTGCTAAAATAGTCTGCTAACCATTCAGCCACAGTATGTTTTCTACATAGCAACCAAAGAAATATTTTTAAAACATAATTGAATAATTTAATTCCCCTAATCAAAACTCTTTATGGCTTCTCCATTACACTGAGAACAAAAATCCAAAGTCCTTACTCTGGTCACATGAGCTCCTCTCTGATGTGGCCCCTGCTTGTTTTCACAGCTTCACCAACTTGCTGTCTGTCGGTGCCTGTTTCCCCTCAAACCAGCCTGCCTGTGATGCCTCCAACGTGTGTAGTTTGTCTCTCAGATGTTGTAGTCCAGGTTTCATTTATAGTAACAGCATACCACGTATGGAGAGCCTACTACAGGCAAGCCAATACCTAAGGCATTTTACATACATAATTTTTAAATTCTAACCATAGGTGTTATTATTATCTCCTCTTTACGAATAAAGAAACTGAGGCTCAGAGAGGTTAGGTAATTTGCCTAGGGTAGCAGAGCCAGACAGTAGTTGAACTGGGATTCACGTCCAGGTGTGTCTGGTTTTAAAGTCTAAACTCTTCCCACTGCATTCTGCTACTTCTTTGTGATCACAATAAACTAGCGTGGATTTAACGCCCTCAGTAAAATGTTACTTTGAGGGGTGTGTTGTGTGTGTGTATGCTCATCTCCTGATATTCATTATAAAGTTAACTTAAAGCTTTTCAAAGAAGTTGCTAAGGAAATTGATCCTGTTTTAAACTCCTTGGATTCCTAGAAAAGGTGTGTGTGTGGGTGTGTGTGTGTGTGTGATGGGGATACAGCATCTTCCCACCTGAGGGATGGAGCCTGCAGGGCCGGGGAACAAGCCCCAGGGTATCAGCTGCAGTGAAGGCTCTCTTTTGTCTCCAAATGCTAATAGTTCTGGATTCAAAATCTTTTCTCTCTTTGACTGGACCCAGAGATAATAAAAAACTTACAGCATATAATTTGGCATTTTACTGGTATGGTAGGCTCACAAAAATTTTGTTCTCTCTGACAAGGCTCAGATAATTCTATCAAAATAAATCTCTGAAGGAAAAAAGCTTTCTTTTAAAGTCTATGAGAAGCCTTTTCAAGAACAAAAATAACACTTAAAACAGATATTCTATGTATCTTCTTTTTCTTCTCTTTTTCAGAAGAAATTCTACCCTTTCTGATAAGAGAAAATAAAAACGTCAGGGGGGGAAATGTCAAAATTTGGCAATTGTAGAGAGTGGAAATTTCCTCCAACACTGTACTTTGAATTTTAAAGAGTTTTGGGCACTGGTTGTGCAGGAGTCAGATTTTCACAACTACACGTATCCTTCTTCAGTGCCCACGTCCATGAGTTCTGCACTCAGTCATCAGACGTTGACTGAGAACATGACTGTGTTAGGGGTCTCCAAAGAAAGAACCAATAGGGTGTGTATATATATGAAAGTGAAGTCGCTCAGTCGTGTCCAACTGTTTGCGACCCCATGGACTGTAGCTTACCAGGCTCCTCCGTCCATGGGATTCTCCAGGCAAGAGTACTGGAGTGGGTTGCCATTTCCTTCTCCAAAGGATCTTCCTGACCCAGGGATTGAACCTGGGTCTCCTGCATTCCAGGCAGACGCTTTAACCTCTGAGCCACCAGGGAAGCCCTGTATATATATATATATATATATATATATATATATATATATACACACACACACACATATATATAGTTGTTTAGTTACTAAGTTGTGTCTGACTCTTTGTGACCCCATGGACTGTAGCCTGCCAGGCTTCTGTGTCCACAGGAATATACACATGTGTATTCTTGCCTGGGAAGTATATGAGTCAGCAACAAAAACAACAAAGGAGACAATACTAGAGGATTTGGCTCACAGGATTATGGGAGGCAAGAATTCCCCAAATCTGCCATCCACAAGCTAGAGGACCAGGGAAACTAGTGGGATAATTCAGTCTGAGTCTGAAGGCTTGAGAATCAGGAGTGTTGATGTACAAGGGCAGGGAAAGATGAATGTCCCAGCTCAGATAGAGAGCTACTTTGCCCTTCTTCCACATTTTTTGTTCTATTCAGGCCCTTAATGGAATGGATCATTCCCTCCTACACTGATGAAATCGATTTCTTTACTTAGTCTACCCATTCAAATGCTAATCTCATCTGGAAATACTCACAAACAGACCTAGAAATATCTAACCAGCTATCTGGGCATCCTTCAGCCCAGTCAAATTGACACATAAAATTAACCATCACAGTAGCTATTTCAAGAGCCACATAATTTAACATCTCCTCTAATGGTCTCTCTGATGTCTACTCTCTCAAGTTTTGTGGATACTTCTCTGTCCAAAATGTGCTTGATGAGAGATGGCCAGTATCTTGCAGCTCGACCTCACAGGAAGGGTGAGTAGACAAATTGAAATTTGTATGATTTCGGTAAAGTCACATTTACCATATGTTCAACATTGAGCTGGGTAGTGTGATGGCTACAGTGGGGAGGAAGAAGAGAGTAAACACTCACTTATTGAGAGCCTATTGTGTGCCAAATAATTTATAATGTGTATATAATTTAATGATATATAGGTTAAGCATTTTTCTTCATGGTTGAAGAAGAAATGAGGCTTTAAAAGGTTAAGTACCTCAATTCAAGCTAGGGAATGAGAGAGTGAGAATTGGGATTGAGAATTGTCTGATACTAAAACACATGCCCATTTTATTGTACTACATTGGCATAGGCACAACTAAAGTTGAGGTTCCCTTCTAAATGTGCTATGATCCAAGATGAAATACCAAATTTTTCAAATAACAAATTCTGAAGGAATTTGGAGAAGAGGAAAGTGAAAGTGAAAGTTGCTCAGTTATGTCTGATTCTTTGCAACCCCATGGACTGTAGCCTGCCAGGCTCTTCTGTCCATGGAATTCTCCAGGCCAGAATACTGGAGTGGGTAGCCATTCCCTTCTCCAGAGGAGCTTCACAACCCAGGTCTCCTGCATTGCAGGTATATTCTTCACTGTCTCAGCTACCAGGGAAGCCTGGAGAAGAGGAAGAAGTAGGTAATCGGATTATCAAAGAAGATCACATGGAGGAGACAGTGTAGGAGCTGAACCTTGAAATCTGGGTAGAGTTCATATGAGAAAGTAGGAAATTCAGAGGGGAGTTACAGCCAGGGAATCAGAATGAACTGAGAACTAGAGGAGATTGATAGTCACATGTGAGGAGTGAAAAGGCAATTGCTGTCTGCTGCTGAGAGTGTATGCTGAAAGGAGATCAGGCTAGGCAAGTATTGTGACCAGGTTGTAGAGTACTTTCAAAGCCAGGTAGAGTTTTAACTAGAGAGGTATGAGGGAGAGAGTGAATAGCCAGTTTGCCTTCCAGAGGGGGGTCTTTTATGATCAATTGATACATGGTAGAACTTTCAGTGTACATAAATACTACATTGAAATATAAGCCATAATTTTGTTCTTCAATATTGTAAAAATTAAAATTGCTCTTAAAATAGAAGATAAATATAACTATGACCATTTTGACATAGTGTACAGAAGGACCTTCAATTCATCATCATCAGTGTCTCAGAAATAGGAGAAACAGTTATGTCTACTTATGGCTCAGATGGTAAAGAATCTGCCTGCAATGCAGGAGACCTGGGTTCAGTCTTTGGGTTGGGAAGATCCCTTGGAGAAGGGAATGGCAACCCATTCCAGTATTCTTGCCTGGAGAATCCCATGGACAGAGAAGCCTGGCACATTACAGTCCACGGGATTGCAAAGAGCCAGAGACAAGTGAGCGACTAAGCAAAGCGAAACACTGGTTGTCAGCACCATGGACAGCAACGCTGTAGCCGCATCATCTCCAGGCAGAGGAATTTAGCATTGGTGAAGTGTATCTGTCGTACTAAACCAGTGAGTGGAATGCAGTCTTTCAGGAATTTCAGAGATGAATCTTTCTACCAAGCTTCTCTTTCTTTGGACTCCCACCTGTGACAGGAGAGCCCCACGTGTGCTCTCTATAGAAACTTGATGTGTAGATGTGTACAGATGTACAGAAAACTCAAAGCTTTCAGAAAATGGAAACTAATTCTTTTCACAAAGATTAAGGACCCTGGAATAAGAAAATGGGTAGTGGCACTTTTTATACTTCTGAACTCAGTTTTCCTTTATTACCAAGACATGGAACTCAGTTATCCTTCCTATTCAGCTCCCTAAGACCAGTCAATCCTTTCTAGTCTGAGGCCCCCAGTTTGCCTCCTACTGAGGCCCAGAATAGAAAAGGACAAGAAAACTGCAGAAGCTGCGTGGCCTCATTCTAAGAGTGTATTTTGAGGTTATTTCTAGTTTCTTAATTCTTATCTGCAAACTTCTCAATCAGACTTAGCTTGAGGTTAAACATCTGAAGCTGGACTCAGGATAGTATTCTTTGCTTAAGAGAGGAAAAAAAGGAAGGAAAGCTAAGTGTAAATGGATTTAGTATCTATAAAAAGCATCTGAATCATAACTGCTCTTTTTTAAAGGGGCAATTCTGTCACTGAGGGACATTATCAGGTTTGCTCGTACTGGAGATGCTAGACTCTGATGGGACTTCTTCCTGATCTAACAGATCTTCAATGCATAAAACAGTCTTATTGTTCCAAGTCTTTACCATGACACCCATAGGGTCTTCTTCCATTCTTTTGCTCTGGGCTGACCTTATACTAATGCCTATCACCCACTGGACTTCTCTTGTCTAGTGCTTTGCCCACATCAGAACTTTAGGGCCTCCACACCATAGTTCTTACTGTCCCCTCTGCCTACCATGCCCTAAACACTCCTCACCTTTGTCTCTTCTGAAGATTTTGCCTATTGTTTAAGCCCTTACTATTCAGAGGCTTTTCCTAAGCTCCCAACTAAATAAGGAGCCTTAAGGTCCCATTGTATCTAAAACACATAGCTTTGCATGTTGGTGCTTCATGCATCTGGATTCTCTCTCTTCCACTAGATGGTAGATTCCTTGAGAGCAGGAACTGTGATTTATATTGTATGTACCACAAGCCTTCCTGGTAGCTTAGTTGGTAAAGAACCCGCCTGCAATTCAGGAGACCCCGGTTCAATTCCTAGGTTGGGAAGATCCACCAGAGAAAGGAGAGGCTACCCACTCCGGTATTCTTGGGCTTCCCTGGTGGCTCAGCTGGTAAAGAATCTGCGTGCAATGTGAGAGACCTGGGATTGATCCCTGGGTTGGGAAGAGCCCCTGGAGAATGGAAAGGCTACCCACTCCAGTATTCTGGCCTGGAGAATTCCATGGACTGTATAGTCCATGGAGTTGCAAAGAGTTGGACACGACTGAGCAACTTTCACTTTCACCACAAGCCATCCATAGATATATCTCAAGTTTAATTATTTGGAAAAATTCTGTCAGGCTACACTTGTGTACCAGTCCTTAAATTAGACCTTCAAAATAGATTCTGAAGGCTGAGAACCTCTTAGAAGAGAAGGAAAAACAGACAGGACTTAAGTAGATTGCCACCAGTCACCTCCCCTTGCCTCTCTTGAATTCCTTTGTAGTAAAGAGAAAACAGTGTTGGCTTCCTCATTTAATCATTACTGTGATTTTTGAGACTCTTAAAAATTAACTGTACTTAATGCTTTTCTAAAATGCCACTTGACAACAGTGTACAAGTATTTTACATAACTGCTGTATACCAGAGGCGTCTTCAATAGAATGTAGTGATCAAAATCCAGATCATAATAATTATATCCCGTCAGGGTTTCCATTATAAGCTCCTCTCCGGAAGGGTTTGTTACCCATTTGTTTAATTTGTATCAGGCTTCAGCCTGACGTGCAAGTTCTCAGTCTGACTATAATGTAGGGAATCTTTTTTTTTTTTTGCCTCAAAATGTACATTTTAATCAGTAGAGCAATTCTCTATGCAGAATACTGAATTTCTTTGCTGGGGAAGCAGACTCAGTTATTTACACTTGACATTCCTATCAACACTAGGTATTCATATCATACCTGGAGCAACTCTGATGGTCAAGGCTGCAGCACTGCTCAAGGTCCCCTGTTAGCCATCCTGTGGATTGGGTGTCAATCCTGGACACAGTGATCCAAAGGCTCTCAGGAACATGAGTCACTCGTGAGTGTTTATTACCCTGAATTTAACTGTTAAAGAGAGGGGGAACGCAAGGCTTTCCTCAGCCAGGATGCCCAGCCTCCTGTTATCTGCTGACCTCAGCTAGCAGTGGATCCTCAGGAAAACTAAAGGCTCCCTGATCCCCTCCCCAGGAATCAGTCTTATTCTCTTGCCTCTGGGTTTTGCCTCAGCTGTTGGAGACCCAAGTTTACTGCCCCTTCACCCCTCCTAATTCTGAGTAGGTTATACCTGCCAGGGTCAGGGGTTAAAGGAGAGAAGTACTTGCTCCTCACAGATCTGTTCTGAATGGAGGACATTCCTGGTCTTCTTTCCCTCAAGTCCTATTCCTCTTGATATTCTCTTTGTTTTTAGACATATCTAGTGGGTTTTGCCTTCCTTATCTTTACATTGAATTTTCCTGGGGAACTTCTGTGAAATTAAAGCATAGATAAAGGCAGGGACTGGAAGAATAGAGGAAAGTTAAAACCGAAGGTGGTTCGTTTTGAGTCTCACAAGTTGGTTGTGGGAATTCCTCCTAGAAAACTTTCTATTTAGAAACTTCCTGCTTTGGGAATTCTACCAAAAGACTTGCTGTGTATTTCAGGCCAATTACTTATTTGCTGTGTTTCCTTAGGCGTCAGGGGAGGGGGATTCATTATTTAATGCACTCAGCAAACATTTATTGAGCAAACAGGAAAAATACAAGCCCTATCCTTATGCTGCTCACAAGCTAACTGAAGTCATAAGCAGTGAAACAAGCACTGACAATATGAAAAAGGAAATATAGAGCCAGAAGGAAAAGTACAAAAACTCCGAACTTGGGGAAGGTTTAAAGTTGTTTTTCCAGAACATTTTTGCTGAGGCCCAAGAATGAGTAAAGGTTACCTGGCAAGAGAAGAAGTGCGATCCAGGCTGAGATTCCAAAACAGAGGGCCTGGTCTGCAGCGGCACCCCTCATATGTTGGATACTCAGAGCAGATTCTTGTTAAATACTCCCTTCTGTATTCAACACAATTATTCAGTAATAACTGTAGATGAAACAAAGGAATAATAAAATTCATCACATGAACAAGATTTTTGTGACTCTGTATGGGGGCCAGATGTTAACTAGACTTTCTGTGGTGACCATTTAGAAATATATACATGTATTAAGTCATGTTGTAAACCTAAAATGAATGTTATGTATTAATTATACCTCAGTAGACACACACACACAGGAAAAATGGCCAGTGAAAAGTATACAAAGTGAAAGCCTTATATTGAATTATCATGTGTATAATCATGCCTGTAAAACTTTAAATGAAACAAAAATATATTATTATACAAAAAAGAAAAAGGTAATAAAATAGCACTTAAAATTTGACAAGTACTTTTCTTGAAAAAGAGGAAAAACTTATACCTACTTATTGGTCTGTAGCTGAATTAATGCTAATATTATAGTTTCTGGTTTTGAAATATAACTTCTGTGTCTTTGTCAATGAGTATATCAAATGGCTCTTCTTTGCACATTACCACTCAATAGTCAGTATAGCCAGATTTGTCAGCATTTCTTCACTTGTGGACGATCAGAAAAAAAATTTTTTCAATAATCTTATTTATTTTTGGCTGTGCTGGGTGTTCGTTGCCGCACAGGCTGTTCTCTAGGTGTGGAGAGCAGGGGCTCCTCTCTAGGTATGGTGCACAGGCTTCTCACTGCAGTAGCTTCTCTTGCTGCACAGCACAGGCTCTAGGTGCCTGGGCTTCAGTAGCAGTGGCACTAAGTGGGCTAAGTTGCTCCGGCCTTTGGAATCTTCCTGGACCAGGGACTGAACCTGTGTCCCCTGCATTGGCAGGCAGACTCTTAACCACTGGACCACCAAGAAACTCCTACAAACTTATTCTTGAGACAAATGTGCATGTACAAGTTGAATTCATACTCATGGGACACAACTGTGTAATTGAGCATTCCAGATTAAGTTTCATGAATAATAAAATCCTCGTCAAAAGAAAAGTATTAAAAATGGCTTAATATGAAGGTAGCGTGTTTTATTAAAATTCAACAGATTCCACAGCAATTATTTAGAAGTTAGACCTACCGAAGAGGCTTTGTATTTTATCAATGCCTTTCAGCCAAACACAACCAGAGACGTGACTGTATTGTAGGTGAAGAAGTTGGGTTTATCATTGCAGTGAAGATGTCTCAGTAAGAGGGTGTTGAAAAGAACCTATTTGAGGGAATTCCCTGGTGGTCCTGTGGTTAGGATTCAGGACTTTTACTGCTGGAACCCATGTTCCATCCCTGGTTGGGGAATTAAAATCCCTCAAGACACATGGCACAGCAAATGAAAACAACAAACCTTATTTGGTTTGGATTTAAGCTGTGGTTGGGTAATTTGGGGGAGGGTCTAAGGAAGCAGGGGCTCACTCTGGATCAGGTGCTGTTAGAAAGTGGGGCAGTTCTGTAATGGGGCATCTCAATAAATCTTATCTATAGGGACAGTTAATCATGTTAGCCAGGAGACTGGGAGAGATGGTGCTTCATGTCGTATAGAGACCTTGTCTGAAGTGGACATTCTGCAGGATCTTTATGTTTGACAGGAGAACAGTATGGCCTGGCTGTAGCAGATCAGTGTGTCAGATGTTGAGCCCACTTGGTCGTCTTTTCCTGGAAATCAGGGACTGTTCCTTTTCCTCTTTCCCTCCCTGTAATCATCTAGAATTGCCAGTATACTGAAAGGTTTCAGAACACGCCACCCCTGAATCTTCCACTTTGGCATATTGATTATTTTGAGCTGGAGTCACTTGAGAAAACAGCAGATGCAGGCAGGGCTCTGTGACCGCTCCCTTCGTATCTAAAAGCAAGTCATAACATCACTCTTGAGAGAGACGTCCTCCCTGCACCAAGAAGAGAACATTCTCATCCCAGGAGACAGGGAGCCAGTGCCAAAACAGATCTATACAAACAAACTACTTAGATACCTCTGATCTTCCGTTAGTTTCTCTCACATACTTAGTTTCTCTCACATACTTCCTGGTCACTGTCCCACGATTCACTGGCCGTAGCCCATACCTCTTTGTCTTGTCATCTCTCCACAATGTATCATTTATTTGTTTAAAAGGTGCATAAGATTTCAGTTCTAACTGCTTCTGTGAGTCTTCATTTTACTTATAAAAAACTCCTGTGTGCACATAAAAAATGTTAAATAAAATATGTATGCATTCCTCCTGTTAATCTGTCTTAGGTCAGTTTAGTTCTTAGGCCTAGCCACAGAACTAAGGAGGAGGATAGAATGGAGTTTTTCTTCAATGTTTTTTATTTCTTATTCCTTAATAATTGATTTTCAAACAATACCTGGGTAGGGGCCTGTGAACTTATGTTTTAATATGGGCCTTAGGGAATTCTTGCCAGGAATTTTGGGAAATATTGATCTCTTCCTTTTCCTTAAAAGGGAAGCTTCATAGTAGATAATTTAATAAAGCTTAAGGGTACCTGGTTAGTATTTGGAGGAAAGAATACAACTGGATCATTCTGTATAGCATGATGAAGTTTGGATGAATGCCTTGATAGCTCTATACAGGAGTTAGATTATATTCAAAAATTTTACATATATACATGCATATATGCATAGGCTATGCTGGGTCTTCGTTGCTATGTGTGGACTTTCTCAAGTTGTGTCGGGCAGGAGACGGGGGGAATGGGTCTCTGCTTTCTCTTTCAATCAGAACTGTTCCAACAGAATTGGTTTTAAGTGTTGGTACTCCAAATGAGATTTCCTTTCTAACAAAGAAGTCTGTTGTTAAAATGTTTGAAAAACTGGCCTTGGTTGTCACAGACCAGAGTACCTGGACTATATTGTTTTGGCCTCCATATGTTTATTTTTAAAAAAATAAAATTCATCAATATTGAGAGGCATTAAAAAAAAAAAGCAGCTTGTAGAAAAACATTGTTGTACTTACCATACTAATACATTGTAAGAACATACCATAACCCAGTGCGATGTCCCCTTTATGAGAACTTTATGGGACCAAATGCTTGTGTCTCAGAACTATAAATTCTGTGCTACTATTGAGCAAATCGTGAAACACATGTTATTCTGTTTTCCTTTTTGCACTGGCTACAGGAAATCTTAGAGCCAGATTTTGTGTTCAACCTTATTTTTAGCACCCCCCCCCACCTCTACCCTTTGCCTAGATTTTCTCCTTTAATTTTTTCACTGTATATCTTAGTGAGATGTCTTAAGTTCATTTTTTAATAAGGAGAGGTGGAAATCTTCCCAGCCCAGGGATCAAATCCACATCTCTTATGTCTTCTGCATTGGCAGGCAGGTTCTTTACCACTAGCACCACCCTGGAAGCCCAGATAAATAAATAAGTAAGTAGTAAATAGGAAGTGATTAACATTTGAGTGATAGTGGAAACTGAGGCAGTGAATGGGATCACCCAGGGAGGGCACAATATGAGAATGGACCAGGGTCAAGGATCGAAACCATAGAACAGCAAATTTCTGTGGTTGGCTGAGGAACGGGAAACTAAAGAAAGCAAGCTAGCAAAGGAGAGCATTCAGGAAAGAGGAAGTGCTCAGTGATGTCTGAGAGTAAAAGAGTAAGATAAAAACTGACAAAAGATAATTGGATTTAACAAGCCAGGAAGTTAACAGTAGTACGTAAGTGTTAGTTGCTCAGTCGTGCCCGACTCTTTTCGACCCCATGGACTGCAGCCCATCAGGTTCCTCTGTCCATGAGATTTTCCAGGCAAGGATACTGGAGTGGGTAGCCATTTCCTTCTCCAGGGGATCTTCCCAACCCAGGGATCGAATCCAGGTCTCCTGCACTGCAGGGAGATTCTTTACCGACTGAGCTACAAGGGAAGCCCACAGTTTATCTTAGTTTTTAAAAATAAAGGGTGTTAGTTGCTCAGTTGTGCCCAACTCTTTGTGACCCCATGGGGTATAGCCCACCAGGCTCCCCTTTTCACCCCCAAACTAAAGCTACTGAGAAAAATATGCTCATGAAATGAATGAAAAACAGATCCTAATATTTCAAACAAGCTAAAAGAAAAATTCAAAACTGATAGAAGATATAAAAGAATGACAATTTAGAATCCAAAATTCCAAAATCAGGAAATTTTGGAAATGAGGTGATAAACCCAGGAAATTTTTCAAATTAAAGGGAAATTTTTATTTCAGAAATAAAGACTAAATTAGGAAAACACAAAAGAGAATAATAAGCACAATAGATAACTAAGTGAAGAGAAAGAGAGAGTGAAAAGGAAGAAAGATTTTTAAAAAGATACAGGCCACAACAAAGGAAAGAGCCGAACATGTTTCTTAGGGGAGAGAGAGAGAATGGAATAGGAGGATCAGGGCAGTTAGAATTCTTCGAGTACACGTTGTTTTCTATATTTGACTTTGAAACCACATGACTGTGTTGCATAGTTATAAAACAAAGTTTTAAAAAGCAATCCTGAGTGTAAAAATAGAACAAAGTGAAGTCACTCACTCATGTCTGACTCTTTGTGACCCCATGGACTGTAACCTACCAGGCTTCTCCGTCCATGGGATTTTCCAGGCAAGAATACTGCAGTGGGTTGCCATTTCCTTCTCCAGGGGATCTTCCCGACCCAGGGATCGAACCCAGGTTCTCCTGCAATGCAAGCAGACGCTTTACCCTCACACACATATACCATAGCCTGATTTAATCTCTAAAGATTTCAGTGTTCTTCAGTAATTCCAGCCAAAGTTCTTCCAGGTTCAGTCTTGTTTGTTCCTATGAAAAGTCATGAAAGACTTAGTATCCTCACAATAGACTTTTTCATTGGAAGGGAATTAGTAGAACTTTTAAAATGATCCTTCACATCTATAGCACCTGTTGGTAGGAATACTCTTGCTGGAGGAGCAATATAGAGCTCGGAGGCAGCTGATTTGGGAACTTGCCTGATTTATTTTTCCCGCCTGCTTTTATTGGGTTAGTAATCATCATTAGTTGTACATCAATAGTCATAAATTAATAAATAAATTCATTTTTAAGAAGAAAGAATAATATTACAAAAAAAATAAAGATGATTATAGACCCTGGTAGAGAGATGAATTGTATATGGCCAATACTAGTCTCAAACTTAAAGTGGAATTTATGGAATTAGTTTTTAAAGCACAGTGGTTCTAACACCTCTGGAGTTGATTCTTGGCTCTTATTAGCTAAGAGACCTTGGGGGAAGTCATCAGAGACCTCCATCTCACAAGTGAAACCTCTTCTGTTACGGCTGGGGCCTCTAGGAAGCAGATTCTGAGAAGCAGTTTGGCAGTCAGTTTATTTATTAGGGAGTCCTCTTGTGATTAATCCTTATAGAAGGGAGAAGAATTAGGATTGGATAAGGGAGAAATTGGGCTGTAATACTCTCCCAACAAAGGCCTTAGCCAACCCCACAGGGAACACCGGCATCAGGATGACCCTTGGAGTTGTCCCAAGTCAGGCTGGTCTTTATACCGCCACCTTGATCAGAATTAATAGTTGCCAGCTGTCCCTGGAAGGAAGCATGACCTTGGAGGGGCAGTTTTCTCACTCAAGGCTAATAACTGAGGGCCAAATTCCAGTAGCATCCCAGCAGCTGGAGAAATAAGTTCTTCCTGAAGTGGGCCTGGACCATACATCACAGCATCACTAAAATCCCCAAAGGCTATGGAGGCTCAGCCAAAGTGAAGACTAGATCCCAAAGGATTATTGTCCCCTGCTGTCCGCTTCCCATGATTTATTAGTTCATGTTTGCCCATCTCAGTTTATTTCTGAGTACAGCAAACCTTTCACAGTAATTGCAATGCAAGAGGAAAAGGTGTTGTCTGGAAGAATAAGCTATCTGACTAGAGAGAAGGCAAAAGGGGAAGTTATACAAGAGTGACCCTGTTGTCGTGGCTGGTCGGCTTACAGTGGGAGGGAAGTCAGAATGCGTGATAGATCTACCAGAGGTCACAGAGAATGGCTGGTAAGCAGGTGCCGTATTAATTCTGAATCAGATTTAAAGGTCACGATGTGAGGTTCCTTTTCCATCCACTGTATGACTTCCTTAGATACGTTGAAAAATCACAGGAGGAGAAAGCTTGGTCATCCTCATTCTCCCCAGCTGCTCCTCTGGATCCCACTGTTCTCATCCAGGACCTCCAGTGCAAACCCAGAGAGGAGAATGAGGAAGAAAATATCTTTTAAAAGTGATGATAATATTCCCATTCTCTGCTTACCCCGGAGGCTTATTTTGAATATCACAGTGATTTAACTTGTTAGCAGTTTAATTCATTTTTAAAAGATTAACCAGACCAATTATTCATCAGATTTCACCATCTTTGTCAGCCTCAATAAGGGTCCTTTGTTAGAGTGATTAATGTGTGTTAATTGTAGCTTCTCTCAGAGCAATAATTCGATCGCACAGTATTTGCCGAATCTATGGAAATCTTGGAAATGCTTTGACAGCTGAACTATTCTTGGGAAATGAAAGTAAAGGAATATATGTAACTAACAAGAAGTGTTTTATAGCATATCATTAATATGGATTTTCCCTCTCTGCCAGACCTTGCTCAGCTTCAGAAGTCCACGAGGCTGCTTGCTGTGCATGTCAGTTTGCCATCCAGGAACAATCAGGAGGGAGAGCTCAGTTAACACAGGCGACTGGACTTTCTCCAGTTAGTGTCCTCAAACATGTGCTAATAATAATAATAATCGTTGCAAATGCACGCGGGTCACAGGGAAAGTTAATCAACTAGCCAGTGCCTATTGATAATCATCCAGTTAAGAGGGTGGATTCTGTGTTGATCGTTCTACCCAACGCTTCATCTTTATTCATTTAACTGGTGGCCACTGTCCATGTTAAGGATTGTATAATATCAGAAAGAAGTCTGTATGGGACTTCCCTGGTGGTCCAGTGGTTAGGACTCTGATTCCCAATGCAGGGGGTGCCAGTTGGCTCCTTGATTGGGGAACTAAATCCACATGCCCCATGGCATGTCCTAAAGTAAATAAATAAATTTTTTTAAGAAAAAATAGTATTTTTTTTTTTAAAAACGGAAGATGACTGTAGAACCTGGTAGAGAAATGAATTGTATATGGCCAATACTAGTTTCAGACTTAAAATGTATTTTAATGGAATTAGTTTTTAAAACACAGTGGTTCTAAGACCTTTGGAGTTGATTCTTAGCTCTTATTAGCTATGAGACCTTGGGGGGATTAGCAATGCCTGGCCTCCCAGGCTTCAGTTTCTTCATCTCTAAAATAGGTATAATAATATTCACCTGATAGTGAGTATTAAAATAAGGTATTACAAGTAAGACCCCACAGCCTGGACCGCAGCATCCAATAAATTATTTTTGAAAGAGCTATAAACCTGGATAACATACAAGGAGTACTGTATAGCAGCTGGAACTCTGTTCAGTGTTATATGGCAGCCTGGATGGGAGAGCAGTTGTGAGGACGATGGATACATGTATATACATGGCTGAGTCCCTTCGCTTTTGACCTGAAACTATCAGAACATTGCTTGTTAATCAGCTTATAAATAAAAAATTTAAAAGAGTTGGGGGGAAAAAAAGCTATAAGCCTTTTTACTTTAAGAAAACCAAGCAACAGTTAGAACTGGACATGGAACAACAGACTGGTTCCAAATAGGAAAAGGAGTACGTCAAGGCTGTATATTGTCACCTTGCTTATTTAACTTATATGCAGAGTACATCATGAGAAACGCTGGACTGGAAGAAACACAAGCTGGAATCAAGATTGCCAGGCGAAATATCAATAACCTCAGATATGCAGATGACACCACCCTTATGGCAGAAAGTGAAGAGGAACTCAAAAGCCTCTTGATGAAAGTGAAAGAGGAGAGTGAAAAAGTTGGCTTAAAGCTCAACATTCAGAAAACAAAGATCATGGCATCTGGTCCCATCACTTCTTGGGAAATAGATGGGGAAACAGTGGAAACAGTGGCTGACTTTATTTTTATGGGCTCTAAAATCACTGCAGGTGGTGATTGCAGCCATGAAATTAAAAGACGCTTATTCCTTGGAAGAAAAGTTATGACCAACCTAGATAGCATATTCAAAAGCAGAGACATTACTTTGCCAACAAAGGTCCGTCTAGTCAAGGCTATGGTTTTTCCAGTGGTCATGTATGGATGTGAGAGTTCGACTGTGAAGAAGGCTGAGTGCCAAAGAATTGATGCTTTTAAACTGTGGTGTTGGAGAAAACTCTTGAGAGTCCCTTGGACTGCAAGGAGATCCAACCAGTTCTTTCTGAAGGAGGTCAGCCCTGGGTGTTCTTTGGAAGGAATGATGCTAAAGCTGAAACTCCAGTACTTTGGCCACCTCATGCGAAGAGTTGACTCATTGGAAAAGACTCTGATGCTGGGAGGGACTGGGGGCAAGAGGAGAAGGGGACGACAGAGGATGAGATGGCTGGATGGCATCACTGATTCGATGGACATGAGTCTGAGTGAACTCCTGGAGTTGGTGATGGACAGGGAGGCCTGGCGTGCTTCGATTCATGGGGTCGCAAAGAGTCGGACACGACTGAGTGACTGAACTGAACTGAACTGAACTGATGGACATGAGAACAGGGATCTGATCTCACCGTAATCCAGAGAGAGGTAGGAAACGTGCTACTGTTGTTTTTCACAGAACCACACCATTGCACAGGGATGGTGACATCAGCAAACACACCATATGTCCATCAACAAGCTTCTTAGTCAAGCACAAAGCGTGCTCTAAAGCCCACAGGCACTGATTCCCATCGCAGAACTTCTACTACAACCTGGGAGGCACTGAGGCCTCTTAATGAGTGGAGGGGTTGAGACTAGAATAACTTAAGTCATTATTTGTTGACAGACAGTAGCACCTCTGTTGGGATATATGCATCAGCCAGACATCACCTCCTTTAATTCATGTAGCAAGCCTAGGGGGTAAATATCACTATTGCCCCCACTTCACAGCTGAGGACACTGAGGCTCAGAGATAGTAAATAACTTGTTTGATAGGTTTAAACCCAGGTCTGTTCAACTGCAGTGTCTATGTTTTAACCATACACAGTTCCGCCTCCTGCCAATCCCACTTGATAACATGCTGTTTTGAGGTTTCCCTGGTGGCTCAGTGGTAAAGAATCCACCTACCAATGCAGGAGACATGGGTTCAATCCCTGGTCTGGGAAGATCGTACATGCCAAGGAGCAGCTAAGCCTGTGCGCCACAACTATTGAGCCTGTATTCTAGAGCCCTGGAACTGCAACTACTGAGCCCACTCGTGGAAACTCCTGAACCCTGTGTGCCTAGAGCCTGTGCTCTGCAACAAGAGAAGCCGCTGCAATGAGCCCCTGCTTGACACAACTGTGTGGATCACAACAAATTGGAAAATTCCTAAAGAGATGGGAATACCAGACCATCTTACTAAACATGTCTCCTGGGAACATGTATCTGGGTCAAGAAGCAACAATTAGAACTGGACATGGAACAACTGACTGGTTCCAAATTGGGAAAGGAATATGACAAGGAGATATATCGTCACCCCGCTTATTTAACTTATATGCAGAGTACATCGTGCGAAATGCTGGGCTGGATGAATCACAAGCTGGGACAAGATTACCAGGAGAAATATCAACAACCTCAGATATGCAGATGACACTAATGGCAGAAAGTGAAGAGGAACTAAAGAAAAATCTGGCTTAAAAACTCAACATTCAAAAACTAAGATCATGGCATCCGGTCCCATAACTTTATGGCAAATAGATGGGGAAAAAGTGGAAGCTGTGACAGATTTTATTTTCTTAGATGGTGACTGCAGCTATGAAATTAAAAGATGCTTGCTCCTTGGAAGACATACCTAGGATATTAAAAAGCAGAGGCATCACTTTGCCGACAAAGATCTGTGTAGTCAAAACTATGATTTTTCCAGTAGTCACATACGGATGTGAGAGTTGAACCATAAAGAAGGCTGAGCGCTGAAGAATTGATGCTTTCGAATTGTGGTGCTGTAGAAGACTCTTGAGAGTCCCTCAGACTGCAAGGAGATCAAACCGGTCAATCCTAAGGGAAATTAACCCTGGAAATTCATTGGAAGGACTGATACTGAAGCTCTGTTACTTTGGCCACCTGAGGCAAAGAGCTGACTCACTGGAAAAGACTCTGATGCTGGGAAAGATTGAGGGCAAGAGGAGTAGGAGATGGGAGAAGATGAGATTGTTAGCATCACTGACTCAATGGACATGAATCTGTGCAAACTCCAGGAGGTAGTGAAGGACAGGGAAGCCTGGCGTGCTGCCGTCCATGGGGTCGCAAAGAGCTGGACACAACTGAGCGACTGAACAACAGCAACAGCAGAACAGCTCATAGAATGACGAGGTTTAAGACTCGCTCAACTGAAGGTACCCCAGCCTAGAAGAAGGACCAAGAGAAAAGTCAATGGCCCTGAAGGTGCAGAAAGCCCAAGAAAAGCTTCCAAGTACTACACTTGCCTTCTTTTTCTTTTGATCGTCTCTCTCCATAGGGTGGCTTTTTTTCTTTAAGCATACTTTTCCAAGTTGTTACATTAACAAATTCGCACTGATTTCTTTATCCTTGTCATCTAAAGACCACCTTGTCAGCGGATGGTGAACTTTTCCTTTATGCCAGGCCTGCTGCACTGTCTAATGTCACAAGTGTCTGCTCGTATTAGCTCCCAGAGACTGGAGAGGGTTCCGCACGGGGCCTCTGCAGCAAGCTGATTTGACAGAATGAGTCCCCACGCTCGCTCATGGCACTTATCAGTTAGTCAGCCCTCCTCGAGGAGGAGAATTTAGAGTGCACCATATTCAGTTTCCAAATCAACTGCTGTCCCCTCAGGAAGCTGTGTGTTGCATTATTAAAAGAGTTGCCTTCAACCACAGCACCATACTTAAACATTCATCCACATTAAAAAAAAAAAAAAGGCAGGCATGAGGAGGGGGCAGCACCACAGCACCCCACAGCCTTCACTGTTAACTCTTTCTCCCCAGCTTTCAGTCTCCCCCTGATGAACAGTCCCATAACCTTTATTGGTGAGCACGAACAGTGTGATTTTATGAATCTTACCTTTACATAAAGTGGGGTGCTTTTGCATTCCTTGGGCTGCTACTAATCCCTGAGCTCCCATAGCAAAGTCAAATCCCAAAAATGTAGCTGCCACAGAGGGTAACATCTTTGATTTATCTGTTACCTACCTCTCCCACGAGTTCACAGGAAAAGCAGGAATTAGTTCTGAGTCAAAGATGAACAGAGCTGAAGCTCACTCTTTTCCTAATTATAACTTCATATATTTCTAATTTCTTTTAAAAAGTAAAATTTATGTCCATTTTACCTTTATCATTCCAAACAAGATTGCTGGAGAAAAGGAGGGATCCTTTCTAAAGCTGCATGTTGATATAAATATGAAAATGGATTACACTCTACTTCCAATTTCCAAACACGTGTACTTCAATGAATATTAAATGGCAGGCCCCTATCATCATCATGACTTATTTACTCACCAGAGTTTTTATTAAAAAGGGACTGGAATTGCCTGTGGAGCGTGAAAGTCTCCTGTAATTGAGTTTAGAGTGGTAAATCCACTAAACAGGCCACGGCCCCAGAGACACCCCCGAAACCCACCTGTCAGCTGGTGTTAGATCACAGCTCCAACAAGGCATGGCTGCCTGCTCCTGCTAAACACTGATGTGGCCCAAAATGGAAAAAAAGAGAAGTGATTTCCCCGGGGAGGAGGGAGGGCTGGGGGCAGATCGTGGGGGTTGGGAGGGCAGGAGGAAAACTCTCATCTAACAGCTGCCTGATGTCAGCTGGAATCATGATCTGAAACTCAGCTCGGGAGGGGCGCTGGCCAGGGCCTCACTCGGTAAGGTGTCATTTCCTTATTCCAGCACCTGTTTGGTCGGAGCGTAATGGAGTAGACAAGAAGCTTTTTCATCACGGATGAGCCAGGGAAATCAAAGCCCAGAGTTTCAGTGCAGACAAAGATACAACGGGCTTAGGACTGGCACAGAAAAGCGCACATCTGGAAATGGAGTCTGTCCAACTGAGCTCTGCTGGATCAGCAGGGAATGGGAGCAAGGCCATTTTAAGCCAAATAAATATTTATTTAGCTAATAAATATTTATTGTTTACTAGTGCTGATCAGTTGCTGAATGTATCAAAATAAGACACAGTCCTCACCCTGAAGGAACTTAAAATGTAGCTGGGAAAAACATGCAGATAAGTCAACTCTTACAATACCGTGTGTGTCTAGGGCTATGGGAGCAAAAAATATGTGCTTAAAACAATAAGTAAGAAGAAAGTGACATTTGAGTTGGGTGTTTCAGAATGAGTAAGATTTAGAAAGGCAAAGAGGAGTAGGGTACATGGGGAGGGCAGTAGGAATTAGAAACTCTTGCTGGATGGAGGAGATACATGATCAAAAGGCACAAGTGGCTGTCTTACCGGGCTCCCAGAGACTTGATGTAGCTAGAGCTTCTCTCAGGACTATTGATGGATTGTATGCTGAGAGAGATGGGAGTAGAGAGAGAGAGAAGCCAGAGGGTCGGGACTTTTATCAGCCTGGCTAATAAGTTTATTGTGAAAGCTATGGGGAGCAATGGAATGGAATGATATTTTTTTAGAGGAATGAAGGAGATTTTAATTCTGTAATCTTAAAAGCAGGTATCAAATCCAGTGTTTCCATAGCAGTGTGTCAGAAAATATTATATCTGGGGTTGCACAGACGAGCAACCCTGGAGTTGCACAGGGAAGCGGCACTTTCCCTGGAGTTTCTGCTCCAGTCTGGTGTCAGTTCTGCTCAAATGTTTACTTTCAATAGAATAGTTTATTTATCACAAGACCTGAGACCTTCTTCTTTTCTAAGTTCTTAGTAGTCTACCATGCTCTTGCCACTTTCCAGGATATGAACCTCACAGGGTCCCTTTGACTTGACATTGTAGTTGATTCTACATTCACTCATCTTCCTTGGAATGGAAGAATTTTAATCAGGGGAGTGATGTGGTCAAGTTTACCTTTTAGAAAGACCAGTTTCCCTGTTGTGCAAAGCCTGAATTAGATGGGGGCAAGCCTGGAAATTGGAAGGCCACGAAGGAAGCAATACACACAGAAATCTTTGAGAGAGGAAGTGATGGTAGGCACAGGGTAGGTGGAAGAGACAGATTGAGAAATATAGAAGAGAATTAGCAGTACTTGGAAGACAACTGAAAATGGGAAATAAAGAGAGGAATTCAGAATGGCTTCAAGGCTTCTGGTTTGGGTTTAGAGTTGCTAGGTTTAGCAAATAAAAATGCATGGAATATTGGTACATATTGATAACCAAAAAAATGACTTCTTGTTTAATGGAAATTCAGATTTAACTGGGAATCCTGTATTTAATCTGGCAAACCTACTTAGATGGTTGGATAAATGTTGGGTCATTTATCAATCTGAGAATCAAAGGAGAAAAACAGACATACCTAGGAGAGGAGGCCAAGAAGATGATGCATGCGTGCTCAGTCACTCAGTCGTACCCAACTCTTCTGCTACCCCATGTGCTATAGCCCGCCAGGCTCCTCTGTCTGGGAGATTTCCCAGGCAAGAATACTGGAGTGGGTTGCCATTTCCTCCTCCAGGGCATCTTCCAGACCCAGGGATCAAACCTGCATCTCTTGTGTCTCCTGCATTGGCAGGTGGATTCTTTACCACTGAACCACCTAGGAAGCCCCAAGAAGATGAGAAGCTGACTTCTATTTATATGGGTTTGGTTATCCCCCAATATCTTTCTGTCTTTCTTCTGCAAGGATTAGTATTAGCTGGACATGGCTACTCAGCTAGAGACTTTACTTGCTAGCTTCCCTTGCAGAAAGCAGCCATGTGACCACACTTTGACCAATAGGATGTGAGAAGTGATGTGTGTCTTGCTCTTAGAAGGTTTGGGCATGAACACTCTCGACTCCTTCCTCATTTCCACTGGCTGAAAGATACCAAAAGTGAAATAGCCACCTTGGGCAGAGATACGTTGAAGATGGCAGAGCCATCTAACTTGCTCTGGGCCATCCACCTCTGAATTATCATATGAGAGAGAAATAAACTTAGCCTGTACCTTAATTTTCAAGAGGCACTGTTCAATGAGTGGTTGGAAATACAGGTCTGAAGCTTAGAGAGAGGTGTGAGCTAGAGAGGGAGAATGGGGAGTGGTTAGTACACAGGTAGTGAAAGAGGCTTTGGGTTAGATTTCCCAGAAGAAATGTGTAATGTGAGAAGAATGAAGCACAAGAAAGTCAAGCACTGTCTTTTTTCTTTTGACATTTCTTTTTTTTGGAGACACAACTTTAAACTTACCCTCAAGTTAAAAAAGATCTTCCAGGAGTACTAGGGTGGATGTTCAAAGAGTTTTGTTTTCATTTCCAAAGATTTTCCTGTCTATCCAGCCATGCATTAATATTCAGGACTATTAAATGTGTTTGTATTTGGATTTATATTTCAGCACTGTGTGGGAGGCAGTATGTTCTCGTTTCCTGTGAGTATCTGGACATTTACACACGTCCGGGTGGCTAGACTCTGTGGTAGGGTCAGTATGCGTGTGAGTACTTAGTGCCCAGGGTGTGTTAGCACACATGTTTGTGTGTTCCCCTGTGTTCTGGCTTGTTGATGTGCCCTGTAGACATCTTAGCATGTTTGTAGGAGATACTGGTTATTTTGTTTACCTTAGTAGCCAGTCCCCAGAATTGCCAAGAAATTGAGGTGTAGATTCTTCTTACATAGAAATTTTCTGTCCGTTGTGGAGACTATAGAATATTTTTTAAAAGATCATTTTGATTGTCTTTTTTTTTTTTAATAGACTTTATATTTTAGAGCAGTTTTAAGTTCACAGCAAATCTGAGCGAAAGGTGCAGGCATTTCCTGTACTTCACCTTCTCTCACACATACATAAGGTTCCCGTTATCAGCGTCCCCCACCATGGTGGTGCACTGGTTGCGGTTGCGTAATCTACGTTGACACATCATTATTACCCCAGGGCCATAGTGAACTTTAGGGTTCACTCTTGGTGTTATATATTCTACGGGTTTGGGCTAATGTACAGGGACTTGTACCCGTCATTATAGCATCACACAGCGTGGCTGCACCATTCGGCATCCCCACCAGCAATGAATGAGCGTACCTGTTGTTCCACATCCTCGCCAGCATCTGATGGTGTCAGTGCTTGGGTTTTGGCCGTTCTAATAGGTGTGCAGTGCTGTCCTGTTGGTTTAAGTCATATTTGCAAATCCAAAATGTTTGAAGGAAGAGTCTCACAGAATTCTCTGTGGGTATTCCTTACCTATTTTGTGTATGTCTGTTCTTCTCAGACCCCAAGCTGCAGCTGAATTTTACATAATACAGTATGAACTGAGATCTGCTTAGGGGGTAAGGGCACCACAGTTTGTGTGTATATGTGTGTGTGTGTGCATTTACTATGGAAGTTTCTAAACATACTCAAAAGTAGAATAAAAAGAACCTCCATCACCCTACATCAATAATTATCAACATTTTGGTAATCTTGTTTCACCTACCCCTCCCATTTTTTCCTGCTAGAGTGCTTCAAAGCAAGTATTAGATAGCTTGTCATTTCACCTGAAATATTTCAGTTTGTATCTCCAATTATAAGAGCTTTCCTATTCCACAGTGTCATAATTACCTAACAAAATTAACAACAGTTCTCACTCTCATCTAAACCGAGTCCACATTCAAATTTCTTGCGGTACCTCAGACATCCTTTTAGAGCTGGCTTTTTCAAAATCCAGATATTGCACATGACCATGTCTTTTTGGTTTCTTTTATTCTAAAGCAGTCCACCTTCACACTGATTTGAGGAGGAACCAGGTAATTTGTCTTGTGTTCTGTATTCATCTGATTGCTTTCTTGTGGGATCAAGTAATATGTTCCTCTATCCTCTGTATTTCCTATAAGCTGGTTTTATCTCCAGGTCCTAAATTAGATTCAATATCAATATTTTTAGGCACAAATACTTCACAATCCGGTGCTAATGCTATGAGGCATATAGAATCTGGTTGTTTCAACTGTTAATGATACCGAGGTCGATCGGTGGGCTTAGGTAGTGTCAGTCCACAAAGTTCCCATTACCCTTTCACTTGACGGTCTTAGCATCCACTGATGATTGCTACCCAGACCCATTATTTCATTTGGAGCATTAGTGACTTTTAAAAATTATTTTGTTCCTTTTATTAGCTGGGACTCTTCTAGCTCCAGAATATGGTTGACCAAAGGCAATAATGGAATTGCCAAGTGCTCAGGGCCAAGCGAGGGTCCTATTTTCCTGGCCTTGTTTCACATAGAAAAAGGTCAGTTAACTCGTCTGACTCTCTGGTGATCAGAGCTGAATTCTAACCTCATTCCCACTGAAGGGACCCTTTGTGGTCAGACAATGTTGAAGTCAGCAAGTATGCAAGGGCATGGGTTCACCTTGCCCAGGAAAAGGGGGCTCTGGGAATTGCAGGGGGCACACAGGGAGCTCAAGGATTTTCAAAACCCGAGGCCTGACCACCACGGATTGGCCTTGCTGGTTTGGGGAGGGCTCTGTTTAGCATCTCCCACCCCTGTCAGGCTCAGTCTGGGGCTCTGGCTCTCCTGCTCCTCAAGGGAGCAGTAGCATTCACTCATTCGCCCCAGGGAACAGATGTCTGAGTCTCTGATGCTTAATTTTCTGTTTCTCGCTCTGTGTCCTCAGACAGTCTCTGGGCCCTTTTCCTCACCTGATACGGACACTGGGCTCCACATCTTCTTTGAGAAACAGGAACAGAGCTGATCTCCTGCCTCGTGTCCCTCCATTAGCCCTTTCCCTCATCAGAAGTCTTCTGAAGAAAGCTCCAGAATGAATGGTCTAATACCATTCATCTAATACCAGAGCTGGGTTTAATACCTAGCTCTGAGACGGCAGGATATGAGGGGCGCCTGGGATCCACCAAGTTGTATAGACAGCTCCCTCCTCAGCTGCTAAATTAAGCAAACGAACTATTCTTTTCTTTTAGAAGTTGAGCCTGCATGGAGAAAAACTGGCACCAACATTCATCCCTAGGGGATGTATTTTAAATTCTGTATAAAAACATACCCAAGGAGGAGTTCATGGTATACATTGTTGGGTTTTTTAAATGGAGAATTTTAATTCTCTTAAGATACTAATTAAATATATATATATATATTCTTACATATAAAAATATATTTTATCTTATATATGTGTGTTCAAAATAGTCACTTGGCTTTAGATGGTTACAAACCACAGAGAAAAATCTGTGTTATTCTTTGTGTTCCCACCAATAACCGTTTGGCTTAGTGTAACTTTCAGTTGTTTCTAAAAAGCAAATCCACTCTGAAAGCAGAGTGGTGTGCCCTCTTGGAGGGCAGCCAAAGAATATGCTGCTGGCTAGATTTCTTCAAGAAAATTAGAGATACCAAGGGAATATTTCGTGCAGAGATGGGCACAATAAAGGACAGAAATGGTATGGACCTAACAGAGCAGAAGGTATTAAGAAGAGGTGGCAAGAATACACAAAAGAACTATACAAAAAAGATCTTCATGATCCAGACAGCCATGATGGTGTGATCAACTCACCTAGAGCCAGACATCCTGGAGTGCAAAGTCAAGTGGGCCTTAAGAAGCAACACTACGAACAAAGCTAGTGGAGGTGATCAATTCTGGAAAACTCAGCAGTGGCCACAGGAATGGAAAAGGTCAGTTTTCATTCCAATCCCAAAAAAAGGCAATGCCAAAGAATGTTCAAACTACTACACAATTGCAGTCATCTCACACAGTAGCAAAGTAAAGCTCAAAATTCTCCAAACCAGGCTTCAACAGTATGTGAACCATGAACTTCCAGACATTCAAGCTGGATTTAGAAAAGACAGAGGAACCAGAGATCAAATTGCCAACATCCGTTGGATCATCCAAAAAGCAAGAGAGTTCCAGAAAAACATCTACTTCTGCTTTATTGACTATGCCAAAGCCTTTGACTGTGTGGATCACAACAAACTGTGGAAAATTCTTAAAAAGATGGAAATACCAGACCACCTGACCTGCTTCCTGAGAAATCTGTATGCAGGTCAAGAACCAACAGATAGAATTGGACATGGAACAACAGACTGGTTCCAAATCAGGAAAGGAGTACGTCAAGGCTGTATATTGTCACCCTGCTTATTTAACTTATATGCAGAGTACATCATGTTAAATGCTGGGCTGGATGAAGCACAAGCTGGAATCAATATTGCTGGGAGAAATATCAATAACCTCAGATATGCAGATGACACCACCCTTATGGCAGAAAGCAAAGAAGAACTAAAGAGCCTCTTGATGAAAGTGAAAGAGGAGAATGAAAAATTTGGCTTAAAACTCAACATTCAGAAAACGAAGATCATGGCATCTGGTCCCATCACTTCATGGCAAATAGATGGGGAAACAATGGAAATAGTGACAAACTTTATTTTTCAGAGCTCCAAAATCACTGCAGATGGTGACTGCAGCCATGAAATTAAAGACACTTGCTCCTTGGAAGAAAAGCTATGATCAACCTAGACAGCATATTCAAAAGCAGAGACACTACTTAGGCAACAAAGGTCCATCTAGTCAAAGCTATGGTTTTTCCAGTAGTCATGTATGAATGTGAGAGTTGGACTATAAAGAAATCTGAGTGCCAAAGAATTAATGCTTTTGAACTGTGGTGTTGGAGAAGACTCTTGAGAGTCCCTTGGACTGCAAGGAGATCCAACCGGTCAATCCTAAAGGAAATCAGCCCTGAATATTCACTGGAGGGACTGATGCTGAAGGTCCGCTACTTTGGCCACCTGATGCGAAGAACTGACTCATTTGAAAAGACCCTGATGCTGGGAAAGATTGAAGGCGGGAGGAGAAGGGACCGACAGAGGATGAGATGGTTGGATGGCATCACTAACTCGATGGACATGAGTTTGAGTAAGCTCTGGGAGTTGGTGATGGACAGGGAAGCCTGGCGTGCTACAGTCTGTGGGGTCGCAAAGAGTCGGATACGAGTGAGCAACTGAACTGAACTGAACTGAGTGCAGCTCATAGCGCGAGGAAAGCACATCTGCCCTGCACTGCCCAAGTATGGACACTAGATGGCAGGCTTGCCTACTAAATAGAAGTATCTGTCTCTGGCAGGTCCGCTTCCAACAGCCACATACTCTGAACAGATTCCAAGCAGATCTAGTGGGTCCCACAGTGAAGATGTGACCAACCCTCCGTATAAGGTGAGGGGAAGAGGTGTCTAATGGGAACACTCACCTACTTGTCTGCAGTTACAGTGACATCAGGATCAGGGTCTACTGGATCCCAGACCTCATGATTTGTAGCCATTGCAACACCCCTGCAGTGCTGACTGGGTATTGCACCTCTTTGTCCCAGGTATGGGACTCAGAAATGTCTCCAGCTTCCCTTGGATTGGCTCAGGTTGTAAGGTTTTTCAGAGGTCCCAAACCTGGGAGGTTATGCTTTATGCAAGCTTCTATCAAACACAAGCTCCTGCTCTGAGTAAAAGGACCGCTGGGGGCCGGGAAGGAAATGTGCAGGCCTGTGCTGACCCTGTGTTCAGGTCTGTGGTTTCACTAACATTCAAGACTCATGGCATGGCACCCCACTCCAGTACTTTTGCCTGGAAAATCCCATGGACGGAGGAGCCTTGTAGGTTGCAGTCCATGGGGTCACGAAGAGTCAGACACGACTGAGCGACCTCCCTTTCACTTTTCACTTTCATGCATTGGAGAAGGAAATGGCAAGCCACTCCAGTGTTCTTGCCTGGAGAATCCCAGAGATGGGGGAGCCTGGTGGGCTGCCATCTATGGGGTCACACAGAGTTGGACACAACTGAAGTGACTTAGCAGCAGCAGGAAGTTATTTGGAGAAGGCAGTGGCCACCCACTCCAGTACTCTTGCCTGGAAAATCCCATGGACAGAGGAGCCTGGTAGGCTGCAGTCCATGGGGTCGCAAAGAGTCGGACACGACTAAGCGACTTCTTTCAGTTTTCACTTTCATGCATTGGAGAAGGAAATGGCAACCCACTCCAGTATTCTTGCCTGGAGAATCCCAGGGACGGGGGAGCCTGGTGGGCTGCCGTCTATGGGGTCGCACAGAGTCGGACACGATTGAAGCGACTTAGCAGCAGCAGCAGTGCTGACCCTGTGTTCAGGTCTGTGGTTTCATTAACATTCAAGACTCATGACATTCTTTTTATATTTTTAATTTGATAGATAAGTCTAGTTTCCATCTGTCACCACACAAAGTTATTACAGTGTTATTAGCTATAGGCTGTACATTACAGCCCTGTGACATTTTTATTGAAGTACAGTGGGTTTACAATAGTGTGTTAGTTGCAGGTGTACAGCAAAGTGATTTGGTTGTGTATGTTGGAGAAGGGCATAGCAACCCACCCCCGTGTTCTTGCCTGGAGAATCCCTTGGACAGAGGAGCCTGGTGGGCTATATGTGTATATATATATGTATATATACAGACGGACTTCGCAGGTGGCACTAGTGGTAACTCGCCTGCCAATGCAGGAGACATAAGAGATGCAGGTTTGATGCCTGGGTCATGAAGATCCCCTGGAGGAGGGCATGGCAACCCACCCCAGTATTCTTGCCTGGAGAAGCCCATGGACAGAGGAGCCTGGCGGACTGCAGTTCATGGGATCAAAAAGAGTCAGAGACAACTGAAGTGATTTGGCATGCACACACATACACACACACACACACACATACATGTATATGCATTTATTCTTTTTTCAATTCTTTTCCATTATAGTTTATTACAAGATATTGAATGTAGTTCCCTGTGCTCTACAGTAAATCCCTGTTATTTACCTATTTTGTATGTGGTAGTATGCATCTGTTAATCTCCTAATCCCAATTTATCCCCGCCACACTCCCCTTCCCCTTTGGGAACTGTAAGTTTGTTTTCTGTGTTTGTGAATCTGCTTCGTAAATAAGTTCACTGTGTCATATTTTAGATTCCACATATAAATGATATCTAATATTTGTCTTTCTCTGTCTGATTTACTTAATATGATAATCTAGGTTGATCCAAGTTGCTGCAAATGGCGTTATTTCATTCTGCTTTATGGCTGAGTAGTATTTCATTGTTGGAGAAGGCAATGGCAACCCACTCCAGTACTCATGCCTGGAAAATCCCATGAGTGGAGGTCGCAAAGAGTCTGACACTACTGAGCGACTTCACTTTCCCTTTCATGCCTTGGAGACGGAAATGGCAACCCACTCCAGTGTTCTTGCCTGGAGCATCCCAGGGACGGGGGAGCCTGGTGGGCTGCCATCTATGGGGTCGCACAGAGTCAGACACGACTGAAGCAACTTAGCAGCAGCAGCAGCAGTATTTCATTGTATATATTAATACATGTGCCACATCTTCTTTATGCATTCATCTGCTGATGGACACTTAGGTTGCTCCCATGTCTTGGTTATTGTAAACAGTGCCACTGTGAACACTGGGGTGCATGTATCTTTTAGAATTGGAGGTTTTATCTTTTCTGGATATATGCCCAGAAGTGGGATTGCTGGATCCTATGCTAGTTCTATTTTTAGCTATTCAAGGAACCTCCATACTGTTCTCCATAATGGCTGCACCAATTTACATTCCCATCAACAGTGTAGGAGGGTTCCCTTTTCCCCACTCCCCTCCAGCATTTATTATTCATAGACCTTTTGATGATGGCCATTCTGACTGGTGTGAGGTGACACCTTATTATAGTTTTGATTTGTGTTTCTCTAATAATTAGCAATGTTGAGCGTCTTTTCATTGCCTATTGGCCATCTGTATGTCTTCTCTGGAGAAATCTCTCAGGTCTGCTGCCCTTTTGCTGTTTGTTTTTTGTTACTGAGTTGTATGAGCTGTTTGTATATTTTGGAAATCAATCACCTTGGTTGCATCACAAATGTTTTCTCCCAGTCCATAGGTTGTTTTTTCATTTTGTTTATGATTTCCTTTGCTCTGCAAAAGCTTATAAATTTGATTAGTGGCTCAGACAGTAAATCGTCTGTCTGCAATGCAGGAGACCCGGGTTCAATCCCTGGGTCGGGAAGATCCCTTGGAGAAGGAAATGGCAACCCATTCCAGTATTCATGCCTGGAAAATCCCATGGACTGAGGAGCCTGGTGGGCTACAGTGCATGGGGTCGCAAAGAGTCGGACACAACTGAGCGACTTCTCTCTTCTTTATAACTGGAAGTTTGTGCCTCTTAATCATCTCTCTCACTTGCCTCATAGCATTCTCTTTTTTTGTTTTTGTCCATGTGGCTTGTGGGATCTTAGTTCCCCCGACCAGGGACTGAACTCAGGCTCTCGACAGTGAAATCACAAGAGTCCTAACCACTAGACCACCAGAGAATCCTCCCTTACAACATTCTTAGCACTCTTTCTGTTGGTTGCTCCAGCCCTCCTCCCGTCCAACCTAACCCTAAACCCAGGGTTTAGACATCATTATAAGTGCTCAGCGGAGAAGGCAATGGCACCCCACTCCAGTACTCTTGCCTGGAAAATCCTATGGATGGAGGAGCCTGGTAGGCTGCAGTCCATGGGTTCGCTAAGAGTCGGACACGACTGAGCGACTTCATTTTTACTTTTCACTTTCCTGCATTGGAGAAGGAAATGGCAACCCACTCCAGTGTTCTTGCCTGGGAGAATCCCAGGGACGGGGGAGCCTGGTGGGCTGCCATCTATGGGGTCACACAGAGTCGGACACGACTGAAGTGACTTAGCAGCAGCAGCAGCATACGTGCTCGGTAAGGGTAAGAACCTTCGCTGGTTTACTTTTGGATTCCCCATGTCTGGTACAAGGTGAGGGCTCAGTGGATGGTTTCTAAATGAACGGTTAGTCGAATGAATTAATGTTGAAACTGAATAATCATGTAGTTTAACCTCCTGATCTGGACACCACATCCCAAATGAGTGGAAATGTATTATATTTTCTAGGCTGTCTGCCTTCCTCTCTTCTCCTTCTTCCTCACCCCAAGTTGAGATCCCACTCCAGGATCGAAACTTGGGATATGCCTGAACTTGTTCTTAAATCTAGCTGAAATCTCTCATGCTGCAACTTGAGACAGTTCTTTTTGCTGTGATCTCAAAGCAAACTGATGATGGGATTGGGGAAAGATATTGTTATGGGCTGAATTGGCTGACTCATGTCCCCCTAGAATTCATATGTTGATTTAGCCCCCATAACCTCCGAATGTGGAGATAAGACCTTTAAAGAGGTGATTGCAGAAGAATGAAACTGTTAGGGTGGTCCTAATCCAATCTGACTGGTGTCCTTTCAAAAGGAGGCTGTCTGGACACACAGAGGGGCACCAGAGGTGCCTACGCAGAGCATAGGCTGTGTCAAGAGGCAGGTAAAAGGCAGCTTAGCAGTCTGCATACCAAGGAGAAGCTGCAGAAGAAACCTGAGATGCCAACACCTCAGTCTTGGACTTCCTGCCTCCAGAACTGTGAACAAGTCAATGTTTGCTATGTAAACCACCCAGTCTGGGTATTTCATTATGGCAGTCCTAGCAAACTAATGTAAAACTTCCCTGGTGGCTCAGATGGTAAAGAATCTGCCTGCAAAAAAAAAAAAAAAAAAGAATCTGCCTGCAATGTGGGAGACCTGGGTTCAATCCCTGAGTTGGGAAGATCCCCTGGAGGAGGGCATGGCAACCCACTCCAGTATTCCTGCCTGAAGAATCCCCATGGACAGAGGAGCCTGGCGGGCTACAGTCCATGGGGTCACAAAGAATCAGACATGACTGAGGAACTAAGCGCAATGGCTATAACAAACATGATATGATACATCATGTTGGCCCCTTTTGTCAGCATGTCCAGTGTCTAAATGACTGTCATCTCGCTGCTATTGCATGACATCAGGTGGTTGCGGTTCTCACCCTACCTCTGGCCCCTGGCTCTTACCTGGCAGGCAGGAGGGCTGAAAGACACCCTGAGAAAGGAGAGGTGTTCACAGCTTTCGTCACACCATGGGCTGCCCTCCCAAGCCCTTTTTAGAAAAAAAATGGGTAGGCTCACATGTGACGCAAAATCGGCTGATACAGTCCTCAGGAGAGGTGGTTCCCAAGCGTCACAAAAGCCAAGCTCCCCAGAGAGGTCGGCACGGCCTCAGCGGCCCAGAGGATACATCAGGAGAAATCAGGTTTGTCAGAGAGAAAAAGCAGCCAAAAAGGCTGCTTGTTGGAGATTAGACCAGATCAGACGTTTCATAACAACTGCACATCCTGGGGACTGAGGACTCGGCAGGGCTGGGGGAGGGGTGGGTAGGAGGGAGGGCACCACGCTGGCCAAGAATGCAGCAGAGACCTGGAGGCTCTGGACAGGAATCAGCTCAGAGAACAACGAAAGCCCGGGTCAGAGACGACTGCCATGAAACACGAGGCAGTGCCGTCTCCTCCTGGACTCACCTTTCAGGGGTAGGGTTGGATCTTGTGAGAAGTGACTGAGGGTAACACACTCACCCTGAGGTGGCAACTCTCGGTCATGCTGGGGTGGAGGGGCCAGGATGGATGGAGGAGCTAAAATGGAGCTGCAACTCTCCTAGGACGTCTCTGGAGCACTTCAGCCTCCACCGCTGGAGACCCTCTCTCTCTCCTCTCAGAGATGCCGTTGTGAGCAGATAACCACTGGGGAGGCAGATAGACACCCCGGGAGGAGCACACACGGAAGGAAGACCCTCATCCATAAAGAGTTTCTCCTACCTTGGCATGGACATGCAAGAAGGCGAGTCGGAAAGAGACCATTTTCTTCTGCCCCTAGCTTCCACGATCGGCTGGTTCAGATGTAGGAAGTGAGACTGGACCGTGGTCCTGCCTCCATTAGCACCCCTGGTCTCTTAGTCCTGGACTCCAGGAAGAGCCTCCCTCCTCCCACCTCTCTGTCTCACCACATTTCTCACTCCAGCCAGAGACAGAGGAGAGCCCATGCCTGCAGCTCCAGCCATGTGTCTGAGGGTCACAGAGCTGGGTGGGTGCACTTCAGCATCGGGTAACACTGGGCCCCGAAGAAAGAAGAATGTATCACGAAGAGCTTCGATATCATCAAATTCACACTCCCATTTTTCTGATGAGGTTGTTGAGACCCAAAATGGAGAGAAAATCTGCTGAAGGTCATGTAGGGTTGATCGAATCTAATAGATGTTACCAGAGACACATATCAAAGTCACCTGAGTCATTACAAAACATAAAGTAATAGCTCAATTCCAGTCTTTTTTTTTTTCTGCCTAAGCATGCCAATCCAGTCTATATTTAAAAAGTCAGTCCTTGAAGCACTATATTATCCACCTAAGTACCCTATGTCAAATAAAATTCTAACATGAAAATAGATGCAGAGTCTCCTCCCATGAAACCGCATCAGAGCGAGTGGTCATTTCTGGGTCCCAGGCTGTGTAAGAAACGCCAACACGGTAGGTGGGGGACAGGCTGACTCTGGTGGTGAAGCATCTGGAAACGAGACTATTCAGACGGGGAGCTAGGGAAGCTCAACTTGCTGAAGAAAATACTAAAGAGAAGCATGTCAGTGAGCTTCGGCTGCTGAAGAAGGTGGGAAAGGCAGGAGGGGGTCGCCTATGTCTTGTTCCTTAGAGCAAAATTAGGACCTCCACCTCCTAGAAGTCAGATTTAAGTCAAGAGAAGAAAGAACCTTCCAGGCTAGAAGGGGAGTTTTCTCTCTCTTCAGTCCTCTTGGGAGAGGATTGCCTTAGCTTGGGCTCCTATAACAAAATACCACAAGCTGAATGGCTTACACAACAAACCTTTATTTCTCACAGTTCTGCAGGCTGGAAACTTGAGATCAGGGTGCCAGCATGGTCGGGTTCTTAGTAAGAGCCTACTTCTTGGTTTATAGATGGCTGCCTTCTCCCTGTATCCTCCCATGGCACGGAGAGAGAGATGGGTCTTGTGTCTCTTCCTCTTTTTATAAGGACATTAACCCCATGAAGAGTCCGCCCTCATGACCTCACCTAACCCTAATTACCTCCCAAAGGCCCCACTTCCAGATACCGTCATGTTGGGGATTAGGGTTTCAACATAGGAATTTGTAAGAGACACACACATTCAGTTCACGACAAGGGTCTTTGGTAAGATATAATTGATATTAATAAAAGAAAGGCTATTACCTTGTAGATATTTCCCTCCAAGAGACCAAAAACCTCCTCAGAGATCTCAAGGAACTGAGTATTCTCCATGGTGGGGCTAGCATTCTGCAGAGAAGGCAGAATTATAGGAAAAATCCTAGGAGGCTGTAGGGTAGGAGAGGAGGGAGAAGGGACTCCTGAAAGCTGGGTGTGGTGGTACTTCTCAAGAAACGGGAGCTGGCATTTGAGCCTCAGCTGGGGGTAGGCAGGACCTGGGTTCTCTGGCTATCACATGGTCCTGGTGCTTCCTGTGTGGGAATCTGGGAGTTATTTTTCTGAGCACACAGGAGTGGAGCAAGCCCACAGTCATGCTGTGGTTTCCTTTGCACATGATGGTTGCAAACCCACAGTGAACATCACACATGGGATATTTTTGAACGGCGTGATGACAGTGACACGTTGGCCCCCAGTCCTCTCCACTGGAATGGAGCAGAGAGGGATGCAGTGGCAGAGGCAGCACCGTTGCTGGAGAAGAAACTCCATGTATTTGCGCCCTGTCATTCTCTTCTTCCACCTACGTTAGCTCTCCGAAGCAGAGCTGCAGCATATAGCTGCATAGATCGTGCACTGCACGACTCCAGAAGGTATTCTTCACCACCTGTGCAACTCTTTTTAAGAATATTTATTGGAGTATAGTTGCTTTACGGTGTTGTGTTAGTTTCTACTATAGAGCAAAGGAATCAGCGATGTATATACATATGTCCCCTCCTTTTCGGATTTCCTTTTCATTTAGGTCACCACAGAGCACTGAGTGGCGTTCAGTACAGTACTTTCTCATTAGTTATCTATTTCTTACATAGTATCAATAGTGTATATGTGTCAATTACAATCTCCCCATTCTTCCCACCCCTACCCTTCCCCCCCCCACTTGGTGTCCCTACATTTTTTCTCTTGTCTATGTCTCTATTCCTGTTTTGTAAATAAGATCATCTATACCATTTTTCTAGATTCCACATATATACAATAATATACAACATTGGTCTTTCTCTTTCGGACTTGCTTCACTCTGTATGACAGTCCCTAAGTTCATCCACGTCTCTAGCTTATGCAACTCTAACTGGCAGCTCTCTGTGAAGTCAGAGACCACAGGAAACCCAGGAGCCACCCCCAGTTACCATTGCAGAAAGATTCATCACCTTGAGAGGAGCAACTGACATTTTTGCAAACATTGGTATGAGACTGACAAGATTACAATCACACAGTCAGTGAAAGATGGGGCCCCCCTGACCCCAGTTATCTCCCTACCAGTGGTGACCTTCAGGAAAATTACAAACTTTTCACACCAAGTTTGATATCCTTTCTTTTTTGTTGACATCACTCAGAAGCATCTTAACCAGTGGAATACATTGATGGAAAAATACTGCACATTTACATCCCAAAGTATAAGTTATGGGCTTAATTTTAGCCTAATGTGATTTGAAATGGGAAACCATAGTTGCAAATAGCCCTGAAAGTGATTAAACTCCAGTGGGGGTTGGGAATAACGGAGACATGACAGACACTTACAATAGATCGCGCCACACAACAGGCTAATGAAATCACTTACCTGATGCACAGTGTACTTTCTGAAAACTGAAAATGCACTTAACAACTCTGCAGCTGATATGCCAGAGATTTTTTTCCTATGGAGAAGAACATTACATTTTAAATTATTTGCTATATCTTTTTAAGTTGCCAGGAAAATCTCTGTGATTTGAACTTGTACTGGGGGAAGAAAAGTCTCTGAAAAAAAAAAAATCCTTTCTTGGTTTTAGAAGAGAAATTTGGAAAGAAGAATGATAAATTGGTCAGGAGAAAGGTTGATGTGACCAGAGACGCAGGAATGAGTTTAAAATAAGTTATCCTGGTTACCAGTGAAAGTTGGGATGGGGATTCCTTCAATCACTGAGAGCTGAACTTTATTTTGACTTTATTTTGTGTGAAACCTGAAACATTCTCCATCTTTGGATAAGTTTGGAAGACAGTATTTTTTTCCATGAAAAAATTCTTGATCCCACTACCCCACCCCATTGATCTGCTTCCCTTTATGGCAAAACTTCTCAAAAGTTCACTGTTCCCTCCTGAAACCACTCCACTTCAAGCTTTTGCCTCCACTACTTAGTAAAAACCAGGGCTACCCTGGTGGCTCAGTTGGTAAAGAATCTGCCTACGATGGGAGACCTGGGTTCAGTTCCTGAGTGGGGAAGATTTCCTAGAGAAAGGAATGGCAACCCACATCAGTATTTTTGCCTGGGAAGCCCCAGGGATAAAGGAACCTGGTGGGCTACAGTCCATGGGGTCGCCAAGAGTCAGGCATGACTGAGCGACTACCACACTTAATAAAACCACAGGACAGACAGTAAAGAATCTGCCTGCAATGCAGGGGATCCTGCATTCCATGGCGTTGCCAAAGAATCGGACACAACTGATTGACTAACACACACACTCACTTAATAAAAACCACACTTGTAACTTGTCATCAAAGGCCTCTACATAACTCCCTGCAATGATCAGCTCCTAGTTCTCCTCTCACTAGGCCTATTGGCTGTTTGTTTTCTTTTTTTTGGCTGCATTGAGTCTTAGTTGGGCCACTTGGGATCTTTAGTTTCAGTACGCAGGATCTAGTTCCCAGTGTATATTTGCGTGCCCACTCAGTGGTGTCCATCTTTTTGTGACCCCATGGACTGTAACCCACCAGACTCCTTTATTCAGGGATCAAATCCAGGCTTCCTGCATTGGGAGCATGGAGTCTTTGCCACTGGGCCACCAGGGAAGTCCTTGGCTGTTTTTAACAAGGCTGATCGTGCTTTTCTCCTTAAAACACTATCTTTCAGGATCCTGCTGCCTCTTTTTTTTTCCTCAGGCTTTCTCTCTCTACTTGGATACCTAAAGGCACTTCAGTTCAGTTCAGTCACTCAGTCGTGTCCAACTATTTTTTTATATCCATCCAAAACAAGACTCAATATCCATCCTCAAAATTTACGTTTCTGCATACGTATCTGTTAACAGAATCCACCCGCAATGTGGGAGACCAGGGAGGGTTTGATCCCTGGGTTGGGAAGATCCCCTGGAGGAGGGGGTACACGGATACCCACTCCAGTATTCTTGCCTGGAGAATCCCATGGACAGAGGAGCCTGGCAGGCTGCAGTCCATGGGGTCGCAAAGAGTCGGACATGACTGAATAACTCAGCACACACACATAGCCTTTTTTCACCACTTCCACTGCTACCCCCTTGGTTCAAGTCATGGGCCTCCCTCCCCTGGGTGATGGCAACAGTCTCCAAACTGCATTCTGTTTCTGCTCCCCTGCCCTACCTCACAGCCTGTCCTCAACACACCAGCCCAGAAAGCTTGTTAGCATCACATCAGATCCCAGGATCCAGACTCGGGTTCTTTGTCTGTTATCTTGCTGTCTTCCTCCTTCCAGGAAGGGCCATGGTCACTTCTAGGGAGGGAAAAAGGCAAGGATTGGTGGAGTTAGGATCTGAGTCAAGCCTGAATAAAAAAGAGAATTTGGATGGGTTAGGGAAGACTGCACTCTGGGGAATGCCCTGGGCAAGGTCCCTAACGCAGCCAGTCTCCTGATGCAGTCAAACATTGGAGAAGGGCCCAGTGGGGTAGACGTCCCTCCTTCACATCGGGAAGTGTCTGGTAAGATCAATTCGGGACAGCTTGGAGGGCCTTGAATGTTCTGGAGTTTGGTCCTTCCTCTGCACTTAGCCATAGGCTTGGGCAGCCGGGCAGTGGGAGCAACTCTGAAACTCACTTAGCACAGTTATCTCAGCTGCCTGCCAAGTAGTCTATTTAGTCCAATTCACAGGCAGAGCTTTGTTGAGCATTGAGAAGTCACTTGCTCCATGTGAATCCAATCACCACGGCAGGCACACCGCAAAGAGGGAACACACAGCCACCTCTGAAAAAGCCTGCCCCAGACTCTGGCAACTCGATGCATGAATATGCTTTTCAAACGTCTGACGCTGCTGCTTAGAAAAGATATTATGGGACCAATCCTTGATTTGACCTTTTGTATCTCTATCCATCCCACTGTGCTGAAAGCAATTATGTGCATCTTGTGTGTGGCTGCTGGAATGGGGAGTCACTTAGCCGGGGTCCTTTTCACACTCCAACTGTCCCCTCACTCATTCCTTCCTCCCTGTCTCACCCGGGCCGCACAGCAGGCCTCCTCCCGCTGCTTGGCTGAGTCTGAAATGGCATTCTGGGGAGGCGAACAGGGATGCGAACAGGTGGAAACAGTTCTGTCATGGTGATTAGCGTTCCCTCGACCAGGCACAGCTCCAGGTGGAAAGGCGGGACAATAGGGGGATAGGAAGGAGAAAACAGGCAAGGGAGCAGGAGGCAGAGGAGGCAGAACCCTTTGTCAAAGGGCAGCCAACATCCTGCACGAACTTCCTATGGAACAAAGCAAGCCTGGTGTGAGGGTGGCTGGTCATGGTCTCTGTCTAGAGATGGGTGACCTGCAGCTGTGTGTGCTGACCTGTGTGTGCTCATGCCTATGTGATTAAGTGTGTGTACAGGTGTCCACATCTGTGTGTGAGAATGTGCAAGAGTCTGTGGGAGTCTGCATGCAATTGTGTACTTTGCAGCACCTGTGTGTTATGTTTGTGTATGTACATACAGGTCTGGATGCCTAAGGGAATGCGTGCTGGTGTCTGTGTATGTACGGCTGATGGTGCATATATTCATGATGTATTCATGTATTCACCCAGGTCTCCCGCATTGCAGGCAGACGCTTTACCATCTGAGCCACCAGGGAAGCCCCATTCATGATGGCAGGCATAGCGTTTCTGCATACGGTATATTTGTGCGCATACAGTCTGTGTATGGGGTACTCATTGGTTTGTGTGAGAAAAGGGCTGGGTCGGGCAGAGCTGCTCAACCTTCTTTGGATGGAGCAAGTCAGCATGACCATGGAAACCACCTTAATCCTAACCTTTGCTAAATAGCCTAAGTCTCTGGTCCTTTGGAAACTGCTGCCCCTGACTCTGTTCTTCACTTACCCCAAACCTGACCTCTAAATATAGTTGAAAGACAGACTTAAAGCCAAGGAAGAGGTCCAGAAAGACAGCAGTGGGAGAGGGTTAAACTGTTGCAGGCAAGACCCTGGAGAAAACGGGAGGGGAAGATCGAGGATCTTTTCTGAGCTTCTGTATATAAATAATTGACAGTGGAAAAGTGAGCTGGCCTCTTGGGCAGGAGGTAAATGCAGACAATGAAATAATGGTGAGGAAAGTGATCCCCTCCCAGCCCAGGCTCACCCCTGATGGAGTTGAGACTAAACTGGAGAAGGAAAGGAGACTAAACTGGCAGGTGGGGGAAGCTCATTAGAGCTGACCCAGACCGCTTCCAGGCTCTCCGCTCCAGCCTCAGGTTCAGTCGCTTGATGTTGCCACCATTGACTCCGGAGACTAGGGCAGAGAGGAGAAAATTAGCAATGCCTGCAATCAGAACCATATATTGTTATCCAAAAAGACCTCCTGAATGCAGCAGATTTTACAGCAATCGGCAGTTTCCTGCCAGTCCAACTTGCAATCAGAAACACGTGACCCTGAGTGACCTCTTCACCCATCCAGGTCACCTTTGGGCCTCTCAGATTATTCTCAAGGTAGGGAGGGGTTGATGAAACCCCACGGTCACGTTGTCTGTTTTTAAAATCATCAAAGATTCTCACTCAGACCGACCTTTTATGATTACTCATTGATTGCTCATTGTATGCAAGTTAAGAATAGACATAAAAAACAAAATAAAAATTATCCTTGAGGATATATCTTGGAAATAACCAACATTTAGTATTTGATGTATATCTTCCTAGGCTTTTCTCCCCCTCTGTATGTCACTGTATCCATGTATATCTACAAGCTGTTTTATAACTAATTTTTTCACTTAATATGTCTTAAATGTAATTTCGTGTCAATAAAAGTCTACACCGTTGTTTCTAATGGCTGCTAAACGTCTCATTGCTTGGGCATACCATGATTTATTTAACCAGCCTTTGTTAGACATTTAGGTTTTTCTTTTTCGTCCAGATTTTGAATTTTGGAATCATAATGCTCAATGAGTTGATTTTTTTGTTTTTTTTTAAGTCTTTCATGGTCCCTTTGGTGATGTGGTGGCAAAGGTGACATTAAAAACAGAGAGCTGGTGTCAAAGGTGATAAGAAAAGCAGAGGACTTGACCCTGGGTTTCATCCCTCCCTTCCCACCTTGAGAATAATCTGAGGATTCCCAAAGGTGATGTGGGATGGGTGATGAAATCATGCAGGTCCCACTCTGGGGGCTGGAAGCTGGAGTTGTAGGAAGCCGCCAGTTATCATGACATCTAGTTTTGGGAGGGCTTTCCGGAGCTGTGTGCGTGTTACCTGTCTGCAGGCACTTCTCTCTTTCTCTTTGAAGCAGGCTTTCTGTCCAAGCTCCAGACACAGTGGCGGCATCATCAGGGCCCCTACAGGGAACAACCACTCTCTGCCCTCAGTCCTTGCAGGCAGCAGAGAGAACCAGGACAGAGAGCAGAGACTTCATTCTGTTGTTTGCATGGATGACCAGTCCCCTCCACTCTGATCAAGGATCTCAGCTAAGCTCTGAAGCCAAAATGGTGGGTTCAAATGCTTTTTTTTATACGTACCATGTGATCCTGGATTAGTCACCTAGGATATCTATGCCTCAGTGCCCTCATCTACGAAGTGGCGGTGAGAATAGGAGCTACCTTGTCACCAGGTGTGGTCAGGATTACTTGGTTAATATTTGTAAAGCATAGAGAACCGAGTGGGCATGTTTTTAGCTCTTAACAATGGCCAGCTGTAACCATGACCATGATTCGTGTTTCAGTCAAACTTGCCAAGTTTGGCTTCTTATGATTATCTTTTTTTACTCCTTTTCTTAAAAAAAAAAAAAATTATTTATTTGACTGCAGCAGGTCTTGGTTAGGGTTAGGGTTAGTATCTAGTTCCCCGACCAAGGATGGAAGCCGGGCCTCCTACATTGGGAGGTGGAATTAGAGCCACTGGACCACCAGGGAAGTCCCTCTTTTGACTCTTTAAAAGTAGCTCTGCTCTCTCAGGTTGTCCTCCCCAGACACCTGGACCAAGCCTCCTGCAAGCTATTAGCATAGTGTGACCTGTGCTGCCCGCATTACCCAAAGCAGAGATCCTACCCTGCATTTCTCCTCTGCATCTGGCAGTTATTGGCCTCTTTCCAGCTCATGTCTCAGGGATTAAAGGACATCTTCAGCCCATCACCTTTGTACGATGGAAATCTGACCTTTGGTTCCAAGGTGGCCTTTATAACTTTATCCAGGATCTCAGGAGCCCCACTTATGCTATTACAGTGTTGGTAGTCTGTGGCGATGTCTAAACTTCTGAGGTGGGCACATAAACTCCCAGGCATATTGGCACATTGGTGGTGGTGGTTTAGTTGCTCACTTGTGTCTGACTCTTTGCAACCCCATGGACTGTAGCCCACCAGGCTCCTCTGTCCATGGGGATTTCCAGGCAAGAACACTGAAGTGGGTTGCCATTTCCTCCTCCAAGGGCTCTTTACAACCCAGGGATCAAACCCGTGTCTCCTGTGTCTCCTGCATCGCAGTGGATTCTTTACCCACTGATTTATTGGGGAAGCCTCATTGGTAGTCTCCCATCAAAAGAAAATGACACATGCTCCAGGTGGTACAACGAGGCTGGGGAATGGCTTGCATGGAATCATACACATCCGCAGTGTCCTTTGCGATCCGTCTATAGTACACTTTTTAGCAGGGTCTTGTCTGGAGCCAGAAAAACTACACGGGGCTGGAGCAAAGCAATTCCTTGATGTGAAGGAGGCAAAGTCTGTCCCTAGAACACTCATCTATCTATTCAGGCCCAGCTTACTGATTCCTGTCGTGAATATTCTTTGAATAGCTACTATGTGCCAGGCAGTGTCTAGTGTTGGGATAGTACCAAGTCCAACATGGAACCTGTACCCTTGGGACTCACAGTCAGCAGTGCATTATGTGCTACGATTCAGGAAGCACAAGGAGCTATGGGATATGTGGCAGGGGCATCAAACCCAGACTGAGATGAGTAGGGAAAGCTTCCTGGAGGAAGTGAGGTCTGAAGTGAAACTTGAAAGATGGATAGGAGTTAAGGCAGCCAAAGAAGTGGGCACAGTATGTCTAAAGTCAGGAAAGTGAAAGAGAGCAGGGAATGATGAAGTGTATAAAATCAGATGCTACAGAATTAAACCCTTACAAAGGCAAGAAAAGGGAGAGAAAGCTGGGGAAGTAGGCAGGGGCCAGATCCTGACGGTGTTCTGAGCCTTGTTAAGGAGCTGGACTGTGGTCCCTGTTCCCAAACACTCTTCTCATGTCCCATTCCTCCTGGTTCCCAGTATGATGTCTGCTGATAAGGCTTAATGCCCGTGAGGAAGGTGGAGGGGGCTGCATTTTAGAAGTAACCTCAGAGGAAGAACAAAAAAATTTCATCTGAGGGAAGGAAGCTACCATGACACCCACTGGAATGGACATTTTGGAAGTGAGGAGCCCTGCCTAAATCCTCTTAAAGCTACAACTTGTAAGTAGTTGCTTGCTTTTAGACTCAGGGAACAATTTACTTTATTCCTGTTTTTCATAAGAATCAGATGAGCCAACTTTTGCCTCATAAGGACACAGAAGTCATAATCCTGTGTACAGTGTGAGAATAGAAGCCAGTAAGCATGCAGGAGCAGTTTAAATAGACTTAAGAGGGGTGGCCTGAGTGACAGGGTCTTGAAGACAGACAGCACATAATGGACATTAAATAAATACCTGCTGAACTTGCTGGCAGCATTTCTGCTAACCATATGCAGATGCTCATGCTTCCTGAGTACCAGGCACAGAGTGCAGTGAGAGGGGCAAAGAAGTGCAGGTCTGGGGAGCTCATGGTCCGGCCCAGCAGCTCAGGCATCCCCACTGCCAGTGCTCATGACAGATAGTGTAAATGCCCATGGCGGCGCACAGCGGATGGTGAGACAAGTAGAGCTTTTGCAGCTCTCTTCTGGGCAGTTTCCTGGAGGAGATAGGACTCGAGGAGGACCAGAGAGTATTACCCAGGTAGAGATGATGGGAGCCAAGGATGGGAAGGTGGGATGTGTTTTGCTAAGAGCTGAGAGGTCTGGGGGGAGGATGGGGGAGGGAATGGGACCACAGTAAGCAAAGGCCTGAGCAGAAAATGCAGCCCCAGCCAACCATGGTTCTGCAGCCAGCTAGACTGGAGAACCAAGTGTCATCTCCTATAAGCTGAATGAATCTGGATAAATTACTTACCTTCTGTGAGTCTCAGTTTTTCTCATCTTTACTCTAATAAGGACTCAACTAACACGAAGAGCAACATGGCATAACCCTAAGCTACAGAGGTTAAGAGCAAGAATTTAGGGGGTCAGATAGAACTGGTTTCAAAGGACTGGAAAAAAAAATAACCAATCAGCTAGCAAGGGCCGAATGTGAATACAGATGCGTGGCGTGGCAGGCAGTGCTGAGTGAAAGGATTGGAGAAAAAGGAGGTGACATCAAGATTCCTTAAGTTCTATTGACCTGGAGGTGGCGAGACATACATACTGGTTTCTAGTGGAAAGCTTTGTTGTGGATCAAAATCCAAAGAGCAAAAGTGTATGATACTTTCCATCACAGGCAGATCAAGGCTATGGAGGTTTAGCTGTCATTTTGTTTTGCCTCCTGAGGCAAGTAAATTTGAAAGCAGAAACATAGTCTCCACCCCCCACCCTCCCCCACCCCCACCCCTCCCCCACGGCTCCGGAGTTGCACCAGGTCTTGCTAGCTTAGAGGGGGGTCTTTCGCACAGGAAATGGAACACAGGGCAACCAGGGCCCCAGCCTCTGCCTTCCTTTGCTCTGCCTGGCTCTGAACTGTACCCATTCTGACTGCCTTTAATTCCTCAGCTGGCATTTCTACCTCATATCTAGAAAAGATCCCTTTCATTAACATATTTGTTTACGTTTGTTTTTTTACGCTAAATTGTCGAGTGCCTTTTAATGTGCTGGAGTTGCATCAAGTTTTCACACTCTGCTGGGTAAGGCAGACACATACAGGTAACATTTATTGCAAGTGATAATTACTTTCGTAGGGGAATGAGCAGGTACTATAGCTGTTTAGAGGTGAGGATGTAATTTATACTCCAAAATGCAGTGCCACCGCCCATTGACTCTCTGTCCCTAGTCCCTGGCTGGAGGGCAGTTCAGTTCAGTTCAGTGGCTCAGTCGTGTCCGACTCTTTGTGACCCCATGAACTGCAGCACGCCAGGCCTCCCTGTCCATCACCAACTCCCGGAGTCCACCCAAACCCATGTCCATCGAGTCGGTGATGCCATACAACCATCTTATCCTCTGTCATCCCCTTCTCCTTCTGCCTTCAATCTTTCCCAGCATCAGGGTCTTTTACAATGAGTCAGCTCTTCGCTGGTGGCTTCCCTGGTGGCTCAGACGGTAAAGCGTCTGCCTACAATGCGGGAGATCCACGTTCAATCCCTGGGTTGGGAAGATCCCCTGGAGAAGGAAATGGCAACCCACTCCAGTATTCTTGCCTGGAAAATCTCATGGATGGAGGAGCCTGGTTGGCTACTCTCCATGGGGTCGCAAAGAGTTGTTCACGACTGAGCGACATCACTATCTATCTATCTATCTATCTATCTATCAGCTCTTCGCGCCTGGTGGCCAAAGTATTGGAGTTTCAGCTTCAAATCAGTCCTTCCAGTGAACACCCAGGACTGATCTCCTTTAGGATGGACTGGTTGGATCTTGAGCCAGGGTCAATACGGAGAGAACACGCCCTCCAGGGACTGGGTATACGGACACCCTCAGGCTCCGTGACCAAGCCTGGGCTGAATGTAGCTATCACTTGTTTATCTGAAAATCTTGGCTGCATGTCTTCTGTGCGCATAGCTGCATACTTGGTGTTTTCTTGCTACGAGCATGAGTAAAGAGATGTGGACTGTTCAAGGAGTTTACAGTCTAACTGGAGAGTTTAAAAACTAAGATAGCAAATGGATGTGATAGGGAAGAGATTTTTTTTCTCCTTCCCCTTTGTTTTTGGAGGTGGGTGCCTAGCAGGGTGAGATAACAGTGTAAGAGAGACACTTTTTAAGCCTTTATCTGAGTTGGCCCATACAGAGTTCACTATGTGTGCCTACTAGGCGTTGGAAATGTTGCTAGTATGCCTGAGAAACTAAATTTTTAATGTAGATCAATTTTTAAAAAAATATTTCTATATTTGGCTGTGCCGAGTCTTAGTTGTGGCATGTGGGATCTAGTTTTCTGACCAGTGATCACACCCTGGCCCCCTGCATTGAGAGCACAGAGTCTTAGAAACTGGACCACCAGGGAAGTTCCTAGTGTTGTTTAATTTTAATTAATAATCTATATAGCCCCATATGGCATGTGGCTAGCATTTGGATGGCACTGCTCTAACATGAAGGGTAGATAGCCTAACAAGAAGTAAGACCCTGGAGATGAGAGCAAAGAGATAAAAGGACTCATGGGCTGTTTGAGAAGCAAGAAGATGTAGACAGTCCAAAGGTGAAAAAGTTTCCTCTGCCATTCACGAGGAAGCAGACATTTTAAAAAGCACTAATAGCAGTATATTGTCACTCTGCTTATTTAACTTATATGCAGAGTACATCATGAGAAACGCTGGGCTGGAAGAAGCACAAGCTGGAATCAAGATTGCCGGGAGAAATATCAATAGCCTCAGATATGCAGATGATACCACCCTTATGGCAGAAAGTGAAGAGGAACTAAAAAGCCTCTTGATGAAAGTGAAAGAGGAGAGTGAAAACGTTGGCTTAAAGCTCAACATTCAGAAAACTAGGATCATGGCATCTAGTCCCATCACTTCATGGGAAATAGATGGAGAAACAGTAGAAACAGTGTCAGACTTTATTTTTTTGGGCTCCAAAATCACTGCAGATGGTGATTGCAGCCATGAAATTAAAAGACGCTTACTCCTTGGAAGAAAAGTTATGACCAACCTAGATAGCATATTGAAAAGCAGAGACATTACTTTGCCAACAAAGGTTCGTCTAGTCAAGGCTATGGTTTTTCCAGTGGTCATGTATGGATGTGAGAGTTGGACTGTGAAGAAGGCTGAGCGCCGAAGAATTGATGCTTTTGAACTGTGGTGTTGGAGAAGACTCTTGAGAGTCCCTTGGACTGCAAGGAGATCCAACCAGTCCATTCTGAAGGAGATCAGTCCTGGGATTTCTTTGGAGGGGATGATGCTAAAGCTGAAACTCCAGTACTTTGGCCACCCCATGCGAAGAGTTGACTCATTGGAAAAGACTCTGATGCTGTGCGGGATTGGGGACAAGAGGAGAAGGCGACGACAGAGGATGAGATGGCTGGATGGCATCACCGACTCGATGGACATGAGTCTGAGTGAACTCCGGGAGTTGGTGATGGACAGGGAGGCCTGGTGTGATGCGATTCATGGGGTTTGCAAAGAGTCAGACACAACTAAGAGACTGAATTGAACTGAACTGAATACCAGTGCAAAAAAACGAAGTGGCAGGCCACACAGGTATGAGTTCACTTACATGAAATATTCAGAATGGGTAAATTCATAGAGTCAAAAAGTCAATGAGTGGTTGTCAGTGGCTGGATTCAGATTTTCATAGATTCCTTGTTGGTTGGGGAGCGTGTGCTGCTGCCCCTCTACAGAGACAGAGACTTGATTATATTCTGCCCTCAGCGGTAAAACGTGTTCCCAGCTTTGGGAGAATAAGGAGCCATGGCTTCAAGCTGCCCCTGAAGACTCTTCTCATTCTGGGCCTACACTAAGCTTCCCCGGTGGGCTGAGGACCTTTCTTCCTTCAGGGCCCTAAGACAAGTTGAAAGAGCGTGGAGGAGAGAGAGATCTTTCCTGAAATCAGATTTCCTTTCTATGCAGCAACTTCTGGCAGGCCTAGGAGAGCAGAACATCTCAAAATTCACCTGCAGAAAGGGAAGAAAGAAAAAAGTCCATTTACTCTGGGAAAAATACCACAGTTATCACTGACCGAAAAGGCTCTGTCTAAGTTAGGAGTGTAAAACTAGACCCTTTGGCTTGACCATTGACTGAAATCGCTGTAGGCTGATCTCTTAGTAAACACACACACACACACACACGCCTTCTGACCCTGTCCTCCCCCTTCCATCTAGGGGAGGAGATGGTTGCATCATGGTTCTCCCTGGCACGCACAGCACACCAAGTGTTCGTCTATATTTAGCTAACATGAAGTCACTGAAACCCTACGCCCGCTAAACGCAATTGCTGCTTTGTTATTTGTTGCTCACATGGCTTCTATCCTGACTGCTCCACATAGTTTTCATCCTGAGACGAATTTAAAAGGACCAAACAACTTCTTGTGGCTGGGAAAACTGCTCGGGGAGTAAGAACTGAAATCCCAAGTCAATGAGCCCCCTGGAAGGGACCCTGAGATGAACACTTGATATCTACTGTGAGCCAGGGAGACCTCAGTTATCCTCATTCTTGAATGCAGGCTGGGGAGGGGGCATAGTCTGTAGTTCTACTTAACTGGTAAAAGCAGCTGCTCTGATCACTGGCTCCCAGTAATGGGCCCAACTGCACTTTCCTAGCAGTCAGGAACGTCACATGGAACGCAGAGCAGCAGAGCTGACCTTACAAGTGGATGAGGGGTGGGGGCTGCCCACAGGGTGTGACTTCAGAGCTTCAACCTGTTGTTGGCTATTGCCTCAGTTTTATGCTTGGGGCCTCCTTCCTCTGGCTTAAGGCTCTGAACTTGGGGTGTGTGTGTGTGTGTGTGTGTAGCACTGGAAGGATTAGCTTTAGAGTCCCACTTTTCAAATTTTTGTTTCTTATACTTTTCCCTCGCTTTGGATGACAAAGAGGCCTATCAGTGAACCCAGTTTTGTTTTAACAAACATAATAACTCCAGGGGAGCAGGTAAAGAAATAAGCCAAATAGCATTGAAAATATTTCTAAAGTAGATAAGGTTTCATAGAAGTATTTTTCATAGCAAAGTAAGATATTCCTGAGGCCAGGGATTCTGTACAAAATTTAGAAACCAGTTGTCACTTCTTTATACTCTCAGACGTTACCGTGCTCTTGTTCTCTGTTTCATCAATTAGGACTTTTGTTTTTCTCCTAAAACTTGATATTTTTATGATGAAAAATATATAAGACGACACTCAAAAAATCTTAAACTCTATTTCAAAAAACACTTTCTGAAAGTAATGTTTTGTTTTGCTTGTTTGTTTTGGCTGTGCTGTGCAGCTTTCGGGATCTCAGTTCCTCCAACCAGGAATTGAACCCACACCCTTGGCAGTGAGAATGCAGAGCCCTAACCACTGGATCCCCAGGGAATTCCCTGAAAGTACTGTTTTTATACCACAGATTTGATGAAAAGTGAGTAAATATTTCAGAAAAGCATCAACAGAACTCTATATCATTTATTAACTATATAAACACAGATTTCAGTAAGTTTAAAATATTTATTCATTCATTCAACTAATATTTATTGAGTACTAGTGTGAATAAAAGTAGCATACATTTCATCTGTGCCATCACTTTATGTCTTTCATTAGTAATTATAATTTTTGTAGATTTAGTAGCACATATGGTTCCAGCCCTGGAGGAGGGCATGGCAACCCACTCCAGTATTCTTGCCTGGAGAATCTCATGGACAGAGGAGCCTGGAGGGTGCAATCCAGTGGGTCACAAAGAGTCAGACATGACTGAAGTGATTTAGCACGCACGCACACATGTTTCCAGCATCCTACTTCCTCATTTGCAATAGAGATTTGGTAAACTTATTAAAAATTTATCCTTGGACAACACCAAAAAGAAAATGAAGCCAACCATATAAGCTGAACTCACCTCATATGGCAACTGGAAGTGGCCTCAGCTATTAACGGCACTTAATTATATCCCAATGGATTGGGATGAAGATATTCCAGACAATTACCAACACCTTTTTTTCTGTCACAAAAGAAGTATGCAGACAAGATCAGGTGCACTCATTTCTGTGGGGATATCCAATCAACTTAGATTTATTAGAAAATAAAGAGTCCAGGACAGGGAAGTCTGGTGTGCTGCAATCCATGGGGTCTCATCAGATGCGACTTAACAACTGAACAGCTAAAAGGGTCTCAGGGGCTTCCCCGGTGGCTCAGTGGTAAAGAATTCGCCTGCCAAGTAGGAGACGTGGGTTTGCTCCCTGGGTCGAGATGATCCCCTGGAGAAGAAAATGGCGACTCACTCCAGTACTCTTGCCTGGGAAATCCCATGGTCAGAGGAGTCTGGCAAGCTACAGTCCACGGGGTCGTAAAAGAGTCAACACAAAAAGTGTCTCAAACTTAAGCACTCTTTTATTGGTCACAAGTTAATTTCCACATGCCTCACACTGTAGTGAGAATAGCTGTGTTGGCTAGCAACCAGTCATCAGCACCTCAGTGTGAATGAAAACCTGAAAGGCAAATGTGACAGATGAGGTGAGGTAGAGCGAAGGCAAGAACAGTGGTACTTGGAGTGGGGAGGAGGCACCCTGGGAAGAGTGTCTCAAACTTTCTAATTTTGCATATAAACCCTGATCTCTGGGATAACCTCCACAAGTCCTAGTCCTGCTTTCTCCAAAATCTTAGAACCTGAGTTCCTTGCAATATAATTCCTGTTTTACTTCTCCTAATTGCTATGATTGCCACTAATAATTACCATGATAGAAAAGGGAAGTCTGCTACTCTGAGAGTTTTTATATGTTGATAGTCATTAAAGTGACCATTTGTGCTTGAGGTTTTAAATGCCTTAAGATGGCTACAATGAGGTCAGAGTAAATATTTTTGCTGTAGTTTTAAAATATAAATAAATAAAACAATAACTCCACTAGTTCAAGAGTTAAAATTTGCCATAGAAGAATTGACAATAGCTTTTAATTAGTACCTAATAGCTTTTATAAATTTATACAGTATACTTGAAATTTTGTTTAAATTTCATAAAGATTATATATTTCAAATCTGTGTGAAAAGGATAGATTATTCAGTAAATGAGGTACTTATTTGAAAAGAAAATAAAGGTGGATCTCCCTCTCACCTCTTATGTGAAATATGTGTAAAAGATCTACAATTAAAAATAAAATAAATGAACCATTAACATTCCAGAAGATAAACTGAGTATGTATTTCTGTAATCTTGGAGTAAGGAAGATCTTTTGAAATAGAAATCCTCAGGAAAAGATTGTCAGATGGGACTGTTTTTTCCAAGTCAAAATGTCTCCAAATGTCTCCATGGAGAGGAGAAAGAGTCTATTCTACAGAAGCAAGGATGAAACAGTAAGATGAACTACACATACAACATTTGCATGCAATGACTATAATAAGTTTTACATATTTAGAACAAATGTGTGCGTGTGCTCAGTTGTGTCTGACTCTTTCTGACCCCACGGATTACAGCCCGCCAGGCTTCTCTGTCCATGGAATTTTCCAGGCAAGAATACTGGAGGGGGTTGCCATTTCCTTCTGCAGGGCATCTTCCTGACCCAGGGATGGAACCCAAGTCTCGTGCATTTCCTGCCTTGGTAGGCGAAATCTTTACTGCTGTGCCACCTGGGAAGCCCTCATTAGCTTGAATAGTCCTTTTTTTTATTAAGGTCAGGGGGAGGGGCAAGGACTCGAACACAACTATCCTTGAACTGTTGAACACAGTAAGATGTTAGCAGAAGACACTTTTGAGGTCACCAATGCAACCCCCCCATTTTACACAGGAGGAAATGGGCTCAGGGAGGCACAGGGATGTGCCTCCTGTCATCCAACCCTTTAGTGCAGAATCCATTCAACTTTATCTTGACGACCTTCTACAGAGATGTTTATGCATCAAATGTGAGCAAAAGAGGATCACATTGCAGCCCTCCCCATTCAGATCTGTGTGTGTGGCCCCTCGGAAGTCATCACCAAGAGTGCTGGAGAAGCAAAGGGACATCATAAGGTCCCATCTGCCCTCTTGGCTGTAGAATACCGGGAACTCCAGCTCATCTGGCTCGGCTGCTCTTATAGCAGCCTTCAGGAGCTCAGAAAGTGAGGCATTGAGTTAAAACGACATTCCAGGTCAGCCTCCGTTTGTCTGGATAACACCCTCCAGCTCAGATCCCTTAAAGGCTACTGCTCGCAGAGCCCGGCCTTACCAACAATGGATGCAAAGACCAGACCTGCCATCCAGGAATGGACACTGATACAATCTGAACGGGAATGAAGAGGAGGGCAAAGAAAGCAAAATATGTGTAATCTTAGTGGCTTCTGCTCTCACCCAAGTTAAGGGTCCCCTAAATCTAATCTGCACACAACTGAGGGCATGGGAAATAGGAAAATTGGGTGGTATACAGATAGATTAAAGTTTTCTAAAGGCAGGAATTCCCTGACAGCCCAGTAGTTAGGACTCTATGCTCTCACTACCAACGGCCTGGGTTCAGTCCCTGGCCTGGGAACTAAGATCCTGCAAGCCTCATAGAATGGCCAAAAATTTTTTTTCTAATGGCCTTGTATTTATTATTGAAACAAACGTATAAAAAATATAACTGAAAATCAAACTCATGATTTCACATATATTTTTAAGGACGAGCCCAGTAAATGTGTTAAAAAGTGACTTCATTTAAAGAATAATAGTAAGCAATTAATGATGCAGGTATTGTTTGAATATCGCAGAAGTTCTGAATGAGGTGTGTGAGTGACTTAAGTTTGAGAATCACTATATACTCCATTTTTTATAACTTTTTTCACTAGCCCTGGGAAGAATAAGTTCTACAAAACCTGCCAATGCACACATACGTACATTTATGCATGTATGTGACAAGGATTTTGAGAAACAATATTTAACTCTTTGTGAGATATACTCTGGACCCTGGATCCACCTTTGACTTCCCTTTTCTCTTTCCATGTAATAGCCTTGCAGTCCTTCCTGTCCGGTCTGCTTCTAAAACCTCTTTCTTCATCCCCTTTTTCCATCTTCAGGGCCTCATTCCCGGTCAGTGTCCTCATTACCTTTCAACTGGACTGTATCCTAACTCATCTCTTTGCCTTCAATCCAATTTTTCTCCTTTAATCCGTCCTTTGCAAAATTCCACACTGCTGGCCAAAAAGATTTTTCAAAAACTCTGATCTAACCCTATCAGGCCCTGCACACAGGATTCAAAGTCCAAGCTGCTCAGAAATTTAAAGGCATCTGGTTGTGGTTCCTGCTGACCTTCCAAATTCCAATACTGGCCAAATCAGGACTAGAAACCCAGCTTTTTCTCCACCTATCATGCTGCCTTCTCCAAGAATCTCTTCTTGTTTTCATTCCACAGGTGATAACTTTTTTATAAAATACATTTTATTCTGAATTGGAAACTTTTACTATTTAATGTCAACCACACAAAGAATGGGAATAAGATTTCCATTATAAATATAGCAGTGCTCATGCCCAGTCATGTCTGACTCTTTGCGACCCTATGGGCTGTAGCCCACCAGACTCCTCTGTCCTTGGGATTTTCCAGGCAAGAATAGTGGAGTGGGTTGCCATGCCCTCCTCCAGGGGAACATCCTGACCCAGAGATGGAACCCGAGTCTCCTGCCTCTCCTGCGCTGCAGGTGGATTCTTTACTGCTGAGCCACCAGGGAAGCCCAAACACAATAGTAACTGGGGCCTTAATTTAAAAAAAAAAAAAATGGTATCTGAGAAAAGTCTGATAAAAGTGACTATATAAGCCATATGAAACTCAGAGGAAAGATTTTTTTTTTATTAGAGTATAGTTGCTTTACAATGTTCTGTTTCTCCTGCACAGCAAAGTGAATCAGCCACATGCATACATATAATACCCTTTTCCTTGGATTTCCTTTCCAGAGGGTAAAGCATCTGCTTCCAACGTGGGAGACGTGGGTTCGATCCCTGGGTCGGGAAGATCCCCTGGAGAAGGAAATGGTAACCCAATCCAGTATTCTTGCCTGGAGAATCCCATGGATGGAAAAGCCTGGTGGGCTACAGTCCATGGGGTCGCAAAGAGTCTGACACGACTGAGCAACTTCACTTCACTTAAGGTCACCATAGAGCATTGAGTCGAGTTCCCTGTGCTACATAGTAGGTTCTCATTAGTTATCTGTTTTATACACTATTATGTATATAATAGTCTCTCAGTCCATCCCACCCACCCCCTTGGTAGCCATATGTCTGTTTTCTATGTCCAGAAGGTGACACTTGCACAGGTAAGTCCTTGCCTTTCTGGCATGGGGAGTTTTATGGAAAGCCTACCATGAGACAGACAAAACAAGAGAACATCACAAGTAGACAAGACATGCACAAGGGGATCGTGTCCCTTGTCCATCATGAACACCTAATGTCGTAAGTGAAAGGCAAAGAGCTAGTTACAGAAGGGAATGAAAAGGAAATTAAGCTATTAGAAAATAGTGAATTCATGCTGGAAACCACCGGTACTGTGTAAGGATGATTTTGGCCATCCTCACTTTGTAATTCTCCCAGGATAAGTGGGTGTCGCCAATGAGCAGACAATGACTCACTGGTTAAATTCTGGTGCGGATCAGTTTACGAGAGTAGAGTTTATCCTGCCCTCCTCCCCCAGGTGATCTTGGACTTGCCTTACTCAGTGAAATATTAGCTGGCAGGACACAGAGGCGCAAGTGTGTTTGTCTATTCTGACTTGGCCTCGTGAACTGGCCACCCTATGCCAGGAGAGGAGCCTGCCTCAGGTAGACGTTGTCCTTCCATCTTGGGTCCAGATATTCCATCAAGTGGAGCAGACCTGCCTTAGACCCTGAGGCTGGAGTCCGGCCTAGCTCAGCCAGCCCAGGTGAGCCCACCTGGGATCAGACCAAAGCTGGCCTGCAGACCTATTAACAAGAAAAATAAATGTATGTTGGTTCTACATACATTTGAGGTGGTTTGGTGGTGGTGGTGTAGTTGCTAAGTTGTGTCTGACTTTTGCGACCTCATGGACTGTAACCCGCCAGGTTCCTTTGTCCATGGGATTTACCAGGCCAGAATACTGGAGTGGGTTGTCATTTTCTTCTCCAGGGGATCTTCCCCACCCAGGGATCAAACTGACGTCTCCTGAATTGCAAGTGAATTTTTACCACTGAACCACCAAGGAAGCCCACAACAGAGCAAAATCTAAGTAGGCCAAAAGTAAAGCGGGTTTGGTTTTGTTTTTGTATCAAGTTAAAAATCAACCCTGGGACTTCCCTGTCGATCCAGGGAAGATTTCGCCTCCCAATGCAGTGGTGTGCAGGTTCGATCCCTGGTAGGGGAGCTAAGATCCCAACATGCCTTGCCTAGCTAAAAAGCCAAAACACAAAACAGAAGCAATGTTGTAACAGATTCAACAAAGAATTTGAAACAAACCAACTCTTCCTTTTCCTTTTGTGGATCATCTACAGGAGGCAAATAATAAGGCCACACGGCTGACCTCCTAGCCCCCAGCACATTTCTAGGGCATCTCCCAGCATGCCAGTTGCATAATGTGAAAGCGCTGCAGCCTCATTCTCACATTAGCCTCAGAGAAAGTAAATTAGGACTGTTACCCTGCTCCAGCATCCCTCCCCCACTTAAGTCACGGTGACGCTCAAACTAAACCAGAAAATCCAGTAGCCCTTTGTTATCAGAATGCACATGCCTCTGCCTCTCCTTTCAGAAACGGGGGAGGGGGGGTGTCTTCAAGGGTCTCCGGTGTTGGAGATCCCGTCCCCAACAGTTCTTAGCCATAATTTTTCCTAGTCCTAGTTCATGATGCCTGCGTCCTTTTATGAAAGGAATGTTCCCAGGAGGAAGCCAGCAGGGTCAACGCCACAACGTCCTACGGCCTGGATTACACAGACCTCGTTTTCCTTCACCTGAAGTTTCGGAGGAGCTTCTTTCCGGTCTTTTTTTAGGCCTCTCTGTGTTTTCCCTCCCCTGCCCGCGACTCCCTTGCTCGCTCGGCTTTTCGTCGGTTTCTTCCCCAGCGCCCGAGGACGGCGTCACCGCAGCTCAGAACCTCCGCGCCACTTCGGACGCTGTCCTCCAGGTGGCAGTAGAGAGCCGCTCACTGCCCAGCAGCTTACGTCACCTTGTTTACCCGGCTCCGGGTCATTTTTAGATCTAAGATCACAGGATGTTAATTGGGCCAATGATTTCCCATTCGTTTTGGCAAAAGGCCCTTCTTGTGGGCGTAGGGACAAGGATGATGGCCTTCTTGACAGTGAGATTTTGCTGCGGGGAGTATTTATTTGTAAACACTCGGCACTTCATCTTTAGGACACAGGAAAGCAGCGCAGCACGTGGGTCTGTGCTATGGGCTTGTTTCTGGGTCACTGTAGCTTTGGAGCCGAACAAGGGTGATGTTAACTAGGGACAGAGCCGAGGCATCGCCAGAGCCAGCTGAGAGCCCTCAGAGTCTGCCTTTTTACTCCCCTTTCCTCCTTATAAAATAACTCAGCAGGAAAGCATTTGGACTTTGGAACTTGGAGAAATAAGGAAAACGGCTGATTTGGTCAGTCTGGATCCTGATACATAGTGGGGAGATGCCTTGAAGCTCAGGGACGGATTGAGAGGGTCCTACTCTAGTGGCCCTCACCCTGAAATTGGATCTGAATGTCTCATCGTTATATATCACACATTTCACGGCCTGAAATTTCTCATCCCATAAAAAGCACCACTTATTATTCCTTGTTTATGATTCTGCTACCCAGGTACTGGTCAGGAAGGGTGAAGAACAGGGGAGCTGAATGGCCTAGCTCACTCTCCTGTCCCAGTTCTGTGCAGGGTTTGCTTCAGAAGCCCTAGGATTTCTGCTCTTTTGTTACCAGCTTTGGTGGGTAGAGGATGGAAGGAGCGGAGAGTTTGTGACTGTTTAAGAAGTAAAATAAACAGAATTCCTTAATCCCTTACAAGAGGAGGGTGGACACATTTTATGCTAAGGGAAAGAAAGCAAATCTATAGATTAATGTTAAAAATAAATGAGCCTCCAAATTTAAATGTCTTTTTTTCCCAGTCCACCTCCCATCTGACCCTTTTACATGCTCCTGCTGCTGCTGCAGATAGGGCAAAGTTCCTCTCCCCCAAGCAGTGTGCAATCCAGCAGAGTAATCACGCTGGCCTGGAGAAATAGATGGCTTTTATGAAGGCAGGAAGGGAAGGAAAATACACTTCGATTCCAGTCAATGACCGTTTCTTGAGATGTGTCAACAACTCAGGCAACATAGGTTACAAAGACGTGAAAAGATATGGTTCCTGCCCCTGAAGAAAACTTTTGTCTAGTAAAGTTTATAGTCATAGGGAGTTTTTGTTTCTTTCTTTCTTTTTGAAAGCACATAATGAAAGAAGGGTTGAAAGAGACAGAACAACAGAAAGGGAGAATGCCAGGTAAATGACTTGGAAAAGCATTCCTCCACTTTGGCGTCTCCTTAAGAGCGGCGCTTCCCTGGTGGCTCAGACAGTAAAGAATCTGCCTGCAATGCAGGAGATTTGCATTCTCTCCTTAGGTTGGGAAGATCCCTTGGAGAAGGGAATGATCAGTCACTCCAGTATCCTTGCCTGGAAAATTCCACGGACAGAGGAACCTGGCAGGCTACAGTCCATGGAATTGCAAAGAGTTGGACCCGACTTACCCACTGAACAACAACAACAACATCTTGAGGATACTAATGCATAGAGAGATGAAGTACTGAGTTGGCCAAAAAGGTCATTTGGGTTTTTCCATTAGATGGTACAGGAAAACCTGAAAGAACTTTTTGGCCAACCCAACAATTTGCCCAGAGTCATGAAGTAAGTCAGCTGGCCCTTGAACCCAGGCAGCATGACTCCAGAACCATTTTCTCTACCATCTCCCTAAATAGTGTGCTAGAAACTTGTTTGCCCTTTTAGGTCACCTTCCACCGTTCTCCACCCTGCTCGGTGCTGCAGATCCTATCAGTGAGCTCTCTTACCCTTAGGCTTCTGGTTGGGATGAGCCAGTGGGTATCCCAGCATGAGAGCAGAGGGAGGGGGAAGCACCACCGGGAGAGCTGTGTCCTCCGATGATTGGTCAGAGCTCTGGTCAGGTGCCTCCAAGCACAGGGGGCACTCTCTCCAGCTTCTGGTGACTGCACCTCTCCTCCTCACTTCAGGCCTAGGGGTGGTCAAGTGGCTGTTACTTTTTGCACTGCCTCTGTGGTTTCCCTACATCCTGCCCACACCTTTGTAAATACTCCCTTTATTCAACTCTCCTCAAATTACCCGATTTGAGTTGCCATCTGTTTCCTGCCCAGGTCTGGCCTGATATAAATAGGAAGGCAGGAAAGCAACCACTCAGAGAACCCCATTCTTTGGTGCACAGCATTCCTCACGGTATAGGATAGTTGCAGATGAATCAAGATGACCTGTCTTTTGAAAGACTTGAATGTTTGAGTGTGTGTCCCAATGCTGCATAGGGAGGTTACCCCCCAAAAGTTAGGGTCTCCTGAGTCAAAACAGGTCACAGGTGGTTATTTTGGTTTAAGCAATCCTAGGCCTTCTGGGAGAAGAGCTAAAGGGAGGAAGGAGAATTGGGGGAAAGTTAAGGGAGAGGGCTCCCATTGCCACATTGCTTGGGTTCAAGTCCCAGCTCCTCCTCTTACCAGGTGTGTGACCTCTGGCAGATCATTTAACATTTCCATACCTCAGTTTCCCTGTGTATAAGTTGGATTGGTAATATTAAGGAACTCGATAATTGTAATGTCTGGTCCACATTAAGGGTTATATTGTGTGTGTGTGTGTGTGTTCTAAGTTGCTTCAGTTGTGTCTAACTCTATGCGACCCTATGGACTGTAGCCCACCAGGATCCTCTGTATGTAGAATTTTCTAGGCAAGAATACTGGAGTGGGTTGCATGTCCTCCTCCAGGGGATCTTACTGACCCAGGGATATACCCATGTCTCTCACGTCTCCCGCACTGGCAAGCAGGTTCTTTACCACTAGCACCACCTGGGGAGCCCATATGTTTAAGTGTTAGTTGCTCAGTTGTGTTCAACTCTTTGTGACCCCATGGACTGTAGCCAGCCAGGGTCCTCTATCTATGAGATTTCCCAGGCAAGCATACTGGAGTGGGTAGCCATTCCCTTCTCCAGGAGATCTTCCCAACCCAGGGATCAAACCTAGGTCTCCTGCATCACAGGCAGATTTCTTTATTGTCTGAGCCACCAGGAAGCTCAAAAATAACATTTTTGACCCTTGAGAAATGTGGGGCAAATTCATCTGCCCCAGCCCTTGAGGATGCTGCCCTGGGAAATCAGGAAGTGAGCTGTAAAGCAATTGCCACGGTTGGATTCTGGGAGCAGTATGGAATGCGAAAGGAGGTGAAGAGCATGGAACCCTTTCAATCTCTTGGCTCTGTCCAGGATTCGGCTGCTACTTAAGAGCACATGGAGCAGATGGCCATCAGAAGATCCGAGTATATAAAGTGACTAGAAAGATCTCACTCTAAGAGAATGAAGGACCACTTTCTTCTCCCCTTCCTTCCTAGAGTCTTCCCTTCTGTAAATATCACTTCTCTCTTCTGCATCACCAATTTCTCTGTCTCTAAAGGACTGCTCCCAAAAGCATGTAAAGATGCTCTAATATCTCCTATCTGAAACTCTCCTTTGATTTCATATCCGATTCCATTTCTCTGATCCCATTTACAGCAAAACTTCAAAGAGTTGTCTGTTGATATTGCTTCCCCTCCTCTTCTGTCTTCAACACAATCCGCTGCTATTTCTCACTTCCTACCACTTCTCCCAAACTACTTTTCTCATGGTCATCCAGTTAGCTCCACTTCGCTTCAGATAATGGTCACCTTTCTGTTGTCCTTGGCCTCTAAGCCACATTTGGCCCAGTGGGATGACACGCTTCATGTCGACGTATCTTCCTGCCTTGGCTTCCATAGGTTTCCCCTGGATCTCCTCTTTCCTCTTCAAACTTGTTAGCATGCAATGGTGGCAAGATTGCTACCTGAGAGCCCTCGGGGTGTGTGGTATACAGGGATTAATTCATTTATTGGTTCTTCATAGTGCCTAGGGTGAAGAAACATCCATCTTCAGTAACCATTAGGTCAATCCAATCACCACAATTGGTTGTTTCAGTCAGATTTTATTCCTAAAGCTGGAAGGATGGTTGTTACCTAGACAATCAGCCAATTACCTGCTTCACTGTTTGTTTAGCAACATCCAAAAAAAAAAAAAAATTTGTCAGCATTCTATTACGTGCACAGGCTTTGGAGGTACTCATAGCATGGTTTTATGTCAACCACCACGAATTTAGAACCTAAATGCTAGAGCCCTTGACTCACAGAGAGGAGGTGTTCAGGAAAAGGCAAGGCTGAGGTGCCTGGGCCAGGTTCATTCATGGCCAGGAAGCAGCAGTCTTGGAAGTAGAGCTTGCCAAGGAGGTGAGGGAGCTCCCTGAGCTTCAAGCTGGCACTCAGCTCCCAATTACAATTCCAGAATTATTAGCTTTGATTCTGTGAGAAAGGAGCACTTCAAAGCCAGAATCCTATGAATTAAAATGTTGACTAATCGAGCTAATTATAGTTCAGTCATCTGAATTTTCACACAATGAGCCCAGAGTTCTCATGAAAGCCTTCTCTTGGGCAGGAGGCTTTGATGATGAAGCGGGTATTTATGTCCCAGATTCAGTCCTCCTCATTCTGGCCAGGGAATCCTCACTGGAGCGCCTTTTGCCCACAGAAAACCTTTCTGAGTTCTGCCCCAGGTTTCTTGAAAGCTGAAGCAAACTCAGTTGAAGCAGAGATTCTGAAGATGTTGGGGCAAGATGCCCCTCCCAAGGTCAGAGGAAGTTCTGACCAGTGTATCAGGGTGTCCTAATGGGATTCTTTTCATTTTCAGTTTTATTCTGGATTTCAAAATGCATAGGTAATTTACATAGCCTAATTATACTTTAGGGAGAAACGTCTCACTTCACATGTCTCGGTTATCAGATGCAGAGTGGTATATTAAATCTTAATCACTGTTTAGATGTTCTTTGCTGCAGAGTTAATAATACAGACTAAGCCTGAATCTTTGATGAGCTACAGAAGACACTTTTTGGTTGTCATGACCAGAAGAGTGGGATGCACACACATCTAGTGTGTGAGGCCAGGGATACTGCTCAACACCCTGCAGTGCACAGTTTAGACCCTCCAACAAAGACCCATCAGGCCCAAAATGTTAATAGGGCCGAATCTGACACCCTGTGTTAAAGGGTGTAGGTTCACTCAACACTGACTATCCATTCAAGGGGACAGCATCTTTACTGGAATGGTGTTAACCTGCCACCAAGATATATTTGGGCAGATTCATTTACGTTTAGCACTTATGAACAAGTACTAGGAATAAAGAGACAGATTAAATCCATGACAATCACCCTCTCAAGTCTTGGGGACAATGATTAATTCCTCCTAGTCAATATCTTGCTCTTCAGGTAGCTGGTACTTGATGAATAACAATGATGTTTATAGATGCACAGGCCAACTGATTAGGCATTCTTCATGTGTGAATAGTTAAGGAAGTAGGTATACAGACCATGATCCTGTCCCTGTGACCTGTTTTTAAAGGAAGTTTTAATTAATTCTATCATAAATATAATGTATAAACAATAACAAGGTTTAAAATCATTCAAGATCTAGGAGCAAATTAAGTTCTCTTATTATTAAACTTGGGCTTCCCGGGTGGCTCAGTGGTGAAGAATCCACTTGTAATGCAGAAGACACAGGTTCGATCCCTGGGTCGGGAAGATCCCCTGGAGAAGAAATGGCAACCCTCTTCAGTATTCTTGCCTGGGAAATCCCATGGACAGAGGAACCAGGCAGACTACAGTCCATGGGGTCACAAGAATCAGACATGACTTAGTGACTAAACCAGCACCACCATTATTAAACTTAACTGTTATCAAACTGTGAAGAGTGCCATAGCCCTGACTCTTCCTTCCTAACTCTTTTCTATTTTATCCACTGCATTTGGAGCTGGAGGTTAATTTGCTTTTACAACATACTTTTGACTGTAAAGATGCTCTGTTCCGTCTTGTCCTTCTGGAGAAAGACCACTTAAAAATTATTTTAAAGAGCACTTCTACATAATTTAAAAAATCAAATTGCCTTAAAAGACCAGTGAAACTCAGTAGTTTCTTTCCTCATTCCTTTCCACTCTTCCTAGTCTTCTTTCTTCTGGCATTCACATGTTGCTATATTTTAAATAATATACATGTGCTGTTCTCTTTTGGTTCAACAATTTTAAATGTATTAACTCCCAGTTATGGTAAATGAGGATTCAGCACTCTTTTCAGCGATTCCCCTCTGTTTTACCTCCTTAGCTCTCCCCACATAATTATATTACAATTTTTTGTTTAGTATTTGACATTTACTTCATTATACACAGGCAAGGAAAGCAGAGCATTGTAGTCCACCGTTAGTTTTCTTTATTACTTTTTGCTTTTCCTGATGTTAATAATGACCTCCTTTTTTTTTTTTTTTAATAGTAGTGACTACTTTAAATTTCTTCTTTTATAGTACCTTTGGTCAAAAGTGTTGCACTTATGACCACATTTCTCTGTAAAGGCCAAATTATTTAGCTGACATTCTGAGTTTTTAGCTCCGGAATGCCCTCAACCTCATGATTCATAGAAAGAGACTCCAACCTGCAGGCACAAGCCATTTCCCATCATCATGTTTATTTCCCCAAAACAAGTCGTTCTTCCATCAGAGGTTTTTTATTGCCATTTAAAAGCCTAGCTCCCGGAGAAGGCAATGGCAACCCACTCCAGTACTCTTGCCTGGAAAATCCCAGGGACGGGGCAGCCTGATGGGCTGCCGTCTAAGGGGTCGCACAGAGTTGGACACGACTGAAGCGACTTAGCAGCAGTAGCAGCAGCAAAAGCCTAGCTCCAGCTCACCTTAGATGGCTTCTTGCCAGGAGCCACGTAAAAGTAAGTATTTGAACCCTCATCACTACAGTTTCCTGAGTCACATATCTCAGATCAGTTATTAAACAGCCAACACTGGTTTCTTCAGAATGTCCCAGGGGCATTACTCGTTCCAACATAGGTGAACACAAGTTTAGTAGCTTTTAAAATGACTAGTGGGCAGCATTCACAGATGATGGTCTCTAGGACCTGTTTTCTCATTTTTTTAACTTTTTGTTGTTGCTACCTGCCCTTTGGATCCAGTTAGGTTGCCTGACTGAAATAATCCTGGACTGTGGAGAACCCAGGTGATTATTTAGAATGGCATGGAACAAGCAGCAACCATCTTTTGGCTTCTGCTTTCACTAATCCTGGTCTATCGTTTCCCCAGGATCCATTGCCCGATTCTGAGTTCTCTCTACAAGGGTCTGTGCTGTTGCCAGTGCATAGAACTCTGATATTCCTGTTCCCAGGGTTGAGTGGGTCTGCCACTGAAAATGAGAACTTCAGTGTTAAGGAGAACAAACCTCACTAAAAATATGCATGGTTCAGTTCATCCAGAAGAGACATCATAAAGCAGAGAGTCTTCATCAGAAAGGCTCCTTTCTTGAAGGATGCTGACCTCTCAAGATGCTGATAGCAGCTTCCTGACTTAGCTAATTCAGTCCTGGTCTGCCTGCTCTCAGAGGATGCTTGATCATGTCAGCTTCCTGGGGATAACCGGCCTGAGTCTACCACGCCTGTGTCTATTCCTATGCCCTTTACTGTGGACTTTCTGTATAACTAAAACTGAGCAGTTGTGGAGGGAATTTAGGCAGTATATGCTGTAAAACCCTGAAGCATCCAGATCTCTCCCTGAATATGGTGACCCCTACTTTTAATTTAATTTAAACTTTTAAATTTATATTGGAGTACAGCCAATTAACAATGTTCTGATAGTTTCAGATGCACAGCAAAGTGAACCAGCCATACATATATATGTATCTGTTCTCTCCCAAACTCTCCTCCCATGCGAGCTGCCATGTGACATTGAGCAAGAGTTCCCTCTGATATACCTTAAGACTTTGCTGCTTATCCATTTTTAATATAGCAGTGTGTACATGTCAATCCCTAACTCCCTCAGTATCCCTTCCGTTCCCCCTCCCCCCTCCCACCATAAGTTCTTTCTCTAAGGCTGTGAGTCCCTTTCTGTTTTGTAAATAAGTTCATTTGTCAGTCAGTTCAGTTGCTCAGTTGTGTCCGACTCTTTGCGACCCCATGGACTGCAGCATGCCAGGCTTCCCTGTCCATCACCAACTCCCGGAGCTTACTCAAACTCATGTCCATCAAATCGATGATGCCATCCAACCATCTCATTCTCTGTTGTCCCTTTTTCCTCCCACCTTCAATCTTTCCCAGCATCAGGGTCTTTTCAAATGAGTCAGTTCTTCGCATCAGGTGGCCGAAGTATTGCAGTTTCAGCTTCAGCATCAGTCCTTCCAATGAATATTCCGGACTGATTTCCTTTAGGATTGACTGGTTGGATCTCCTTGCAATCCAAGGGACTCTCAAGAGTCTTTCCCAACACCACAGTTCAAAAGCATCAATTCTTTGGCACTCAGCTTTATTTATAGCCCAACTCTCACATCCATACCTGATTACAGAAAAAAACCATAGCTTTGACTAGACAGACCTTTGTGAGCAAAGTAATGTCTCTGCGTTTTAATATGCTGTCTAGGTTGGTCATAGCTTTTCTTCCAAGGAGCAAGCATCTTTTAATTTCATGGCTGCAGTCACCATCTGCAGTGATTTTGGAGCCCAAAAATATAAAGTCTGTCACTGTTTCCATTGTTTCCCCATCCATTTGCCATGAAGTGATGAGACCAGATGCCATGATCTTAGTTTTCTGAATGTTGAGTTTTAAGCCAACTTTTTCACTCTTCTCTTTCACTTTCACATCAAGAGGCTCTTTAGTTCTTCGCTTTCTGCCATCAGGGTGGTGTCATCTGCATATCTGAGGTTACTGATATTTCTCCCGGCAATCTTGAGTCCAGCTTGTGCTTCCTCCAGCCCAGCATTTCTCATGATGTACTCTGCATATAAGTTAAATAAGCAGGGTGACAATATACAGCCTTGATGTACTCCTTTCCTGATTTGGAACCAGTCTGTTGTTCCATGTCCAGTTCTAACTGTTCCTTCTTGACCTGCATACACATTTCTCAGGAGGCAGGTTAGGTGGTCTGGTATTTCCATCTCTTTAAGAATTTTCCACAATTTGTTGTGATCCACACAGTCAAATGCTTTGGTGTAGTCAATAAAGCAGAAGTAGATGTTTTTCTGAAACTCTCTAGCTTTTTTGATGATCCGACAAATGTTGGCAATTTCATCTCTGGTTCCTCTGCCTTTTCTAAAACCAGCTTGAACATCTGGAATTTCATGGTTCACATACTGTTGAAGCCTGATTTGGAGAATTTTGAGCATTACTTTACTAGCCTGTGAGATGAGTGCAATTATGTGGTAGTTTGAACATTTTTTGGCATTGCCTTTTTAGGGATTGGAATGAAAACTGACCTTTTTCATTCCCGTGGCCTTTTTCATTTCCGTGCTGAAGTTTTCCAGATTTGCTGGCATATTGAGTACAGCACTTTCACAGCATCATCTTTTAGGATCTGAAATAGCTCAACTGGAATTCCATCACCTCCACTAGTTTTGTTCACAGTGATGCTTCCTAAGGCCCACTTGACTTCGTATTCCAGGATGTATGGCTCTGGGTGAGTGATCATACCATCGTGGTTATCTGAGTCATAAAGATCTTTTTTGTATAGTTCTTCTGTGTAATCTTGCCATCTCTTCTTAATATCTTCTACTTCTGTTAGGTCCATACCATTTTTGTCCTTTATTGTGCTTATCTTTGAATGAAATGTTCCTTCGTTATCTCTAATTTTCTTGAAGAGCTCTCTAGTCTTTCCCATTCTATTGTTTTCATCTCTTTCTTTGCCTTGATTGCTGAGGAAGGCTTTCTTATCTCTCCTTTTTATTCTTTGGAACTCTGCATTCAAATGGATATATCTTTCCTTTTCTCCTTTGCCTTTAGCTTTTCTTCTTTTCTCAGCTATTTGTAAAGCCTTGACAGACAACCATTTTGCCTTTTTGCATTTCTTTTTCTTTGGGATGGTCTTGATTCCTGTCTCCTGTACAATGTCATGAACTTCCATCCATAGTTCTTCAGGCACTCTGTCAGATCTAATCCCTTGAATCTATTTGTCACTTCCACTGTATAATCATAAGGGATTTTATTTAGGTCATACCTGAATGGTCTAGTGGTTTTCCCTACTTTCTTCAGTTTAAGTCTGAATTTGGCAATAAGGAGTTCATGATCTGAGCCAGAGTCAGCTCTTGGGTTCTTTGTGGTGACTATATAGAGCTCCTCCATCTTTGGCTGCAAATAATATAATCAGTCTGATTTTGGTATTGATCACCTGGTGATGTCCATGTGTAGAGTCTTGTCTTGTGTTGTTGGAAGAGGGTGTTTGCTATGACCAGTGCGTTCTCTTGGCAAAACTCTGTTAGCCTTTGACCTGCTTTGTTTTGTACTCCAAGGCCAAATTTGACTTACTCCTGGTGTTTCTTGACTTCCCACTTTTGCATCTAGGATGCAAAAGTCCTTACACAGGACTGGGGAAACAAACTCTTGGAGGGCACAGGCAAAACCTTGTGTGCACCAGGACCCAGAAGAAAGGAGCAGTTTCCCCACAAGAGACTGACACAGACTTGCCTGTGAATGTCCAGGAGTCTCCAGCGCAGGCGTGGGTCAGCAGTGGCCTGCTGCAGGGTTGGGGGCACTGAGGGTAGCAGTGCGTGCATGGGACCTTTTGAACGAGGTCACCATTATCTTCATTACCTCCACCATAGTTTGGCCCCAGGTCAAACAACAGGGAGGGAACACAGGCCCTCCCATCAACAGAAAATTGGATTAAAGATTTACTGAGCATGGCCAGAACAAGACTCAGTTTCCCCCTCAGTCTCTCCCATCAGGAAACTTCCATAAGCCTCTTATCCTTCTCCATCAGAGGGAAGACAGACTGAAAACCACAATCACAGAAAATTAACCAATCTGATCACATGGACCACAGCCTTGTCTAATTCAATGAAGCTGTGAGCCATGCCATGTAGGGCCACCCAAGACGGATGGGCCATGGTGGAGAGTTCTCACAAATATGGTCCACCGGAGAAGGGAATGGCAAACCACTTCAGTATTCTTGCCTTGAGAACCACATGAATAGGATTAAAAGGCAAAAAGATAGGACACTGAAAGATGAACATCCCAGGTTGGTAGGTGTCCAATATGCTACTGGAGATCAGTGGAGAAATAACTCCAGAAAAAATGAAGAGATGGAGCCAAAGCAAAAACAACACCCAGTTGTGGATGTGACTGGAAGTAAAGTCTGATGCTGTAAAGAGCAATATTGCATAGGAACCTGGAATGTTAGTTCCATGAATCAAGGCTAATTGGAAATGGTCAAACAGGAGATGGCAAGAGTGAATGTCAACATTTTAGGAATCAGTGAACTAAAGTGGACTGGAATGGGTGAATTTAACTCAGATGACCTTTATATCTACTACTATGAGCAAGAATCCCTTAGAAGAAATGGAGTAGCCTTCATAGTCAACAAAAGAGTCCAAAATGAAGTACTTGGATGCAATCTCAAAAACAACAGAATGATCTCTGTTCTTTCCACGGCAAACTATTCAATATCACAGTAATCCAAGTCTATGCCTCAACCAGTTGTGCTGAGTAAGCTGAAGTTGAACAGTTCTATGACGACCTACAAAACCTTCTAGAACTAACACCCCAAAAAATTTCATTTGTATCATTTCTTTTTAGATTCTGCATAGTGACCCCTACTTCTAACAGAAAGATGCTCTTGTAGATACTGAAACATTGATGCAGTATCTTTTCCTCAAATTCAACCTCAACTTTCTACTTCTGTATTTATTTTTAACCAGAACTACATTTAGAAATATATAAGTGACTAGACCCAAGTTTGATCCTTGTGTCAGAAAGATCCCCTGGAGAAAGAAATGGCTACCGACTCCAGTATCCTTGCCTGGAGAATTCCATGGACAGAGGGGACTGGTGGGCTAAAGTCCATGGGGTGTGTCACAAAGAGTCAGACACAACTGCATGACTAACACTTTCACTTTCATGCTAGTAATAATGGTGGAAGAAGGGAAGACGTGTGTATGGATTCATCTTCTTATATGTATGTGTGTGTGTGTGTGTGTGTGTGTGTGTGTGTGTGTGTGTTCATGCTCAATAGTGTCCGGCTCTTTTCTCTGTCCATGGAATTTCCCAGGCAATAATACTAGAGTGGGTTGCCATTTCCTCCTCCATGGGAACCTTCCCAACCTGGGGATTGAACCCGCGTCTCTTCTGTCTCCTGCATTGACAGGTTGATTCTTTACCACTGTGCCACCTGGAAAGACCTGTGGGTCAGGTTAATATTTAAAATGGTCTCGAGTTCTCTGAGCACACGTTGATGTCTAATGGGAGAGGAGACGAAGAGAGAGACAGGTGGCAGTGCGAAAGCTGACCTAAGATTAACAGTTAATTGTACTCAATTTTCAAATTAGATCATTGTCAGCAGATGGCTGTGAATTTTCATATGATTTTATATTTGACTTTTTTGGAGGATATCTAAATTCTTTTATTCACCAACTAGGCAATTTATGAACTCACTTTTCAGCTTTAATTCTACCTCATCACAAGGAGAATTACAGGGCTAGAAAAACTCCACCAGGCATCTTCCACTAGAAGAGACCACACCGGAAGCCAGCCAGGGCAGCAGGGATCCCTAACACGTGTTTTGGAGATTTCTAATTTAAGGTATTCTACAGCCAGTTTCCATTGGGAACAGAAAGTGGTGTGTACTTTTCTGTTCTGCTTGCCTTTGCTGTGTTTCCTCTCCCTGTGTTCTGCACAGCTGGCTGTTGTTCAGTCACTCACTTGTGTCCAACCCTTTGCGACCCCATGGACTGCAGCACGCCAGGCTTCCCTGTTCCTCACCATCTCCTGGAGCTTGCTCAAACTCATGTGCATTGAGTCGGTGATGCCATCCAACCATCTCATCCTCTGTCCTCCCCTTCTCCTGCCCTCAATCTTTCCCAGCATCAGGGTCTTTTCCAATGAATCAGTTCTTTATATCAGGTGGCCAAAGTACTGGAGCTTCAGCTTCAGCATCAGTCCTTCCAATGAGCATTCAGGATTGATTTCCTTTAGGATTGGTTTGATCTTGCAGTCCAAGGGACTCTCAAGAGTCTTCAACACCACAGTTCAGCTGGATAGACTGAGAAACCCCAACCCCCACCTCAGGCTCCATCAGGACTCTCTAGCTGTAGCTTGCAGGTTTAGTTGCTCCTTGGCAGGTGGGATCTTAGTTCCCTGACCAGGGATTGAACCCATATACCCTACACAGAAAGGCAAATTCTTAGCCACTAGACCACCAGAGAAGTCCCTAAATGCAACTTAGATTTTTATCTTTCTTTTGCATAAAATCCTTCACCCATTGTCATCAGGATAAGGTGCAGAATTTACTGTTGCTGCTGCTGCTAAGTCACTTCAGTCGTGTCGGACTCTGTGCGACCCCTGAGACAGCAGCCCACCAGGCTCCGCCATCCCTGGGATTCTCCAGGTAAGAACACTGGAGCGGGTTGGATTTCCTTCTCCAGTGCGTGAAAGTGAAAAGTGAAAGTGAGTTGCTCAGTCGTGTCCGACTAGTAGCAACCCCATGGACTGCAGCCTACCAGGCTCCTCCATTCATGGGGTTTTCCAGACAAGAGTACTGGAGTGGGGTGCCACTGCCTTCTCCGGCAGAATTTACTAGCATGACTTAAAGGCTCATGACCTGCCCTGCCTGCTTGTCCATCTTCATCTCCTGCTGTTTCCTCCACATCATCCTCCAGCCACATTGAATTTCTTGCCAGTCCTTGAGGAAGCCTTGATTTCTCTGGACTCCACAGCTGTGTAAGAGGGGTTCTCACCCTCTTCATCTGAATAACTTTTATTCATCTTTTAGGGCTCAATTCAAAGTATCATCTTCTCAAGGACTCCTTCTCTGGGTCAGTGCACCACCCACATGTACCCATAGCCCAAGTCTCCTTCTACTTTCATGCTTATCTCCTCTGTGTGTCTTCCTAACGAGACTATGAACACTTCCAGACAGAAACCAGGTCTTTATCAGTGAGGATCATTGCAGCAACGTGGAGACCATGGGTTTTGGAGTCAGTCAGACTTGTACTTGAAAAGCAAGCCTAGAGTAAGACACCCTGGGCAAGGTTTTTTAAAAATCATTTATTTATTTACTTATTTTGGGCTGTGCTGGGTCTTTGTTGCTGCTCATGGTCTTTCTCTGGTTGTGATGAGCAGGAGCTACTTTTCATTGCAGCACTCGGTCTTCTTATCATGGTGGCTTCTCTTCTTGTGGAGCAGGGGCTCTGGGCATACCGGCTTCTGTAGTTGTGGCACATGGGCTTAGCTGCTCCTCAACACGTGGAATCTTTCCAGACCAGGGATCAAATCCATGCCCCCTGCATTGGCAGGTGGATTTTTATCCACTGTACCACCAGAGAAGTCCTGGGCAAGATTTTTATCATCTCAAGTTCTCTGTGTCATTACCTGCAAAAATAAGGATACCACCTCATACACTGTTGTGAGGATTAAATGTGGTAATAATATAAAGCACCTGGCATCGAGCCTGACACAGGATGGATGCTCAATAAATGTTAGGTGAAGAAAGTGCAGGAACAGAAGCTCCAAATAAAGCTTGTGGTGAGCTGTGAGAGAGCCTTTGTGGGTCACTATGGCCTTAGCCATCTTGGCAGAGATAGGGCAATTGAATGGAATTAAGGCCAGACTCTGTCTCGAGAGGAAGTGCTAACTGAGCAGGAGGGAGGTGACATCCAGGCCTGGTAGAGAGCAAGAGAAAGACTGGAAGTGGACAAGGAAGGCCTCAGACTGCCAACTAGCATTTGACTGTGACACAGCCACTATTCAAGGCCCGGCTCAAAGGTGCAGACTTGACAAGTGTCTGAAGCTGGCATTAGACAGTAGGAAGCACATCCTCACTCTTGCTGGAGCTTTAGGAGTACACTTGCCTGGCCCCCACCCCCAGAGATTTGGTAATGGCACCCCACTCCAGTACTCTTGCCTGGAAAATCCTATGGATGGAGGGATTTTCAGACTGCAGACTGGTGGGCTGCAGTCCATGGGGTCGCTAAGGGTCGGACATGACTGAGCGACTTCACTTTCACTTTTCACTTTCATGCATTGGAGAAGGAAATGGCAACCCACTCCAGTGTTCTTGCCTGGAGAGTCCCAGGGACGGGGGAGCCTGGTGGGCTGCCGTCTATGGGGTCACACAGAGTCGGACATGACTGAAGTGACGTAGCAACAGCAGCAGCTCTAAAGTAGACCCAGGACTGAGCATTTTTAAAATTTATTACTAAAAAAAATTTTTTTTATTTGGCTGCTCCAGATCTTAGTTGCAGCCTGTGGGGTATGTAGTTGCAGCATGCAAACTCTTAGCTGTGTCATGTGGGATCTATTCCCTGACCAAGAACTGAACTGGGGCCCCTTATCTTGGGAGCATAGAGTCTTCCCCACTAGATCACCAGGGAAGTCCAGTGTGAGCAATTTTTAAAGCCCTTCAGAGAATTCTGAAGCAGGGAAAGCTGAGAATCACACTGTAGAAAGGAGGTACCAAACTTCACAGGCCACTTAGGGACTAAGTTTGCTTCTAGTCCTCTAGACTGCTGCTGAGCATCACTGAGGGCATGAGTCGTGGTGGGGGTGGCTGCTACTCCCTTATCTGCTCTTGTGAGGACCAGCTCAGCACCTGAGCGAGCCCATCCACAGACCAAGTGGCAGGGAGCAGGGAAAGACAAGGGTAGAAAAAAGTGCAGTTGATGCACATACTCTTCCTGATCTCAAAATCCCAACCTGCTTCTCCAGCCCCTCTCTAGAGGAGACCAGTTGCTCTTTGGGAGAGGATGGTCCTCTGGGAGGAGATGGGGTGGAGGACCACCTTCTCTGCCTTCATATCCACTGTGGGTCCTCTGGGAGGTGATGGGGTGGAGGAACACCTTCTCTGCCTTGTTATCCACTCTGATAGCTCAGGGGAAGCCTGAGGGGAGCTGCTGTTCACTTTTCCAGGGAAAAGCTCAGAGATGGCAGCTCAGAACTCATGGCCATTCTAAGAATGTAAGGAATTTTTTTAAGATAAGAAATCCCCAGCCAGATGAAGAACATTGTTAGTTTGAAGAGATCATAAACAAGGAGGAGAGAAAAGGAAGGGAGGAACTCTTATAAAACATTAGAATCAGCTGACATTTATTTGAAAACTGCCTAGTTCTCTGCTCTGTGGGTTTCTACAATCTGTATGTAATCGGGGTGGAGATACCTATTATGGTTCACAAGGACTAGACGCACCAAAAAGAGGCATCATGAAGTTCTAGTAAAAGCCCCTTTATTTTATCGCCCTGGTCCTCACTAGACCCTGCAAATATTTGATCATGCAAACCTGGTCAAAAGTTATTGATCATGAGTATGGCTGAGTCCCTTTGCTGTTCATCTGGAACTATCACAATATTGTTAATCAGCTATACCCCAATACAAAATAAAAAGTTAAAAAAAAAAAGGTGCATAGTTTAAAAAGTTATTGATCATTATAAAAGAATATATATTCGTATATATATGAGAATATATGTATGTATAATTGAATCATTTTGCTGTACACCTAAAACTAACACAACATTGTCAATCAACTATATTTCAAAAATTTTTTTAGAGTTATTGATCATGAGTTTATATAATGGAAGCACTCTCTCTCTTAGCTTCTTCCTGGAAGGGAATGAAAAAAGATGGCAGTATATCTGTAAGAAGTCAAAGTGGCATCTCCTCTCCTCAACTCTGAGTGCGGAGACACGGTCCAGGGAAGGAGAGCAGTTGGAATAAAAAGTAACCAAGGGTGAGAGGTTTACCTGTTCCTGACCTTGATGTGCTTCCATCTCCGAAGCCCCAACCCACCCTCATCACCCTTCACCTACAGACACCTGTATATACACCTGTACTTTGTATCACCTAATTATAAATTCAGTGCTGTACAAAACTTAAGCTTTGGTGTCAACAAAGTATTCCCTCCTTCCCCCAGCAAAAGGCAGGAAATTTTGAAAAGTGGTTCATGAACTTCCTGGAACTTACCTAGTTGTAGAAAGACCTGGAATTAAAGGGGTTTCCGTTCCCTATGGGCCGACTTGACATAGACTATTTTAGTTCAAGCATTTCTTCCTTTTTGGAAATTAACAGCACAAGTCTCTATTGATTTAACATGCTGTCCCTGTGATGCAGTTGGGGATTTCACACAAGTAATGAGGACAGGCCGTTTTGTGATTACTTAACCCTGCTTGTCCTTTGTTTTTCGAATTTCCTTTACAATGAAAACAACTCAAATATGTGCATCTCTGTGAGGGAATGAGACAGAAATCTGCATTTCCTCTTGTATTTTAAGCGTATATGTTGAAATATACTGTTTAAAAAAGAGAATTTTAATCTGTATCTCTGCAGTTCCTTTTGGAACCTTTCATAAAAGATCAGACTCGCTGATGCGTTAGGACAAGAAGGAAGTGACTGGGCAGGGAAGGGAGGAAGGAATGAATATGAGCCTTCATTTTCTTTCTTGAGTCTCCATCTCTCTGCCTTAGAGTAAGTCTGGGCTGTGCTTGCTTACGATGATATCAGCTGGCTGTGGGTAGAAATTATGATGGTGGACTAAATTAGGCACCATGACCTCAGTGTAGAAGGAGGAGGAGGAGAAAGGAAGGGAGGCTGGAGCCACTGTTTAAAGTTCAGTTAATGAAATAGCTGTCAGGATACATCAGGTGCTTTATACAAAATTGAATTGTCAGGAAAGATTCTCCCCACTCCCCATTATTATTATTTTTGAGGAAGAGGCAAAGTCCTTTATACCTCATGATTTTAAGGACAAGGAAAGTCTTCCAAGTTATGGGAGTGGGGGAGAGATAAAAAAAGAAGTTTTATTACTCAGGCCACTTAGCAAATGTTTAATGAACACCTGATATGAGCAGAAGCCCGAGCTTTACATCCCCTTGTCTTTTGTTTGTCTTGTTTGTTTCCTGAGTGGGATGGTGGAAACAGCCCCGGGATGAATTTTGGTGAGTCATTTCATTTCTTAGTCGCAACATTTTCTGTAAATAAGAGTAGTAGTAACACTAGCCTTGTGAAGATTAAGTGAAATAATGAAAGTGAATTCAACACAGCTGATTTTTATGTTCTGTGTATAACATCCCATTTTATCCTTCCAACAGCCAGTCATGCAGGCATTCTCATCCGCCTTTACAGGCGAGGAAACAGGCTTAGAGAGATTAAGTAACTTGCCCAAGTCACACTGCTAGTTCCTGGAAGTGTTAGGATTTGAATTCAGTTCTGCCTTACTCCAAAGTCCATGCTGATATGACAGCGCCCTACTGCCTCTATAAATATCCCTGAAAAATGTTACGTCACCACAAGATAATTTTATTAGATACAGCTAATACACAATACTATTTATTATTTGACAGATTTGAAGGTACCAAAGATCACATCATTTGCATATAACAAGTGCAGGACAATTAATTTACGTAAAACTGTAGGCTTTTACTGGTGAAAGGGAATTTAGGATCTAGGCTGTGTTGCTCAAACTCTGCTTCTCAGAGGCTCCTTACTGAGCTATGATTTTACCTGTTTTAAAATTTATTATGATTTCTAGATATAGCATTTTGTCTGAGGAATGGGTCTAAGATCTACTTTTATCTAATTCACTCACTATCATTTTACAGTGGACTTTTGGTGGGGCATTAAGAAATAAAGAGATAAAGGCGCTTCCCTGGTGGCTCAGCTAGTAAAGAATTTGCTTGCAATGCAGGAGACCTGGGTTCAATCTCTGTGTTGGGAAGATCCCCTGGAGAAGGGAAAGGCTATCCACTCCCATATTCTGCAGCATGTGGAATCCAGTATCTCTAAGAGATAAAGAGACTCAAGAGCTCCTGACTTCTGTGCAGGTCTCTCTTTATTCCTCAGTACTCTCTCTTTTTTTTAAATGTTTATTTATTTATTTGGTTGCACTAGCTCTTAGTTAGAGCATGCAAAATCTTTGGTTGCAGCATGTGAGATCTAGTTCCCTGACCGTGGATCGAATCTGGCCCCCTGCATTGGGAGAACAGAGTCTTAGCCCCTGGGCCACCAGGGAAGTCCCCTCACTACTAACTCTTTCTTTTTTGCTAATTTTTTAAAATTAATTTATTTTTTATTGAAGGATAATTGCTTTACACACTGCTAACTCTTGACACTCCAATGTAGTAAAGAACTGAGAATATAAAAAATTATAATTAAAAGAGGCTTTTTCAAGAGAATATCTTAAGCCACATAAATCTGGCTGATCTAAGCAGAGGCAGTGAAAGTTTCAACAAGTAAAAGTAATTGTGAAAGTCACTCAGTTGTGTCCGACTCTTTGCAACCCCATGGACTATACAGTCCATGGAATTCTCCAGGCCAGAATATTGGAGTGGGTAGCCTTTTCCTTCTCCAAGGGGTCTTCCCAACCCAGGGATCGAACCCAGGTCTCCCACATTGCAGGCAGCTTCTCTACCAGCTGAGCCACCAGGGAAGCCCAGAAAGTAATTACGCATGGTAACAAAAATGAGAAAAAAAGATTTCAAGGGGGACTTGGAAACTATCTATTATGACGTTGATATCTATGGGAATAAGCAGAGAGACAACATCTGGTGAGGCCCTTACATGCATTCATTCATTCAACTGTCATTTATGAAGCAGCTACTGTTTGTCAGGCACTGTACTAGGCAGAGGGAACACTCAAGGGACTGAATAAACTGGAGCTGGAGGCGAGGAGGCAGAGGCATTAGCATGATGAGAGATTTGTAAAGAGTCCTGGGGATACTTTGAGAAAAGATATCTTACCCTGGTATCAGGTGTGGAGAGGATGGTGGTCAAGAAACCCTTCACAGAGAATGCAATATCCGAGAATTTAAATTAGAAGAAATTGACACCGAAGGACGTTGCTCTGGCTTTAGATAGAAAAGAATTTAGTTTTTTTCCCCTACTTTTTCAATGAGACAGAGATGGGCCATCCAGCAAGCCTCCTTGACCATAAGCCACAGACTGATCAAAACCCAAACCACATTGCCTCAGGACTACTGCTAACTAGAAGTTCTGCTTTCAATTACTGTAAATAAGCTTCTTTTCACAAAGATGAAAACAACTATTGTTTAGTATCAGAGCTGGGTGGCATTTTCCTCAGTGATCACTTGAGTCTCATCTCCTTTGGATGCTGCTGCTGCTGCTAAGTCACTTCAGTCGTGTCTGACTCTGTGAGATCCCATAGATGGCAGCCCACCAGGCTTCCCCGTCCCTGGGATTCTCCAGGCAAGAACACTGGAGTGGGTTGCCATTTCCTTCTCCAATGCATGAAAGTGAAAAGTGAAAGTGAAGTCGCTCAGTCGTGTCCGACTCCCAGTGACCCCATGGACTGCAGCCTACTAGGCTCCTCCGTCCATGGGATTTTCCAGGCAAGAGTACTGGAGTGGGGTGCCATTGCCTTCTCCACTCCTTCGGATGATTTCTATATAAATAAGCGTATCCTATGGGAGCCACATTACGTATCTATTGGATATTTTGGAAATACAGAAATGAAGTGTGCTAGTTATGGAAGGCTAACAAATGGACCCTAAGATACAGTGGCTGAGATACGGCAGAATTTTATAACTCGTGAGATGGAGAATAGTCCATATCAGCAGCAGCTCTCTTGGATGTGAAAAATCGTGGCCCTAAGCTCCTCCATGTGAGATCCTGCTTCCCTGGGGCCTTGATGTCTATGTTCATTAAAGGATGCAGAAATAATGAGTAAACACTTTCTGAAAGAGCTACATCCATGACGGCACATATCATTTCTTCTCGTATTTTTATTGGCAAAAAATTAGTCACATGACCACATGTAGTTGCATGAGCTGCTAGGAAATGTGTTTCCAGACCGGGCAGCTGATATCAGGAACAGATGTTGCTAAGGAAGACGATTTTTGATGAGCAGCTACTGTTTTCATCACATAAACTGAGAAAAATAAAACCGATAATCATAGAAAATCTAAGCTGCCAAGTTATTAATAAGAATGGCTCTCACATATCAGGTTGTACACCTTAAAGTTATACAATGTTATGAGTCAATTATATCTTGGTAGAGCTGGGAAAGAAGAAAAGAATGCTTCTTAGCTCCAGAACATTTTATAGTCATTTGGTTGGTAATATGAAAGGATTTATTGACGCTTTCGAGTGGGATCCTCCTGCCCCGTGTCATCTGAGCCAGTAGAATGAAGCTGAGTTTGGTTCAAAGCAAAGTTGTACTCTTTGACCAAAAAATGGAGAGATGCAAGCTTGGCCCCTAGAGCAACCTGTGAGTAGGGCTACTTCATAGGGATCTTGGCAGTGGGGCAATGGAAGGGAGTGGAGTTCTCGCGAGAGGAAGGCGGGGTGTGATTGGGCAAGGCACAGTACCAGGTGCGGCATCTCTGCCTATGGCCCACCCACCATCAGGAATGAGCCTCGTTCACAGCTTCTGCACATGGTCCCCAGGCTGGAATGTCAGGTGTAGCCACACTGCACCAGGAACTCAGGTCTGATGTTCCTCGCTCAGGATCTCTGTACACAGCACCCTGCGAGCAAGTGAAGCCAGACTAAGCACAAAGGAAAGGGGGAAAAAAGATTAGACTTTATTTTATTACCTAGATTCTATTTTAATTTCCCGGGTACTGTGAATGAGTTACGGAGAAGGCAATGGCAACCCACTCCAGTACTCTTGCCTGGAGAATCCCAGGGATGGGGGAGCCTGGTGGGCTGCCGTCTCTGGGGTCACACAGAGTCGGACACGACTGAAGCGACTTAACAGACAGACAGTGAATGAGTTTTGCCAGTGATACCTGTTCACGTCTTACAAGCTTTAGACGGAAGCCTCTTCATAAATGAAAAATGTGGGGCCACAACCAGGTGGTTGCTTGTTGGTTTAACTATTTTTTAGTTTAAAAATATTTGCGGAATCTAACAACTAGATAGATAATGTCAATAGGAGTAAATCATGAGAAACTGTCAGATTTTTCCCATTGGAACAATTTAGTAACGTCTATAAATATTTTTTAGTGCCTTTCCTGCACCGAATACTTTGGAGTAATATAAAAATGACATTGTCATTAAAAATTTTTTTTTAATCTATCTGTATATCTATAAATTAAGATTGAAATAGAAGTGATATAGCCCAATGATACTACTGATTGGCGAGTTGGATTGCAGGAAAACATGTCAGTATGGAGAAAGCAGGGTTTGAACAAAGTTTTGAAGTATATATGAGATGCTAATAGGCATAATGCATGGGAAGGCATTACATTACATTCCAGAAACAAAAGAGAACAAAGCATGTGTGGGGAACAGAGATGAGATTGTGGATTAAGAAATGGATGACGTTGACTCATTACAGGGGTGAGTCTCTACGAATAGGGCGGGAGTGGGAAGAAAGCAACTTTCTGCTCCCTATGGAGCAAAATTGAGGCAGAAAGCATGTGCCACTTTAAAAGCTCCCTGAATAATGCTTTTACACATCTTCATTGAAACATTTTGAAATACTATTTAAATATATTTTTTAATTGAAAATGTTGTACTTTTGAAAAAACTGGAATGGACTTCAAGTTTTGAAGCACCTGAAAAATCTTTCAAACTAAAATAAATTCCACTTTGTATGAGCATAACTGGTACAATGCACTTAATTAAGTGGCCAGTTGATTAGTGAATTGATAGACACTGTAAGGTAAATTTACAGAATAATATGTGATAGAATTCTCAAGGTAGCCCCCAAGATTCCTGTCCCTGGTTATTCAATCAAAACTAACACAGTATAAGATGTGTTGTGAAGCAGTGATGATTATAGCCTTAAATTAGTTGCCCTTAAGATACAGAGAGCCCTCTAAAGGCAGAGCTTTTTCTCTGCTGGGTTGCAGAAGCAGCAGACTGGACGTGTAAGGACTTGATGTGTCGTCACTGACTTATGGAATATGGAGGAGACCGTGTGAGAAGGAATGTGGGTGGCCTCTAAGAGCAGACAGTGGCCCCTGGATCACAACCATCCTCCAGACACTAGATTCTACCAACAAGCCAAATAAAGTTGGATGCAGATTCTTTCTGAAAGCCTTCAGAAAAGAGCCCCACCTGGCCAACATTTTTATTTTGACCTTGTGATATGCTAAGCAGGGAGCCCAGTTGAGCCTGCCCAGAACTAAGAGCTAGTAAATAAATATTGTTTTGAGCTGCTAAGTTTGCAGTGATTTATTACAAAGCCGTAGAAAACGAACATAAGCAGACACCTGAATTCAGTTTAAGCAGAATTTGTATACTTCAAGACTCAGCTCCTATCCTCAATGAAAACTTACCTGATCGCCCCAGAGTAATCCTTTCCTCCTCTCTAGTCCTACTTGACTTTGTTTTTACCATTTTGGAGTTAGATACTACAGTCTTGCCTGGTACTTTGTGTACTTGAGCTTTTCATGTCCCTAGTTGATAAGCTCCTTGATGGCGAGAATCAAATCTTTAAGGTTTTACTTCTAAGAAGGAGGTGGTGGGCAAGCCTGATTTTCAAGAAGTTTCTATCAACAAAAGCAAATGAAATGTTCTTGAGAAAGAGCAAGTAGCTCTCATTATCTCTCAATAAATAAGAACCTGAGACAACATTCAGTTGCTAAGATCAAGGTTACGGATCTCCTGTGACTGCCAGCCTGACTAGGTCTATCGCTACATAATGGGCAAACCAGAATGACTAGTCTGACTCATAAAGGTATAATTGAGACTCTTCTAGTTATGAGTCTGTTTTATTCTTAGTGCCAGTTATTACTCCATAAATATCGCTTTGTTCAGTCCCTGTCTGCTGCTGAGGCTGTGACCATGGCAGGGTGTTAAGCCCTGACTTAGAAATTACAATGTTCTTTTATTAGGTAATCACGTGAAAGCAGTCTTAACAGCTTCCAGATGCAATATCCTTTATTTCTGAGAAACTCTTTCATGCCTATGTATTTCTAATATGAGTGGATTTTATCCTTTTACCTTTATGTGTGACCCACTAATGTAGATAACTTAAATTTCAGAAGGGCCTAGCACATTTTATGCACCTGGAGACTGATTCTGAAACAAGTTAGCAACGTTCTTACATAGTTCAGGAGGAAAACATCTGCTCCAGAACAGTGATTTAATTTCTCCTTCTTTCCCTCATGGGTAGGAAAGAAAGAATGATCCTCTTTGAAGGCATCCTATAAGTGCCAGAGGGATTCCAGGTGGCTCAGTGGTAAAGAATCTGCTTGTCAATGCAGGAAACACAGGAGAGGCGGGTTTGATCCTTGGGTCAGGAAGATCCTCTGGAGGAGGGAATGGCAACTCACTCCAGTATTCTTGCCTGGGAAATCCCATGGACAGTGGAGCCTGGTGGGCTATAGTCCATGGGGTCACAAAGAGTCGGACATGACTCAGCAACTTAGCATGCACAAATGCCAGAAGGAATGATCAGACTATGCCTGAAATAGAGGAGTTTTGCTTGGGATCAGTGTTTAATGAAGTTAGAATGCCTGGATTTAGGAAATCTCATGACATTCAATGGTAATTTAAGATTCAGAAACTAAATCAAATACAGGTTTAAATTTTTTTTTACCCAGATTAAAAAAAAAAGAACATTTTACTGGCAATACTTTTACTGGATTTTCTCAGCCTCATGCTGAAATTGTCTTTTTTAAAAACTGATCTATCTACCCATTTTCCAGTTTTGCCATTAATTCAGAAAGTCCTCCTACTTAGAAGGAGGAACCCCCATAAACACACACCCCCATAAACACACACCACATTCAAGTTGAAATCTAGGATGTTCTACCTCCAAAATATGTTTTAAAAACATTTTCACTTCTCCATCTTTATCCCCACTGCCTTGGTTAAAGTCCTGTCTCCCAGGCTGTCTTTCCTGCAAACTAGACCTGAAGTGATTTTTCTAAAACATAGATCAAGTCACATCATTCCCTGTTTTACTTAGAAATTTCTGTCCCCTTGCCAGATTATACTTCAAACTCCTGAGTCAGACTGCCTGTGTCTTTTTGCCTGCTTCACCAGCCTTACCCCCTGCCTTCACCCACTTCCTTTACTTCTTGAGTGTTTCTCAAAATGCAGTCCTCATACCATCCTCAAGAAAATCACCACTTACTGGGAATTCCCTGGTAGTCTAGTGGTTGAAATGCCATACTTTCACTGCTGAAATAGCAGATTCCATCCCTGGTCAGGAACTAAGATCCTGCAAACCTTGCAGTGTGGCCCCCCAAAATTCTGGGTCCTGTCTGAGGTCTATAGAATCAGAAGCTGTGAGATATGGGGCGAGAAATACGGTTAATAATGGTTAAGCTCTGCGTTGATACTCAGGCAACACGAAGTTTGGTATCTGCCAGGAGCATTTGCAATGCTTCAGATTCTCTCCCTTTTCATGTCTTTACCCTCATGCCACACACATACATACACACATTACTTTGCCTGGCCGAGTTTGGACTCTGCTTCCAGATTAGTTCTAAATCTTCCTTAAGCGTCATCTATGGCAAGCCTTCCCTGACTCCCTAGGCTGGCCTCTGTATTGCCTTTAAGGCATAGAATTGCAATTTTTTATTGTTGCTACTGGTTACTTATCTATTTCACTGCCAGGCGAGCTGTTTATAAATAGGGACTGTTTCTTTCACCAGAGCCAGAGTGCTGGGAATGTAGTGAGTGGTCCCTAATAAGTGTTTATGAATGTGTGAAAAAACAAATGCACAATTTCCAGATCTTATTAAGAAAACATAAAGACCATTAAAAAGATTTAAAAAAAAATTTTTTTTTAACTGGAAGTGTGATTAATCCAGACTCTGAGGTCTGGGAAAATTGATTTTAAAAATGCAAAGAAAACCTAATCTAATATAGAAGAAAAAATTAAAAGAGCTTTTCAAACTCAAGGAATTTTGCTTTTCTCTAGTAGATGGTCATTGGTTGTGACTTATAGCATCGGTGGTTCCAATAGCTATCAATGATAGATTGCCTTGTTATAGATAAAAATTCCTGCTTCTCTGAACTATTTATTTCTTCCTGATGATGTTCTGAGCTCAGATGCACTGTGCTGTCAAAAACATTGATAAATCTGGGCGCTGTACAGTCCTGGGTTCAAATCCCAGCTCTGCTAAGTACTAGCTGTATAACTTCCAGCAAGTTGTTTAATTTCTCTGAGTCTGCTCCTTTATTATGTCAGAGAAGACTTTCTACAGAGGCCCAGAGGCAATAATATGTGTACTCACAGAGGGAAAGTGGGATGTAATGAAATAAAGTGTGTAAGACATGGCAGATAGTGAAGAAAATATTCTCTTTGTAGTAAGAAAGAAAATCTTGATTGTAACTGAGTTTCTATTGTATGTCAAATATTTTATTAGATATTGAGGAGGGAAGAGGAATGCAAAAAATATAGAGTGCATATACCTTCTAATTCAAGAGAAAGTGTTTTGAAAGGGCTTATAATTTATTGAGGATTATAAATAAACTTAAAAAATCAACTTTATTGGAAACATATATATTACCATATGTGAAATAGATAGCCAGTGGGAATTTGCTGTATGACTCAGGGAACTCAAACAGGAGCTCTGTGACAACCTAGAGGAGGTGGGAAGGAGGTTCAAGAGGGAGAGAACATATGTACACCTATGACTGATTTATGTTGATGTATGGCAGAAACCAAAACAATATTGTAAAGCAATTATCCTTTAATTAAAAAGTAAATTTTTAAAAATCAACTTTATTAATTTTTACAGAAAGAAAAAAGAACTCAGCTACAAAGAGATTGCTAGTTGTTCTCCAGAATCCATTCTCTCCTTATTCTACAGTGGTAGATCCCATAATTTCAAACCAAGTATGTTGCCACCTGAAAAAAGGATTGCATTTCCCAGCCTCCCTCACTGTTGACACGACCATGTACCTGAATTCTGGCTAATAGTATATGCATAAATATAGTGTGAGAAAATTCCAAGAAGTATTCTTAAAAAAGAGGTAGCCTTCTAGTTCCTTCCGTTTTCTCTTTTCTGCTGATGGACTGAGACTTTGATAATTGGGGGTACTTAGGCCACCTGATGCGATGAGCTGACTCGTTAGAAAAGACCCCAATGCCGGGAAAGATTGAAGGCAGGAGGAGAAGGGGACGACAGAGGATGAGATGGTTGGATGGCATCATGGACTCAATGGAGTGAGTTTGAGCAAGCTCCGGGAGATGGTGAAGGATAGGGAAGCCTGGCATGCTGCAGTCCATGGGGTCGCAGAGTCGGACACGACTGAGCAACTGACCAGCAAGGCATCTTGGATCATAGTGTAGAAGCTGCATATTGAGGATGGAGGAGAAACCAAATTTAAGGAGTTTGCTTCCTGGTGGTCCCATGATGCCATCATGCCAACTCTAAACTGCCTATGTTTATTTGAAGTACAAATAAACTTTAATACACTGTTGTTTGTGGGCTTTCCTTCATTCATAGATGAAGTTAATCCTAACTAATACAAACTAATGCTAACTTGTAAAACTTCAAGCTGTTTTTAAGTTTTTTAATGGACAAAGTTTTATGTTATAGTAAGTGAAAACAGTGTAGAAGACAAAATTATGTATGTGTACAAATAGAAGATATATAGGAAGAAAGTATGCCAAATTATGAATGTGTTGGTTTAGGATGGTAAAATAATGGGTAGGGTTTTCCCTGTTTCATTTTTTCTGTACTTCCCCAATTTTTTTATCTGAACAATTTTTTATTTTTATTTGTTATTTTATATTGGAGTATAGTTGACATAACATTGTGTTAGTTTCAGATGTACAGCAAAGTGATTCAGCTATACATATATCCATTATTTTTCAGATTCTTTTCCCACATAGGTTATTACAGAATATTGAGTAGAGTTCCCTGTGCTATATGTTGTCTTGTACTTCCCCAATTTTTTAATTAAAAAATTATATTTTTCATTGGGTATACCTTTGAGCTGAATTGGCAGCAGCTACTATACTTATCTAGTGTTTCTTTATCATCTGGTTTCTGAAATGTTACATTATTATTTAGAAGAGAATAGCATTGTGATTGAATCAGTTCTGGGTTCAGTATTCTTTCCTGGCTATTATAATTTGGCAGATTACCTCCCTGAGACTCAGTGTCTCCATCTGTTAATTGGGCATGATAATTCTTACCTATTTCATAGGATTATGTCTGAATTAAACATAGTAGTGGATATAAAATCACATAACACCACACATGTAGTAAGATAGTCAATAAACCCTATATAATATTGCTATTTTATCTATTTACATATGTCAATACGTCTACTTGCTGTCATTTTCATTAGCCACATAATCTTAGTGAGCTATAGCTTGCTTAGCTATGTATGACCTTATTCAGTTCAGTTCAGTTCAGTCGCTCAGTCATGTCCGACTGTTTGCGGCCCTATGATTTGCAGCATGCCAGGCCTCCCTGTCCATCACCAACTCCCAGAATTCACCCAAACTCTTGTCCATCGAGTTGGTGATGCTGTCTAGCCATCTCATCCTCTGTCGTCTCCTTCACCTCCTGCCCCCAATCCCTCCCAGCATCAGAGTCTTTTCCAATGAGTCAGCTCTTCGCATGAGGTGGCCAAAGTATTGGAGTTTCAGCTTTAGCATCAGTCCTTCCAAAGAACACCCAGGACTGGTCTCCTTTAGAATGACCTTATTACTAGAAATTTATGTTGTCCTCAATTTTTCATTAGTAGATAAGATCCAAAAGGGGAGGCTCTCCCAGGCAGGATTATCATGGATAAAAGCTAAGATGACAATATCTGATCTGATAATATAAATTTATAGCATTTAAAATCATTACTGTTTCACGAATCGCCAGTCCAGGTTCGATGCATGATACAGGATGCTCGGGGCTGGTGCAGTGGGATGACCCAGAGGGATGGTAAGGGGAGGGAGGTGGGGGGGGCGGTTCAAGATGGGGAATACGTGTACATCTGTGGCGGATTCATGTTGATGTATGGCAAAACCAATACAATATTGTAAAGTAATTAGCCTCCAATTAAAATAAATTTATATTTTAAAAAACAGCTTACTAAAAAATAAATAAAAAATAAATCATTACTGTTTCAGAGACCCTGGAACATTATTGTTGCTAATAATTTATCAAGTGGCTGACAAAAAATGATATAGTGTGTCAATAAATGAATATTAATTTGTTTTGAATTGAAATTAGTTTTGGTGGAAGCAAGAAAACTTGTTTTCAAAGAAGACAACAAGTTAAAGAAGGGTGCGTTTGTGTATATGTGTGTATTTTGGAAGGAGTGGGGTGATTCTTGAGGGAAGGTCTTGAAGGGTTAGGATTTGATACCAAAGTGTTCTTGAATAAATATGAATTCAAGTAGTGACTTTTTCTGTTTTCTTTAATATTCCCCTAAGGTTGGTCAAGAGATTATTTTCATTTGAAATTATATTTTAACAGAAGTATAAAGTAATACATGCTCAATGATGAAAGCAAAACTATAGAAGAAATCTCCAGAGGGCTAAAAATAACACAAGGAAACAAATCAGCATGTATTTTTTAAAACAATGGAACGAATTCCTATTTGCTTGTAATTAAATACTAATAAAACCCTGTGTTCCACAGGGGATAAATAGATGTTCCTACGCTAAGAGACAATATGGGGAACTCCCTGGTGGTCTAGGGGTTATGACTTGGCACTTTCACTCCATGGCCCAGGTTCAATTCCTGGTTGAGGATCCCACAAACTGCTTGGTGCCTCCAAAAAAAAAAAATAAGAGAGAGACACAATCTGGGTATTTGGGGAACTACATTCTTTGTTTTAACCAGATCCCCAAATGAATCCATTTTGTGGTCGAGAAAATAGTGCTCACCCTATCTGCCATGTGCTTCCTGTATTTCCCAGCTTCCTGTTGTGGCAGGTTATGGCCATGTGATTAGTCCGTCCCAGGAGACTGTGAGTGCAGGAGATACGTATGGGTTCCTTCTGGCCTGTGACTGGGACTAGTAGGGATGGAACCACATAAAATACTGAGACAGTAATGTCACAAAAGATGGAGCCTGGCTTTCCAAGTCACCAAGTGGAGGAGATCTTCGCCTACCTTCTTTGGACTTTCAATGAGTAAGAAATACATTTTTATTAAGTCTCTGTATCAGTTTGTTATGGCTTCCCTGGTGGCTCAGACAGAAAAGAATCCACCTGCCAATGCAGGAGACTTGGTTCAATCCCTGGGTTGGGAAGATCCCCTGGAGAAGAAAATGGCTACCTACTCCAGTATTCTTGCCTAGAAAAGTCCATGGGCAGAGGAGCCTGGTGGGCTACAGTCCATGGGGTCACAAAAGAGTCAGACATGACTTAGTGACTAAATAACAACAGCATCAGGTTGCTAAGACTGCCATACAAAATACTGTAGATTGGGGGGCTCATACTACAGAAACTTATTTTTCATAGTTCTCGAGGGTGGAAGTCTAAGCTAAGGTACCTGGCAGGTTTGATGTCTTCTGGGGCCTCTCTCCCTGGCTTGCAGATGGCCACCTTCTTGCTGAGTTTTCACATAACCTTTTCCTGTCTGGGAACATCCCTGCTGTCTCTTCACCTTCTGAGGACACCAGTCATACTACATTAGGGCCCCATCCCAAGTCCAGTTTTAACTAAATCACCTCTTTGAAGACCTTATCTCCAAATACTGGGGTTGGCACTTCAAATAATGGATGTAGGAGGAAGGCACAATTCAGCCTTTAACAGTCACTTAGATTTGGGGATTTATTTTGTCATCACAGCATGGCATAGCTTATTCTGATCAAAACACTTTTCCTGGGAATACAAACGAAGATGTGTTTGTTTTGAAAATACACATTTATGTTTATATATGCGGATTTGGGGGGCATGAATGGGTGTGTGTAAATGTGATGTGCAGATTGTTACAGCCTGTGAATGAGTTATATGATATGAAGATATTGTTCGCTCATCCTTGGGATAGCTAGGTAGGTCCCGGGAGGCAAGTGTCTCTAGTCTATTCTACTTAGATCATAAGCAGTCCCTTCTGTTCACCCACTGTACCATATAAATATTATCTCCTATGTATGTAATGGTTTTCAAAAGATTCCAAAGTACTTTTACTAATATTCACTGTAAATGATTATATACCATGTCATAAATATTTCATGAATTTTTCCTATTTTATGGAATCTAGGGAAAATTTATTGATAACCTAAATGTCAAACACTCTTTTAAATTCACTATTCTAATACATAAAACTCTGAGTTATATATATTAAATCATTATTCTCAAAATAACCCTACCAAAAAACAGTTCTACAAAACTAATAATATCCCATTTTACAGATGAGAAGACTGTGGCACAGATGGGTTAAAGACTTGCCCATTTACAAAGGTGATTAATAGTAGAGCCAGGATTTTAACATAGGCAGCCTGACTCCAGTCTTTCTGGAGCAACACTTAAAACCACTGACAATTTTAAGCCAAAAAAAAAAAAAACAGTGAATGAATTTCATAGTTGGATTTTGAAATTTGCTTACTTCTTATGTACAATAAGCAGTAGTTAAGTCAAATTTACCTCTTTGATGCCTTTTAAGAGTAGCTATTTTGCTCTGTAACAAGATTAAATCTTTGCTTTGAAAAACGATGTACTCCAAAACATGAATGAACACAGTGTGAGCTGAGGATCAGTGCCATAATTACAATCAATTCAATTCAGCAAAGTATTTGTTGAGTAACTACTATGTGCTAGGCTTTGCGTTGTATGCCCAGAATACAGTAAAGACTAAAATGACACTTTTCCTTTCATAGGAGTAGCCACTGTCACAGAGGGGTTTATGGTATTTTCCTCAAATTCGTTACTGAAGAAAAAGTTAAGCGCCATGGTGGTTTAGATATCTACTGAGCCACTTCAGAGAACTAAGAAATTAAAATAGGGAATTAAAAAACTTCATTCATTCATTCATTTAAAATAGTAACAAACCCATTATATGTTGACAAATATATTTTATGAAAAATAATTATTTCTAAAACAAAAAAAAAATCTGGTGAGAAACATGACATTTGATTTGTTTGGCCAATTTCCATTATGTCATGCTTAATAAAAAACAAATGATCATAGTGCTTCTCATATTTGCATTTGGTTTGTTGAAATATGTTGTTTGGCTTGAAACACATGAAGAAAATCTAGCTTTAAATAGGTAACTGCAAACAGAGGAAGATTTTTAACAGCCTTTTCAGGTAATTATGGATATCCTTTGATATTACACCAAAGCTTGACAAGCTGTCGTTTCTTAAAGATATATACAGATTATACAGTGGAAGACTCAAATAGATTCAAGGGATTAGATCTGATAGACAGAGTGCCTAAAGAACTATGGACTGAGGTTCATAATATTGTATAGGAGGTGGTGACCAAAACCATCCCCAAGGAAAAGAAATACGAGGCAAAATGGTGGTCTGAGGAGGCCTTCCAAATAGCTGAGAAAAGAAGAGAAATGAAAGGCAAAGTAAAAAAGGAAAGACATACCCATCTGAATGCAGAGTTCCAAAGAATATCAAGGAGAGACAAGAAAGCCTTCAGTAAACAATGCAAAGAAATAGAGGGAAACAGTAGAACGGGAAAGACTAGATACATCTTCAAGAAAATTAGAGATACCAAGGGAATATTTCATGCAAGTTCAGTTTAGTTCAGTTGCTCAGTAGTGTCCGACTCTTTGCGACCCCATGGACTGCAGCACGCCAGGCCTCCCTGTTCATCACCAACTCCTGGAGTTTACTCAAATTCATGTCCATTGAGTTGGTGACGCCATCCAACGTTCTCATCCTCTGTCGTCCCCTTCTCCTCCCTCTTTCAATCCTTCCCAGCATCAGGGTCTTTTCAAATGAGTCAGCTCTTTGTATAAGGTAGCCAAAGTATTGGAGTTTCAACTTCAACATCAGTCCTTCCCATGAACACTCAGGACTGATCTCCTTCAGAATGGACTGGTTGGATCTCCTTGCAGTCCAAGGGACTCTCAAGAGTCTTCTCCAACACCACAGTTCAAAAGCATCAATTCTTTGGCGCTCAGCTTTCTTTATAGTCCAACTCTCAAAACCATACATGACTACTGAAAAAACCATAGCCTTGACTAGACGGACCTTTGTTGGCAAAGTAATGTCTCTGCTTTTGAATATGCTGTCTAGGTTGGTCATAGCTTTCCTTCCAAGGAGTAAACATCTTTTAATTTCATGGCTGCAATCACCATCTGCAGTGATTTTGGAGCCCAAAAATATAAAGCCAGCCACTGTTTCTACTGTTTCCCCATCTATTTGCCGTGAAGTGATGGGACCAGATGCCATGATCTTAGTTTTTTGAACATTGAGCTTTAAGCCAACTTGTTCACTCTCCTCTTTCACTTTCATCAAGAGGCTCTTTAATTCTTCTTCACTTTCTGCCATAAGAATGGTGTTATCTGCATATCTGAAGTTATTGATATTTCTCCCAGCAAGCTTGATTCCAGATTGTGCTTCATCTAGCCCAGCATTTCTCATGATGTACTCTGCATATAAGTTAAATAAGCAGGGTGACAATATACAGCCTTGACATACTCCTTTTCCTATTTGGAACCAGTCTGTTGTTCCATGTCCAGTTCTAACCGTTGCTTCCTGACCTGCATACAGATTTCTCAAGAGGCAGGTAAGGTGGTCTGGTATTCCCATCTCTTTTTAAGAATTTTCCACTGTTTGTTGTGATCCACACAGTCAAAAGTCTTTGGCGTAGTCAATAAAGCAGAAGTAGATGTTTTTTTAGAACTCTCTTGCTTTTTCGATGATCCAGCGGATGTTGGGAATTTGATCTCTGGTTCCTCTGCCAGCTTGAACATCTAGAAGTTCACGGTTCATGTATTGCTGAAGCCTGGCTTGGAGAATTTTGAGCATTACTTTACTAGCTTGTAAGATGAGTGTGGTAGTTTGAGCATTCTTTGGCATTGCCTTTCTTAGAGGTGGAATGAAAACTGACCTCTTCCAGTCCTGTGACAAGATGGGCACAATAAAGGACAGAAATGGTATGGACCTAACAGAAGCGGAAGAGATTAATAAGACATGGCAAGGATATACAAAAGAACTGTACAAAAAAGGTATTAATGACCGGGATAATCACGATGGTGTGGTCACTCACCCAGAGCCAGATGTTCTAATCAGTTCAGTTCAGTTCAATCACTCAGTCGTGTCTAACTCTTTGCGACCCCATAAACTGTAGCACGCCAGGCCTCCCTGTCCATCACCAACTCCCAAACTCATGTCCATCCAAACTCATGTCCATCGAGTCGGTGATGCCATCCAGCCATCTCATCCTCTGTCGTCCCCTTCTCCTCCTGCCCCCAATCCCTTCCAGCATCAGAGTCTTTTCCAATGGGTCAATTCTTCGCATGAGGTAGCCAAAGTATTGGATTTTCTAATAAATGTGCTTAAAAACAAACTTAGGGTCAAAAGTTTACAGACTTTAAAGTTAGCTTAGTTGATTATATTTTTGTTTTCAAACATTAAAAGATCTGTCAATGAAATAGCTTTCTCTCTCCTGTTACTTATTCTCTGAAAGTAATTATATTAATTGGAAATATTTGAAAAGACATTTCTCCAAATGGCCAGTAAGAATATGAAAAGATACTCAGCATCTTTAGTTATCAGGGATATGTAAGTCAAAACCACAATGAGAAACCACTGCACACCCACTAAGATGGCTAGAAATCAAAAAGCCATTAATAGCAAGTATTGGTGAAGATGATAAGAAAGTAGAATCCTTATAAGCTTTCATGGGAATGTAAAATGGCTCATCTACTTTGGAAAACAGTGTAGCAGTTTACTCAAAGAATTAAACATAGAGTTAACATATGATCCAGCAGTTCCACCCAAAAGAAACAAAAACATGCCTGTACAGAAACTTGTATATAAGTTATGGCAGCTTTCACCAAAAGGTAAAAACAACCTAAATGTCCATCAACAGACAAATGAATAAATAAATGGTATATCTGTACAATGAAATATTATTCATTATTCATATATTCAGTATATTCAAATATTATTCATATATCTGTACAATGAAATATTATATTATTCCATAAAAAAGGAATGAGGTACTGATATATTAGACAATATGGATGAACCTTGAAAACATTGTGCTAGCTGAAAGAAGCCAATCACAAAAGACCACATATTATGTGATTCCACTTACATGAAATCTCAGAATAGGGAAATCTATGGAGACAGAATGTTGACTAGTGGTTACTTGGGGTATAAGGGTGAGACATTTGCAGAGGCAGATGAGTGAGAGGAGTTTCTCCTTGAGATGATGAAAATGTTCTAAATTTGACTATGGTGATGGTTGTACATATCTGTGAATATCCTAAAAACCACTGAAATGTCCATGTTAAATGGGTGAATTGTATGGTATGCAAATCATATCTCAGTAAAGCTATTCCCACCCCCACCCCCCGCAAATCAGTTACATCCTAGACAAAAAAATTAACCATATGAAAATTTTTTAGAGGGGGAGAGGGGCGGAGCGTCTGGCGGTCTCGCACCCTGGGCTCGCTAGAGTGAAGATAGTCCAAGTCCCAAGAGACAGCGCCTCTCTCATTCAGTCTTCGATTATACATCAGCATCACCAGCTCCCTCACCACCAATGCGACCATGGGAGATGACATCAAATAGGCAGCCCCCTTCAGTTTGACCAAGCCAACATCACTTCTCAGGGGAACGATGCAACACACCTGCACGCAACAGAAGAAGTCCTCCTGTCAGGCGTCAGAGAGGAAGAAGGGATCGTCAGTCTCGACTTAATTCCATTAGTCAAGATGAAAATTATCACCATCTCCCTTATGCACAGCAGCAAGCAATAGAAGAACCTCAAGCCTTCCACCCTCCGAATGTATCTCCCCGTCTGTTACACCCTGCTGCTCATCCACCCCAGCAGAATGCAGTAGTGGTTGACATACATGATCAGCTCCATCAGGGCACCGTCCCTGTTTCTTACACAGTAACAACAGTGGCACCACATGGGATTCCCCTCTGCACAGGCCAGCACATCCCTGCTTGCAGTACACAACAGGTCCCAGGATGCTCTGTGGTTTTCAGTGGACAGCACCTCCCTGTCTGTAGTGTGCCTCCTCCAATGCTTCAAGCATGTTCTGTTCAGCACTTACCAGTACCATATGCTGCATTTCCACCCCTTATTTCCAGTGATCCGTTTATTTTACATCCTCCCCATCTTTCTCCCCATCATCCTCCTCATTTGCCACCTCCAAGCCAGTTTGTCCCTTTCCAAACACAGCAGTCACGATCGCCTCTGCAAAGGATAGAAAACGAAGTGGAACTCTTAGGAGAACATCTTCCTGTGGGAGGTTTTACTTACCCTCCATCTGCCCATCCCCCGACATTACCTCCATCAGCTCCTTTGCAGTTCCTAACACATGATCCTTTGCATCAGGAGGTTTCGTATGGAGTACCTTATCCTCCATTTATGCCTCGGAGGCTCACAGGACACAGTAGATACCGATCCCAGCAGCCCATACCACCACCCCCTTACCATCCCAGCTTACTACCATATGTGTTATCAATGCTTCCAGTGCCACCTGCAGTGGGCCCAACTTTCAGCTTTGAATTGGATGTGGAAGATGGAGAAGTAGAAAATTACGAGGCCCTGTTAAACCTAGCAGAGCGACTGGGAGAGGCCAAGCCTCGAGGACTGACTAAAGCAGATATTGAACAACTTCCTTCTTACCGGTTCAATCCTAACAACCACCAGTAAGAACAGACTTTGTGTGTAGTATGCATGTGTGATTTTGAGTCAAGGCAGCTACTTAGAGTTTTACCCTGTAACCATGAGTTCCATGCCAAGTGTGTCGACAAATGGCTTAAGGCAAATCATACTTGCCCAATCTGCCGAGCTGATGCTTCAGAAGTGCATCGGGATTCAGAATGACCAGCCTAAGAGCACAAATTTAGTTTGGGTGTTCCTCATCACATGTATATACGGACTATCCATTGAACTTAATCTGTGTGGCTTCCAGCCCTCCCTTTACCAAAAGGGTCAATGGACCTTTCTTTGCACTGTGTGACTTAATCAACTATAAAAGCTTACAATTAGTCTTCACAATTATGGGATTGTTATACTAACCGTGTGATTGGAACTCCAAAGACTTTTTCTTTAGCTTAATTTTGTGTGTGCACTAACATTCCCTGGTTTTTGTGTGATCATTCCGAGTGTTGCTGCAAGATTACAGTGGACGTGATCTTTTAGCATGTGATTTCATTAAAAGTGGTAGCTCCAGATGATATAGCAATCTACCTTATATAGAGCCTTCAGAAACTGTGAGTGGCAATGAGTGCAGCGTATGACTGTTGATGGTAAATGTATCTGTGTGTGTGAGAGAGAGAATGTGTGAAACTACTTGTGTGAGGGCATGGTAGCTAACATGTGTATGAGATCCTATATACCAGCATGTACCAAGAATGTGTGTGTAGTTTTAATTATGCTGCAATGTATAATCTGGTGTGTTATTTAAACAGCACTAGTACTGTACACTGGTTTCCCCCTTGTGTTTGCTGTTGCACACTGATTGCTAAGGGTGCATCAACGATAAGCATTGAATACTCCATCCCCTTCCCTCCCAGTGAATGGAATGAGAAAAGCCTTCTTCCTTTGCTTCAGGCAGCTGTCACCTTCTCTTCGTTGGTGGTCCCAACTGGGTCACTTAAGGAAAAAGTGTAATAGATTCTCACTCCATGAACCTGAAATTTTGATTTTTGTCGTGAAAAAGAAATTTTTAAATCTCCAACTTGCTGTTTCCAAAAAGAAGGTGCAATATCATACATCATCAGTTAGCAATATTAGCATTTCAATCAGTGGTTTGAATGTTGATCCTCTCTTGGTTTTCCTTGACATTTTCAGTAAGCTTCTTAGCCAGACGCGCTTGTGATTTTTTTTTTTTCTTTTAATGTTTAGGTTTGTGGTCTATTCTGAAGATATTTGAGTAATATATTTCTAAGAATACCACTGGTCCCATGAAGTCTCACCTCTTCTAATTCCACCAGAAAAAAATCTGTTAACTCAGCTTGACTTCTGATATGTTATTTGTTCAAGCTCCCATAGGCAACAAAATTGTTTTAAGAAGACTATGTTTCTGTTCTGCCAAGCTCCAATTTTGAAAGTTGTCTAGTTCTTCTCCCCTCAGTAAACGTGCTTCTCATTGAAATCCTCGTTTCCAGGATGGATCAAGTGCTGTGACAGCTCGAGTTCCTTAGACCTGGTGTGCTTTGATGTTTTATCACTTTTCTTTTTTGTTGAATGAGAAAAAAATTAATATAACAGGTGTCCAGAATACTTGCAGTATAAATGAAGATTTGATTTTTGTATAAAAAATAATGCTGTAGAACAGGAATTGACCTGCATTTAGTTGCTCTGAAAGGAATACATAGCTGTGTGGATTTCTTTGTTTTTTTAATAGGTTCCTTGAGCATAATTCAGATCGTTTCAAGTCATTTTTCTAGCAGTGTTTGAATTCCCCTCTCATTCTTCTAGTGTCTTCACCATTGTCTGCCTCTTCGTGCAGTTGCTGTCCTTCTTCTGGTTGCAGTGGCACAAGCTGCAGTTCTCCAGTCAGGACTGTGATGACTTGCTGCCAACCTCAGCTTTCGTTTGGCTGTGTCCGTTTTCTACTCAGTGTTAACTACTTGTTACTGCCATGCTACTTGCCTTCCCTTGAAGACTATAAGCTTATCACAGCTTAGAGTTCAGTAAAGTCAATTCACACAGAAGCACAATTTTGCCCTTTTCCAGACACTGTTGCCTCTATCTAGTCCTACAAGTAGGATTTTGCATACTTTGTTTGCCCCTGTATTTGTCAGTGCATCAGAAATACATCTAAACAGTGGTGAAATGCACATGTTACTTTTAAATCATTAGAGTATTCCCTACCTGTTCCTAATGAATAAAGTGTGTTAAAGACCAAAATTACTGGCGTAATAATCAACTACATTACAAATCACGTATAGTTTAATCTTTATTTTTTTTAATTAAAAAAATCATGTTTAAAATGGCAAAAGCCCATCTTATACATAGACTCTTTTATATAGCTGCAAAAAATTTATATCTGTACAGATCTAACATAACATTACTACACTCAGTATTCATTGTATTGAAGCATGCAAGTAAAGCACTTTTTCTAATTTATATAGATACTTAATTAACAAGGCACACTGTACTAATGACTAGGAAAAGTAACTCTTTCTTCCCTCTCTGGGATGATGAATTCTTGTCATACTACCCCTTTTCCATTAAATTTTTGAGAGGCCGTTGGCAATTTAGGAGGCAGCAGGGTCTATTTTGGTAAAATCCAGAATTGTTGCATTCTTGTGGCTGATCTCTCTTTGGGAATGTCTTTTCTTCGCATGGGGCTCTTAGAGATGTGTGCAGATTTGCTTATTAAGTAGTTAGTGTGTGTTAGGAGCGTACATGCATATGTTCCAAACCAGCTCAACCTAGCCACATTTAGCAACCGTGTGGCTAGCAGAAGAGAAAGAACAGTTGATTTGTACCTAGCTGTTGACTCCTTAGGTGATGCACCAGATAGCAGGCAGATGTTGGTTTCTTGCCTTCTTCCCCTTTCCTCCTAAAACAATATTGGCTTTACCACCTTAACTCTGCTGTGTTTTTTTATTTTCCTTTGCATGAAATACCACCTTTGTTGGTTTTTAGCACCCCCTCTTCCCCAAAAAGAAAAACAAAAACAAAAAACAAGGCCTCCAGGTATCAAGATCTCATTAGGATTTTCTGTCCTGAATTTTTTCAAGCAAAATCTAGAAAATGTGAAAGCCTATTTAGATTTTATACACTCTCTGAGATGTGATTTGTTAAGATTCTTATATTTGGGCCTCTTATAATATTTTAAATGAGATCTACCAACTCACTTACGAGAATATTTTTCACAGATATCTTTAGGCCTTTATTAGAAAGCTATTTTCCCCCTGTTGGTACATTTGGTTACCTCATTTTACTGTTTGTTTCAGACTATGGAAAGCTCACAGGGGTGTATTTTGGAATCATTTGCTGAGTCATTTCCTCGAATCATACTCCATTGTATCAGTTAACATATAGTTTTAAATGTACGTATTATAAATATCTGTAACCAAATCATTTGAAGGCTTGATAAATTTTTAACAAAGTTTGTACATTTTTTATGAAAGTTACTAGTAACGCTTTACTAAGTAGTGCAATGAATTTTTATTTTTAATCCCTGTGCCCAATTTTGGAGTTGAGAGGGTTGTTGGTAATAAATGTATGATGTACACTTAAAAAAAAAAATTTTTTTTAGAGAGATAATTTTATAGAGGGGGAAACTAAAGCTCCAGAGAGAGGAGTGTTGACCTAAACTCACTCAAAACCTGGGACAAGAACCTGGGTTTCTGGTTCCTGCAGTAGAGTGCGTTTCATCCCCCAGAATAGTATTATAATACCCCTCTCACTTCTGGGAAGACAATTGCAATGATCATACCAAATGCCTTTGACCTGGAGTCAGCCTGAGAGGTAAAAGAAAGTATCTACAAGAAAAGTACTCTACCTGCAGTTTTGCTGTGAACAATGTCACCCTTTGTGGAAAGAAATAGGAAACTGAGCAGAATGGGAGAGGAGAAATAGAATTCACTTTCTTGGTTTAAACACTAGACTATTTATGGGCAGTCCTATAAGTAGTCACTCTAGTTGCATAGGCTTTTGCCAACTCCTTTAAAAATAGCTATTCATAAAAACAGTGAACACAAAATGTAGCACAAAAGTTTTTGTAGGTCCACAGACTAGTAAATATCATACCCCTTCATGGCCAAACATATTGTAATGGACAGCTTGGTGCTTGTCTCACAAATTATTTGGTTCCAGTGGTAAGCAGAGCTATAGAGATGTCTCTGATTTGTGTAATACTTTTTTGGGTTTTTGTTGTTTTTGGCCATGCCACTCAGCTTGTTAGTTCCCCCAATCAGGGATCGAACCTCAACCCCCAGCAGTGGAAGTGCAGATCGTAACTATTGGATAACCAGGGAATTTCCCTGATTTGTAGAATACTTTGAATTTCAGCCTGCTTTTACATAGTATCATGTCTGATGCTCAGCACAACCCTGTGGAATCAATAGGGTAGATATTATTAGCCCCATTTTGCAGATAGGAAACTATTTTTAGGTAAGTAGGACAAGGTTGTGTTATCATCCTATTTTATGAATGAGGAGTCTTATTTTACACACAAGCAGCATGATATAAATAGCTGCAAGAGGGAACTTAAACTTGTGGCTGGTACATGAAAATTTGGGAACTATTTAAAGCTAGAGAACAAGGGAACAGAGTGTACCAGCTGGAATACTCATGGAAACAACAAATTTATTGCTGCTTTATATTTATTACTTCCATAAACTGCTTTTAGACAGATCAGACCCTGAATTTGCAAACCCCGCTGTGTTATAGAATGACAAACAAGGCTGCCTCCTTGCACGGCTCCAGTGGACACCATTCACATGGAGGCGACACCATCCCCATAGCATTAGACACAAGTGGTAGGTGTCCCGTGGAATTAAAACAGATTCCTGGCCCTGGATCAGAGATGCTATATAGATATCACAGTCAAATCTCAAGGTCCAACAGAAACCCCCATTCTTCCATGAAATCTGACCCAAAATCTTCTATCTTAACGTCTATTATATGCACTGTATATTTTGGTATTTTTTCATACTTAATTTTATTAATTTTTTCATTTTTAATGACATTTATTGTTTTCTTTCTAATTTTACAAGCAATGCATGTTTATTGCAGACAATTAGGAATACAGAAAGGCATAAGGTAAGGAATAATTATCATCCATCATCTCCATCCCCTAGAAATAACCACCAGTTTCCCATTTCCCCTCATTTTAAATATAATTTATCTTTGTACGTTACTCTTCCAAGTTTCATCTTCAAGGATTTGACTTCTATAAGTTTTATCTCTTTCAAAATACGGTGTCACTGAAGGTAGAGACCATATTATTTTCTACTTCTCTAGGCTCTAAGCTTTCTTAAACATAGTATAAATGCAGTAGTCAACAATTCAATTGAATAAGTCAGTTTATCTTCAATAATTTGCATCATGTGGTATTATAAGAACAATAAAGAATGTAAGTAAATCTACAAACATATCAGTTATGTTGTGAATAACAGTTTCCTTTCAATTTACTAAGTTACTTACATTTTATGATGTAATTTTTTTATTGTTTGCTAGTTAGTTTTGGTTAAGTTTGGGAGATCTGTATTTACTTCCCCACATCACCAGTCATAGACTGGATAAGGCTTTTGTCTCCTCAAGAAAACACAGCACAATTGAGCGACTATCACATTCTTTGGAGAACTTCAGTCTTTGGTCACGGCATTTAAGCCCCTGGTGGTGATCCCACAAAGTGACCCACATATTTTGTGTTTTGATGGTGGGATTACTATCTTAAATCTTTTTGCTTCTATTTGATGAGTCATGTGGATACCACATTTGAATTCTGTTTATTAATACTATTAAGTTTCAAGTGTCAACTGGTGGTAGAACAAATAGCCAACCATTTGAACTGCTAAAAGAGAAACTGAGGCATATTAAAAATGTTAAGCGTTTATTTGAGCAAAAGTCAGTTTAAATCAAAGCACCAAACTGAAAAGCACTCCAACAGGAGCTAGGAGAAAGATTTTATGGAGAAGAAGGAAGCAAAGCAAGGAGATTATGTGATGGGCTATAGCTTAAGCATTTGCCTTATTTGGAAAAAAATCTTATTGGCTGTTTGTGATCAGTGTTCTTAGGTTTTAATTTCTTAACCATGAGGCATTTACAGGATTGGATTTGGTTTGCTTAGGAAATGCCAGTAAGGCATTAGAACCATCTCAGTTTAATGACCTCCTTTTAAATTAACTTAACAATTGCTATATCTGGATTACATTTTCAAAGAAAAAAGATATTTTGTAGCTCATAATTCCAAATAGTTAATCTAAAAGTCACGGCTTTAAGGAAAATTCTGCGTGCGTATGTGCTAAGTCATTTCAGTCATGTCTGACTCTTTGAGACGCTATGGACTGTAGCCTGTCAGGCTCCTGGGATTCTCTAGGCAAGAATACTGGAGTGGGTTACCATGACCTCCTCTAGGGAATCTTCCCAACCCAGGGATCAAACCCTCGTCTCTCATGTCTCTGGCATTGGCGGGCAGGTTCTTTACTATTAGTGCCACCTGGGAAGCCCAAGGAAAAGTCTAAATTAATTTAAAACAAATAAGTATTTTTTAAAAATATTAGTGTTAGTGTCTCATGGGTCAATTGTAATTGGACAACATGAATTTTATTTGGCAGTCATAGAAGCAGGCTGTCTAGGGCTGGGGCAGCCGCTCAAGGCTGTTAGCAAGCTCCTTCTAACATTCTACTCTATTATCCTTTCTTCATGGCTTTTGTCCTCATGGTTGCAAGGTGGATGCTCTACCTCCAGGCATCTAATCCATGTTCTAGGCAGGAAGACTGAGGGAAAGAAAAATGGAGAATACAATAGTTTTAAATCAACTGAGTCTGATCTTTTGAGTCAGGGAAACAGTAACTCTTCTGGAAATTCCATCTCACAGACTTTCTTATGTTTTATCTGCCAGAACTGGGTTGCCTGCAGAGATGGGGAGTGAATATTTTTAACTGGGTACTCTGCCACTCTAAACAAATTGGATTCCATTAGGAAGGAAGAAGAGAAGGGTAGACATGGGATAAGGAACATGTGGTATCTGCGGTGGAAGGTAAAAGTAAGTTTCAAGGTCTACTTTGAATTTTATTTTGACCACACAAATATGCATAGTGAATTTGGAAGGTGAAAGAAACTCTAAAGATAGAATTTCCCACTGATAGTCTTAACTAGTCTTAGAGTCCTCTACCTTCCTGAGAAAGTATTGCCCATAAATTTAAGAATAGCCTTAACTCTAGAAAATTAGTGGGGAAAGCTAAAGAGACTGTTGGTAGGTTTGCCTCAAAAATGGAAATGGGGTCCCTGGAGCCACACCCCAAATACTATAGCAAAGAAAGTGGGTCTCTTGCTATAAGATGCATACAGATTATGCATACTGATTTACTAAAGTCCGTTAAAAGAAATTCATCTAAAATATTAGCAATAGTGAATTCTATCTCCATAGGCCAAAAACTCTTAAACCCGATAAAACAACTGTCCTTCCATCCAATACAATTTTACAGTAAGGTTTTCTCCCTAATCTAAGGTATTATGTGTGTGATTTACCAAGAGATAATTAACTAACACCAGACATTAACACTTCTCTCAACCTCTTCAAGCAATTATCATCCAATTATTTCTTGTGAAAACTGAAAAGAAAATCATTAATAAATGGTACCAAATTACAAGACTTTTTTTCTACTTAGTATTTCTATTTTGCAGTGGTTTTACAAACACTACTGGTTCTTTTTTTTAGCAGGAGTTTCACAATTGTGATGAGACATTTTCTGCCAATATCAAAACCAGTGGTTCATCTAATTTGGGACTATCAAAAGCTGTATCATGTGATATCTGTGGCCAGTTTCAATTTTCTGTACCAGTAGAGAAGTATATGTAAAATTAGAATATAATTTTCACCATGACCAATGCATTTCCAGTAATTATTACTACAAAGATAAATTCTCAAAGAAAAATAGACATTTAATTGTACTACACTTTTTTCATTTTGTTTTGTTTTTACGGCATGGTGCCTGTCTGTCTTTATTAAGGTAATACTTATTTGATTTCTAGTTAAAATAAAAGATTTTTATCCAGCTGAATAAGCAGCATAATTATCTTGTCAGGGAATAATGAAAATGAATATCTCCTCCATTTTTTGGACTGGTATAGTTTTTACAAGCTCTACAGAAGGTATCATTCAGATAAGGTCACACCAAATAGAAGTTTTGCTCACTGGATTAAAAATAGATCGGCTCAATGACTCAGCAGGTAGCTTATTGCAGTTGCCTACTAAGAACACCCTAATTCTTCCTTGTACTACATCGCAGTCAAGTACTCATGTGGCTTTATCAGGATTAGCGTATTCAGCTACTAGAAATAAGATCACAGTATATCTAGGACATTCTGTGAGATGCAACAGCACTGAGAGTATTATGGGTCAAATTCTGATTAGGTATAAGCAAGCACATATTCAAAGATTTAAGTTCCTTTTAATAATTTACAGTAATGTGGCTAAATTGAAAGTGAATGGTGGAATCAGATTACAGAGAGCACATGATTGTGCTTAGATTTTTAGAGCAGCACCTGTTTCATTATTCCGTGAATCTCCCTACCTGACTTCCCCTACCCCTGCCATATGGGAAACCTCAGGGGGGCCTTTAATGGTTCCCTTTTTTCTTACTCACATTCAGGCAGCGGCCAAGTCACTACCTTCAGTCCCTGAACATTCAAGAATGATCTAACAAATAGAATTGATATTTCTCTTGAAAGGAGACATAGATAGGACTACCTTCCTCAAAAATATCTCCCTCCAAATTATTGGCTATTCATTGGGAAACACTTTCAGCCAGTATTATCCATTAACATATAATAATATATCCAGAAACTATTTGAAAATCATCCTTGTACAGCCTCCAGATATTAGGTGCCTGAGTAACACAGATGTATAAAATTAGACCATGACCCCTACAGGCTCCATTTAGCTCTTGATTTATCAGATCCCTGAGTAAATAGATAGGTAAGTTACAATGTGAGGAAAGAGAAAGTAGGAAGGTGGGAGAGTCAGATTTTGCAAGGCGCTGTACTAAGGTAGCAGGCCAATGAGAAGGAGCACAGTGAGGGCTTGTAGGGGTGTAGAAGGGAGGAAAAAGATCAATGTAGAGGCTCTGAGAAGTACAAAAACAAGTCTCATTGTCATAAAAAGTTGACCTTAGTCCCACCTTGGAAACACTGCCTGGTTCACCCCATTCCTTTCTTAGGTCTGGCCCTCAACAAAACAGGTAGCTGCAATTTGTCTTTGGCAGACAGTCCACTTTTCATTCAGGTGGCTCTTTCCTCTGGAATCACTAGATTCACTGCCATCTCCCTACACTCCCATGTGGAGACCTATTCTAAAGCTATTGACTGATAAGAAAAAGTTAAGGAAGACATTGATAAAGGTTAAAAGAGAGATCCCTCCTGGTAATGTTTGCGTTTTTACATAGGAGTTTGCTGCTGCTGCTAAGTCGCTTCAGTCATGTCTGACTCTGTGCAACCCCATAGATGGCAGCCCACGAGGCTCCCCCGTCCCTGGGATTCTCCAGGCAAGAACACTGGAGTGGGTTGCCAGTTCCTTCTCCAATGTATGAAAGTGAAAAGTGAAAGTGAAGTCACTCAGTCGTGTCCGACTCTTCAGGACCCCATGGACTACAGCCCACCAGGCCCTCCGTCCATGGAATTTTCCAGGCAAGAGTACTGGAGTGGGGTGCCATTGCCTTCTCCAACATAGGAGTTTGGGAAGCTCTTAATATTATTCAAATCAGACCACTGATCTCCAATTTAATGCCAACTTATAAAGTTAACTTAAAAGCTGTTATATTAATTCAACAAAGGAGGGCATTAGACTGAAGAGGCTCTGATGCCCTGGCAGCCTATGTAAGCAAAACAAAATCTAAGCTTGCAAATGCTGTAAAGTTAGGAAATTGAAACTTAAGGACAACCAATCACAAACTGCCATCTAGACTTTAGCTATAGACAATCTATAATCTATAGTCAACTTATGCGTGCTTAGTCACTCAGTTGTGTCCAACTTTTTGCGACTCCATGGACTGTAGCCCACCAGGCTCTTCTGTCCATGGGGATTCTCCAGGCAAGAACACTGGGGTGCGTTGCCATGCTCTCTTCTAGGGGATTTTCCCATCCCAGGGATAGAACCCAGGTCTCCTGCATTGCAGGTTGATTTTTTACCGTCTGAGGCACGAGGGAAACCCAGTGTTTCATATGCCTCAGCTTATCTTTGAACAGCATCCCAAGTCTCTGTCCTAGACCTTATAGTTTTACTTGTTTTCATTGTGCATTGGTTATCCTTGTAAATGGCTTTCCCTTCATTTGTTCACAGTGAATGCTATTTTTGTTGTCAATTATTAATCCTAATGAGAACTTTAAATTAAAAAAATTATACTTCCTTTAAGAGTAAACTTGACTGTAAAAATAGATAGATAGATGAATAGATAGGTGGACTGATGATTTACTAAGCATTATTTCAAGGTTCATTGATCTGGCTTGCTCAGGAGTCAGTAATGAAGCAAACGAATATATCCTCTACTCATGTATTTCTTAGAAACATGATTATTTATAACCTCCAAGAGGGCAGAGTCTCATCTATTGTCTTTGGTTCCCCAGCACATGGTTCTTGCCTGACACTGGTCTGGAATCAATGGATTGAATTACAACAACTTCACAGTTGCTCCCAGGTTCTTGGAGCTAAAAATTGTCACAAGATTTTGTGTATCTTTTTCTTGGCAAAGGAATTGTGAGTTTATATAAAGAGAGTTTACATCAGTGTAAGAAAATGACTTGAAAAAATGTACAAAGCAATATAAAATTGAGTATAAATAAATGGAGTGAAAATATAGTGTTTAAAGTTAATCTCTGAGAATATTGTGTGTGTTAGTCATTCAGTTGTGTCCCACTCTTTGTGACCCCATTGACTGTAGCCTGCCAGACTCCTGTGTCCATAGGATTTTCCAGGCAAGTATACTGGAGTGGATTGCCATTTCTTCTCCAGGGGATCTTCATGACCCAGGGATTGAATCTGGGTATCCTGCATTGCAGGTAGATTCTTTACTATCTGAGCCACCAGGGAAGCCCTTGTTCATTCTTCAGTGTTGGAACAAATGTAATGCTATGCTAAGTCACTTTAGTCGTGTCCAATTCTATGCGACCCCATAGATAGCAGCCCACCAGGCTCCCCCGTCCCTGGGATTCTCCAGGCAAGAACACTGGAGTAGGTTGCCATTTCCTTCTCCAATGCATGAAAGTGAAAAATGAAAGTGAAGTCACTCAGTCGTGTCCGACTCTTAGCGACCCCATGGACTGCAGCCTAACAGGCTCCTCCGTCCATGGGATTTTCCAAGCAAGAGTACTGGAGTGGGGTGCCATTGCCTTCTCCGTGGAACAAATGTAAGGGCAAATACAAATTTTCTCTCCTCTGAAAACAAGCAGAAAGATTTTCCCTTTCTCCTTTTTTTCCTGAATTTCTTTCTCTGTCCTTTTCAAATGTATGTACATCTTCATGGTAGCTAAATAAACCTCTGGCCTGTCTCATAACTCAGGAATGTTTCCTCAAGGGCCTGGGAGCCATCTCTTTGAAGTACAATCATCAAGGAAAGTAATTCCAATATCCCAGTTTCCTGGGAAGAGATGGGTCTAATTTGTCACCTGACTGCAAATTATAAAACCTACCTAAGTATTGAATGGTTTGTCCACTTAGCTGTATAAAAGGAGATTGATTCCCTTTTCTGTCTTTGTAATCACCTCTAACAGATGATGTGTGTGGCATATCACGTTCTAGTTTAATCTTATTCAAAGTAAAAATGTTCATTTCTTTCTACTTTTGGGGAGAGTTTTTTCCGGGCTTTAGTGGTTGTGACTCATGAGCTCTAGGGCGCTCAGGCTCCATAGTTGGCAGCACACGGGCTTTGTTACCCTGAAGCATATGAAATCTTCCCGGACCGGGGATGGAACCTCTGTCCCCTGCATTGGCAGGCAGATTCCTAACCACTGGACCCCCAGGGAAATCCAAGATTTTGTTTTGATTATATTTCTCCAACACAAACTTGGGCTGAGCTTCCTGGCAGCTGAGATATTGATGTTTGGTAGATTTCAATCATGACACTAATTTTATTTTCTTAAGTAATGGAGAATCCATGCAATGAGCATGGTGGTCAAAAATGTGAACTCTGGAGTTAAAACGCTTGCCTTTTAAATCCTGGCTCAGTGATTCACCAGAAGAGTGACCTTTTATAAGTTAATCAGAAATCATACTGATTTTCCTCCGAGTCTAAATTTCTCATCCTCATCTAAATTTCCTTAATAAAGCGTTAGTTTCCTCACCTTAATTGGTAAATGATGAATCAGTGCTGCCTGAAGCTCATGAGAAGCGTCCCGCACAACAGAGAGGCTCTAGTGTTGATGATGTTAGCACAATTCATGTGCCCAATGCAGAGTGAAGTCAAATTCACCAAACTGTTGGAGTTTGGAGCAGACAAAGGTTTATTGCAGGGCCATGCAAGGAGACAGGTGGGTCAAGCCCTAAAAGGCCTGAGTTCCCCGAGGGTTTCAGTAAAGCCAGGTGAGGAAGGAGGGTGCAGGGTAAGTGATCAGTTCGTGCACAAGTCTCTGATTGGCTGATGGTGAGGGAAAGAGGGTGGTGTCACAGGGGTGAACATTATCAGTCCTTAGACTCCAGGAGGCTTGGGGCTATGTGCACATGGCCCCAAGTAGTAACATCTTCCACTTGGTGGTGAGTTTTCACATCTGTAAAACAACTCAAGGGAAAAAAGTGAAAGTCGCTCAGTTGTGTCCGACTCTTTGTGACCCCACGAACTGTATAGTCTATGGAATTCTCCAGGCCAGAATACGGGACTGGGTAGCTTTTCTCTTCTCCAGGGGATCTTCCCAACCCAGGGATCAAACCCAGGTCTCCCGCATTGCAGGTGAATTCTTTACCAGCTGAGCCACAAGGGAAGCCCAGGGTTTTCACATCTGTAAAACAACTCAGATTGGAATGTGCATCAAATACTGTTTTTTAGGTACTTCAGAGAAGAGCTAAAGCAGAGGATACTGGGGGAAGGCCTGTCACAGGAAGGCCCCATAGGGTCCTGCTCAGTTACACTGGGAGAAGTGGAAGGGAAAGCTAGGCTGGCCATGACCACTGCGGTGCAGCCAACAGCTAATCTACCGATTGATGCTAAGGCTCTATGAAGGATGGGGCTGTGTCTCACTTTAGAGCTATATACCCCTATATAGGTGTGGGCTGTGTCTAGTACTTTGAAAAGTACAGTAGTACCAGCTACATCACCCCTGCTTTTATGTTTCCTTCTGAACATCCTGGGCTTGAAATAAATATACTGTACCACTGTACTCTACAGTACTGTATAATAAATTACGTAAATCACAGCCACTTGTACAGGATGCATGCATGTGACAGTGTAGGCCAGACATGTGAACTGACTTGTGTGTTTGGGCACGCAAATACCCATTCACATATTTGAAAGTTCACGACTTGAAGGTTTCTGTGTAGGCGACTTACTGTAGTCAGTCAGTTCAGTCGCTCAGTCATGTCTGACTCTTTGCGACCCCATGAATCACAGCACGCCAGGCCTCCCTGTCCATCACCAACTCCAGGAGTTCACCCAAACTCACGTCCATTGAGTCGGTGATGCCATCCAGCCATCTCATCCTCTGTCGTCCCCTTCTCCTCCTGCCCCCAATCCCTCCCACCATCAGAGTCTTTTCCAATGTGTCAACTCTTCGCATGAGGTGGTCAAAGTATTGGAGTTTCAGCTTTAGCATCAGTCCTTCCAAAGAACACCCAGGACTGATCTCCTTTAGAATGGACTGGTTGGATCTCCTTGCAGTCCAAGGGACTCTCAAGAGTCTTCTCCAACACCACAGTTCAAAAGCATCAATTCTTCGGCACTCAGCCTTCTTCACAGTCCAACTCTCACATCCATACATGACCACAGGAAAAACCATAGCCTTGACTAGATGGACCTTTGTTGGCAAAGTAATGTCTCTGCTTTTCAATATGCTATCTAGGTTGGTCATAACTTTCCTTCCAAGGAGTAAGTGTCTTTTAATTTCATGGCTACAATCACCATCTGCAGTGATTTTGGAGCCCCCAAAAATAAAGTCTGCCACTGTTTCCACTGTTTCCCCATCTATTTCCCATGAAATGATGGGACCAGATGCCATGGTCTTAGTTTTTTGAATGTTGAGCTTTAAGCCAACTTTTTCACTCTCCTCTTTCACTTTCATCAAGAGGCTTTTGAGTTCCTCTTCACTTTCTGCCATAAGGGTGGTGTCATCTGCATATCTGAGATTATTGATATTTCTCCCGGCAATCTTGATTCCAGCTTGTGCTTCTTCCAGTCCAGCGTTTCTCATGAGGTACTCTGCATAGAAGTTAAATAAGTAGGGTGACAATATACAGCCTTGACGTACTCCTTTTCCTATTTGGAACCAGTCTGTTGTTCCATGTCCAGTTCTAACTGTTGCTTCCTGACCTGCATACAGATTTCTCAAGAGGCAGGTCAGGCGGTCTAGTGTTCTCATCTCTTTCAGAATTTTCCACAGTTTATTGTGATCCACACAGTCAAAGGCTTTGGCATAGTCAATGAAGCAGAAATAGATGTTTTTCTGGAACTCTCTTGCTTTTTTGATGATCCAGCGGATGTTGGCAATTTGATCTCTGGTTCCTCTGCCTTTTCTAAAACCAGCTTGAACATCTGGAAATTCATAGTTCACGTATTGCTGAAGCCTGGCTTGGAGAATTTTGAGCATTACTTTACTAGTGTGTGAGATGAGTGCAATTGCGTGGTAGTTTGAGCATTCTTTGGCATTGCCTTTCTTTGAGGCTTAAATGCTAAGCTGAGTTATTTGTGCATGCTTTCCTGGTGGCTCAGTCAGTGAAGAGTCTGCCTGCAATGCAGGAGACCTGGGTTCATTCCCTGGATTGGGAAGATCCCCTGGAGAAGAAAATGGCAACCCACTCCAGTATTCTTGCCTGGAGAATTCCATGGACAGAAGAGCCTGATGGGCTACAGTCCATGGGATCACAAAGAGTCGGACACGACTGAATGACTAACACTTTCACTTGCACTTCATACTGTAGGCAGTGGGGAACCACTAAAAGTCTTTGAGCAGGGAAATGATATGATCAGAGCTAAATCTTATGAAGAAAGAACCAGTAGCAACGTCTAGAATGAATGGGTCGTGGACTGTTAGTAGATGGGAAGGTGTTACTAACTAAAAGCAATCATTCAAGCTAGAGCAGTGGTTCTCAATCAGGAGTGATTTTGCCTCTCAGGGGACATTGGGAACTGTCTGGAGACATATTTGACTTTCATAAGTAAGGAGGATACTATAGGCATCTAGTGGGTAGAGGTCAGGGATGTTGCTAAATATCCTATAGTACATCCTGTTCACAATGTGAATTTTATCCCATTTAAGGAACTCTGGGCTAGACATCATTAGAATGGATAACGAGAAGAGAACAAATGGGGCAGCCATGAGTGGCCCTGTGGAAGCGGATTGTACAGAATTTTGCAAATGACTGTATCTACAGATCAGAAGAGAATTCAGGATTTAAAAAAGAAAAAGAAAAAAAAAATTCCAAGATTTAAAACAGATAACTGAGAAGACGATATCAAGAACAGAAACAGAGAAGTCAGAAGGAGGGCCAGATTCTAAAGGGGAATGATGAATTTGTTTTGAGTTTGAGATTTAACTGGATACCTTAGCACAATTCTGGAGGCAACTGAAAATGTACTTGTGGAACCTCGTAAGAGGCTAAGACCAGGCATGTAGATTTCAGGAGATGTTTGAAGTGAGTTATTGGTTAAAGGAAGGGGAGCAGATAAGGGTACTGAAAAAGGGCAAAGAGGAGATGAAGACTGAGAACAGAATTTTGAAAGACTATGAGAAAACACAAAGGTCATATTACTAAACTGTGTTGTTTATTAAATCATGTTATTTTTCAGAATATTTCTCTATTTTAGCAATTTTCTCCCACAAATCCAACATATTAATTAGACTACCTGGAAGTGAGTTGTTCCTAACTGTTCCTAAACTCTCGTTAAACCTGTATCAAAGAACCTCTTGTTCTCTTGTTTTTAAATAATAGTTTTATTAAATTCCTCAAATCCTCTTATAAATCCCAAACATATTCTCAAGCTTGGCTCAATAAAATAGCATTTTTAAAGCATTCTTTTCCTTTTATTCTGTGACTGTCTTTTGCATTTAAGATTTATTTAGAAATTATTTTCAAGACTGGCCTTCTGCAAAATTGAGGTATTACTTGATTTCAGACCATAGCAAGCCTCTGGCTTATCTGCTGTCCATAGAGGAAAAAAGTGTGAGCATAAGTTTATATCTCAACTCTGCCACAAGTAAGCTATATGATCTTTGGTAATATTCTTTCTCTCATTTAGAAAACTTAATTATATATACAAAAAGTTACATGAGTTTTATTAAAGACTAGTGTAATGTTTAATGTGGTAGTTACCCACAGACCCATCCCAGTATAATGTATAATATTACCCATACCTTCAGTGTAAATTCCTAGGCACAATTCAGAGGCATTACAAATTTTTAAAAACTTCCTAAAGTTTTTATTTTTAAAAATATCAAACCTACAAAAAGTTGAAAAAATATTACAATGAGCAGCCATATACCCTTCACCTAGATTCACCTATCTTTAACTTCTGTGACATTTGCTTGTTCTGCCTGTCTGTGTCGGTTATCTATCTAGCTACCTATGTTTATTTTTTGCTAAATGACTTGAAAGTAAATTACAGATATCATGAAACTGTATCCATAAATACTTAGTAGACCTCTGCTACAAACAAGGACATTTACCTGTAAAACCACAATATTATTATCTCACTCTAAAAATTTAACTTTGATACAGTGTACTATCTAATATGGGCTTCCCTGGTAGCTCAAACAGTAAAAATCCCATCTGCAGGGCAGGAGACCAGCGTTCAGTCCCTGGGTAGAGATCTTTGGAGAAGGGAAGGGCAACCCACTCTAGTACTCTTGCCTGGAGAATCCCAAGGACAGATGAGCCAGGTGGGCTATAGTCCAGGGGGTTGAAAAGAGTCGGATATGTCTGAGAGGCTAACACTTTGTACTTCGTACTATCTAATATATATTTAAATTTTAAGATAGTTCCCCAATTTTTTTGTTTTTCTCAAGATAGGATTTAATCAAGGTTCATGTTTTTCTAATCTGCTTTAATTTAGAAAAGTCTTTTGCATTCTTTGATCTTTTATGACACTAATGATTTTGAAGATTACAAGCAAGCAGTCCCGCAATCTGGAAATGTCTGACTTTCTCCCCTGATTAGTTTCAGGTTATGCATTTCTATAAGTGCACTACAGAGATGGTGCTGTACCTTCTCATTGTATCACTTCAGGAGACATGCCAATCAGTTCTTCCCAGTTTTAGCAATATTAAGTTAGACCACTAAATTGTCTGTCAGTTCCCTCCTTTGTAAAAGTGACTGTTCCATATTTTAGCTAATAAGTAATCCATGGGGTGATATTTTAAGACATGTAACTAGCCTATGTTGTGGTCTTGGGGTTCTCATCTGACCTATATTCTTAGTAGTTTTTGCCAGTTTGTTTAGTATGGTTCTTCAGAAAATATTTTTTTAGTATGTAAACTATCCTATATAATTTGTTTTCACTTGAGTTAGCCAGAATTGGCTTCTGTTATTTTCCACCAAATACCCTGAACCCTACGAAAATTGTGTAGAATGCCCACTGCAGTAGGGGAAAGACCAACTTTATCTTTAGGGTTGCAAATGTGATTATGATACCACACACAGGCCAATCCATATGGGACCTCCAGATTTATTCAGGTTACATGTAGAAAAACATTTTTTTATCAGATTTGTAACTGATGGGCCTGACCAGACTTGCTTAGACCAGTCCATGCTAGGCCTCAGATAAATGATACACAAGCCCATGGACTGCTGGTTGTTACCTATTTGCAATGAGACTGTGCTGTTCCTGATGCTTAGTCATTGCCATAAGTCTGGACAGTGTAGCATGACGAATCTAGTGACAGACATTATACCCAAATCCTAGTTGCTAAATACAGATGACCTGACTTGATCAAGGCAGATTTTATAACTATACTAGGTAATTTCACTGGAATTTCAGGGTGACATGGGTTGTATTTGTTAATATAATAGCCGTAGTCATAGAAAAACTAAAATCTCAACAACAATTTAATAGAAATTTCATTTATTTCTTAATCAAAGTCCAATTGGTGTTTGGCAAATGATCTTCTACACAACACCTCAGACTCTCCGACTTCTTCCATCTCATTTCTTCCATCTACTGTTTCCTGAAGCCTTGGAGTCTTTTGCTTCTAGTAGCAGACAAGAAAGATCATGTAGGTTTTTGTTTGGGTTTTGGAAGTGTGTGGTTTACAGAATCAATTTTAAACATAGAACAAGAGTAAAGAGAAGGAGATAAATAACCAAAGTTAAAATAAGGTACCAGGCGGTTGAAGGATCATGGAACTCTGTGTGATGCAGTGTTCACAAATGGTTGAACGAAGAGCTTCAACGTATGGAAAGAGTCAACACAGGCTGCTTCCACTGGGGAAAAGCAAGGGCGAGGACACCTGGCCAGAAGCTGTAGTTCACCAACCACTATGCAGGGGGGTTTAACAGGCCAGGCTGAAAGTGCTACGTATCACTTCTGCCCACATTGACCTTCTATCAGCCAAAACTCAGACCATATTCATCTATAAGGAAGGCTAGGAAATATGGGCTAGGAGCAAAATGATAACAGCTTTGGAAAGAGCCAATCATTTTGTGCCACAGAAGCTGGAGGCGTTGGGTGACCTGTGAAGCTGAGAGGGACTATGGATGCTAGAGAAGTTACAGTCACTCAACACCCCAAGCCTGATGGTCTCTGTGGCTTTTGGCTGGTTTGACCTCACTACTGCAAATGTTTACTTGTATTAAATATTTGTCAATTGAGTGCTACATTTCACTAAGTCCTCAAACTCACTCCTCTGCAGGATTACTTCAGTAGCTGAGAAGCACTCCTACTACTTTCTTAATGTTTCTTTAGAAAAATTAAAAGCACCTCTAGCTAGTCACCTAATTGCAGAGTTGTGTGATCAGTTTTAGATAGAAGCTGAGTTCAGCAACGTGCAAGTATGAAAATTGCCCTATTCATCACCACTAGTTTTAGTTAAACATCCCTGCCTGGGGGGAAAACTCAGACATACATCCAGTTACTCTCCAGATAACAAATCCTTTGGTCTCTTTCAAGCATGAGGGGCTTTTGTCTAGATTTCCAGAAGTATGTGCATCAGGAGGAAAGTGACACAGATTTGATGAGCAGCTAAAAGGCTATAAAAGATTTGGTAAACCCTAACTTGTGCTTTACCTGGCATACGTTATTGAAACAAATATTTTAAAATGTTGACTGTTGTGATACAATGAGACCTACCTCGGCCTAAAATGAAGTTAAAGCAGGAATTCGAAGACATAAAGTGAGCACCAAAGTTTCTAAGGAACTCAGGTGACCTTGGGATTCCACTGCACAGAATTTGGGGGACCGGAGACCAAGGTTAGAACCTACTCAAGTAGAGAGATCTGCATAAAACCAGAATCCCAAAACTCCCAAAGAAAATTTAACTTATTGCTCAGGGGTAGGCAAAAAACTTGCATCTTGAACTTGATCCTGGTTGAAGACAATAAGACATAACAACGCCCTGTGCATTTATAACACAAGCTGATCTCCAAGTAGATTCTCATTCCCAAAACTTGTTCCCTGTGAGGTTTGAAAACCTTGAATGATCATTGAACTTAAAGTGGTCTCAGGTTGGTAGTCCCCTCAGGCAATAGGCAGGACTGCAATTTCAACCTGGACCTCAAAGAAATTCCACAGATGAATTGCCAAGGCAAATCATTCAGCTCACAGTAAAAAAAGAAAAAAAAAGAAAAAAAATCTCAGAACATAAGGAAATAAGGCACTCCAGGCTAGGACTAGCAGAAACAAAACAGAAGAATCAGATCTGCAAAGACTTCAGAAATTGCAATCATCAGGCCCAACATAAAAGTACTAGGTTTAAAGAAATAAGAGTGGCTTGAAAATACAAGCAAAGAACAAAAGACTATAAAGATGGTTGAGCATATATGACAAAGAGTTAAACAGAATTTCTGGAGATGAAAATTTTAATAAATAAAGATGAAAACTCAATAGTCAAATTAAGCATCAAAGTACTCTACCTAGCAAAGTTATCATTCAGAACTGAAGGAGAGAGAAAGAGTTCTCTAGACAAGCAAAAGCTAAAGGAGTTTACCACCACTAAACTGGTCTAACAAGAAATGTTAAAAGGTCTTTTTTAAGATGAAAAGGAAGAGTGCTACTTAGTAATAAGAACGCATATGAAAGAGTAAAGCTTACTGGAATAGTAAATATATAATCAGGGTAGTATGTTAATTACTTATAAAGCTAATGTAAAGGCTAAAAGACAGAAGTAGTTAAAACAAGCATGATAATAGTAATTAGTTAAGGGGTATACAAGATGTGCATGTGATCACATCTTGTGTGTAGTGTAGTGTAGTATGTAGTGTGGTGTCCGACTCTTTGCGACCCTATGGACCATAGCCCACCAGGCCCTGCTGTCCAATTTTCCAGGCAGGAGTACTGGAACAGGTTGTCATTTCGTTCTCCAGGGGATCTTCTTGACCCAGGGTTGAATCTGCCTGTCTTACGCCTCCTGTATTGGCAGGTGGGTCCTTTACCAGCTGAGCCACCAGGGAAACCCAGGTACCCAACATAGGAGTACCTAAATATTAAAGTAAATATTAACAGGCCTAAAGGGAGAAATAGGCAGCAGTGCAATAATAGTATGGGGATATCACATTAGTAGATAGGTCATTTAGACAGAAGATCAATAAGGAAGCATCAGCCCTAAGAAACATGTTAGAGCAGATTGACTTAACAAATATTGACCAAACATTCCATCCAAAAGCAACAGAATACACATCGTGTTCAAGTGCATATGGAATATTTTCCAAGATAGATTATACATTAGATCACAAGATAAGTCAATAAATACAAGAGAACTGAAATCATGTCAAGAATCTTTTCCAACCACAATGGTATGAAACTAGAAACTAATTACATAAACATGACAGGAAAATTCACAAATATGTAGAGCTTAAACAACATGCTACTGAATAACCAATGGGTCAAAGAAGAGAAAAAAAATACCTTGAGACAACTGAAAACGGAAATGCAACATATCAAAATGTATGGAATGCAGCAAAAGCACCTTCTAAGAGAGAAGTTCTGAGTGATAAATGCATACCTCCAGAAACAAAAAAAAGTCTCAAGTAAATAACATAACTTTACACCTTAAGGACCTAGAAAAATAAGAACAAATGTGGACCAAAGTTAGTAGAAGGAATGATGTAAAGATTACAGAAGAATTAAATGAAGCAGAAAATAAAAAGAAAATTAAAAGGATAATGAAACTAATAGGTGGTTCTTTGAAATGACAAACAATATTGCTAAACCTTCAGCTTGAATCACCAAGAAAAAAAGAAAGAGGATTCAAATAAATAAAATCAGAAATGAAAGAGGAGATATTACAACTAATAACAGAAATATAAAGGATCGTAATAGAAAAAGTATTTGCTGATAAATTGGACAACCTAGAAGAAACGTATAAATTTCTAGAAACACACAGTCTACCAAGATGGAATCATTATGAAATATAAAATTTGAACAGATCAGTTAATGGCAAGGAGTTTGAATCAGTAATCAAAAGCCTTCCAACAAACAAAAGTCCATGACCAGAGAACTTCACTGGTGAATTCTACCAAACATTCAAAGGACTAATACCAATTCTCAAACTCTTTCAAAAACTAGAAAAGGGAGGAAATCCTCCAAATACATTTTATGAAGCCAGCATTTCCCTGATACCAAAGCCAGGCAAGAATACTATTTAAAAAGAAAATTATAGGCCAATATCCCTGATGAACATAGATGCAAAAATCCTCAACACAGTATTAGCAAACCACATTACACAATACATTAAAAGGATAATACATCATGATTATGTGGGATTCATTCCAGAGGTGCTAGGCATAAAAGCATACACACAGATCAGTGGAACAGAATGGAGAGCCCAGAAATTAAACCCACACATTTGTGGTCAATTAATTTATGACAAATGAGCTAACAATATACAATGGTGAAAGGATAATGCCTTCAATAAATGCTATTGGGAAAATTGGACTGCCAAATGCAAAAATTAAACTGGGCCACTATCTTACACTATATACAAAAATTAAGTCAAAATAGATTAAAATTTTGAAAGTAAGAACCTGAAGCCATAAAACTAGAGGAAAACAGAGGCAGCAAACTCCTTGACATAGGTCTTGGCAGTGATTATTAAAGTCTTACACTAAGAGCAAAAGCACAAATAGCAAGTTGGGATGACATTAAAATGAAAAGCTTTTGCATAGCAGAAGAAACCAACAGCAAAATGAGAAGGTAACCTACTGAATGGGAGAAAATAATTGTAAATCATATATATGGTAAGGGGCTAATATCCAAAACACACAATGAATTCATACAAATCAATAGTGAAAAAAAATCTAATTAAAAACAAACAAAACATCTGAACAGACATTTTGCCAAAGAAGACATACAGATGACCAACAGGTACATGAAAAGGTGTTCCAGATCATTAACCATCAGGGAAATGCAAATAAAAACCACAGTGAGATACCCCATCTGTTAAAATGGCTGTTATCAAAAAGACAAGAAATAACAAGTGTTGGCACAAATATGGAGAGAGAAAAAAACCTTCTGCACCATTGCTAGGAATGTAAATTGTCACAACCACTATGGAAAACAGTATGGAAATTCCTCAGAAAAATTAAATATGATCCAACTATCCCATTGTGGCTATTTATCTGAGAAAAGCAAAAACACTAATTTGAAAAATATTTTTTTTTTCATGTTCATTGAGGTATTGTATACAATAGCCAAGACATGGAGACAACCTAAGTGTCCATTAATGGATGAATGAATCAAGAAACTGGGTATACAAATGCAATGAAATATTATTCAGCTATAAGAAAGAATGAAAACTTGCCGTTTTCTATAACATGGGTGGACCTTAAGGGCATTATGCTAAATGAAGTATGTTAGAAAAGACAAATGCTTCATACTCTTCTCTTATATGTGGAGTCTAAAAACAAAACAAGCTCATCGCTACTGAGAACAGATTGGCGGTTGCAAGAGGTAAAGGCTGGGGAGTGGAAGACACGGGAGAACATTTTTTTTTTAGTTTAAATTAATTGAATAAAATTTATAAAAAATAATTTAAGTTGGAAACTCAGTAGATGAACTAAGCTTTAGAGTAGAAACAGCTGAGAAGAGAATTTGTAGATGAGTCCAGTTGAAGCTTTTAATCTTGAAACTTCAGTTTGGTTGAGGGCAGTTTCAAAATTTCAAATTTGTTCAAAGCTGAATTTTCTCTGCTTCTTCAGCTCAGACCTGCTTCAGGCCTTTGAGCCTGAGGTAGGGAAGGTGGCCTTATTAGCTGCTTCTTTTCTCCCAAAATACCTCCCACACTTCTAAGGGCCGTTTCTGTCCTTGCCATTCCAGTGTCAGAAGAAAAAGAGGATTAGGGAGAAAGGGAAGCAGTTTCATTTGCCTGGTACTGTGTCATCTGGTATCCATGCCCTCTGGGAATGAAGACTACACAAAGATGACACTTTCTCTCCAGATTGTTTCTCAGAAGTACACCTGCTTCCATGTACCCTGGTTGCAGCTCCTTGTTGCAGACAACACTTCTCTGACTGTGAGCTTTTAATAACTCCCTCCAAGCTGGGCTTTGGGCACTTCTTAGGGAGCAAGAAGGCAAGGTTCCTTTTCAGATGATCAGAGGCCAGTGCTTTTTGTGAATTCCACTTTGTTCCCTGAAACATACTATCCTTTGCTTCCTATATGCGAAAGGCCATTTTACACCCACTATGGTCCTGCAGGGATTCCCCAGTGGCTCAGACAGTAAAGAATCTGCCTGTAATGCAGGAGACCCAGGTTTGATCCCTGGGTCAGGAAGGTCCCCTGGAGAAGGGAATGGCTACCCACTCCAATATTCTTGCCTGGAAAATCCCATGGACAGAGGAGCCTGGTGGGCTACATTCCATGGGCTTGCAGAGTTCAACGCGACCTAGTGACTAACACTTTCACTTTCACAGCCCTGCAAACAGGTGAAGCTTCAGCTATGTCCCCAACCTTCACACTTGGCAAGGATCACACCCAAGTCTTTCTTGCTGAAACTCCTGGGGACAATTCTGGGAGGTCTCCTTGAGGTACTTCCCATTTGTCTTGAAGTGACCGGGGTGGGGTGCACTCCTCCCTGACCACATGTGAAGGTGAAGGGAAAAGAGAGCCCTTTCCAAAGAAATCGTCACCTCTCTACCTTCCCTACCTCCATCTCTTTACTCTGTCAAGGTCAACGGTGGGTTCATGAAAGGCAGAGTATTTACACACTTAGCAGGTCCAGAATGACTTGAGAATACTCCTCACCCATTGTATTGATTTCAGCTTTGGAAGCCTGGCCAAAAGGAAGAGAGAAGTGCCATTTGAATATTTTGTTTCATTGGATTTTAATTAATAATTAAAATCCAAATAATTAAAATCATTACATTTTTTAATGAAGCAAGAAAATGCAAATAACATGCTATAATTTCTTTGATGTCAAAAATTCAAGACTGAGAATGCAAACCACATAGGGGCAGAAGATATTTACAATGCATATTACAAAGGTTAATACATATTACTCAGACTACACAAAAAATTTGTACAAAGTAATAGAAAAATTGGCAAAAATTTGAACAGGCTCTTTACAAAAGAAGATATCCAAATAACCAGTGAACAAAAAAATGTACTCAAGCTCAGCAGTTATCAGAGAAAAGCAAATCTAAAATATAATTATATATACCATCATATACTCACTAGAACAGTACTCATAAGAAACAGAAAATACCAAGTGCTGATGAGAATAAGGAGCAACTAAATTTTTCCTTTACCAGTGGCATGGGAGTATAAATTAATACACCCACATTGCAAAACTGCCTATTGCTAGCTAATTAAATCTGAACCTTTGACCCAGCAATTTCATTCCTTGGTTATTTACTCAATAGAGCATATATGTGCTATTAGAGCACATATTAGAGCTATAATAGTACATATATGTGCTATTAGAGCTAATAGAACATATATATGCCACCAAAAGACATTCTCATGAATGCTCATGACGGCATCATTCATGATAGCCCCAAACTGAAAACAATTCAAGTGTCTATAGATAATATAATGGATACATAAATTGTGATATATTCATAAAATGGAATATCATGCAGGAATAGAAATATATGAACTATGGTTACACACAATGAAGTATGCTGCTGCTACTGCTAAGTCACTTCAGTTGTGTCCGACTCTGTGTGACCCCGTAGACGGCAGCCACCAGGCTCCCCTGTCCCTGGGATTCTCCAGGCAAGAACACTGGAGTGGGTTGCCATTTCCTTCTCCAACAATGAAGTATATGAATCTTATTTATGTGAAAGAAGTTAAGCACAAAAGTATTCATACTGCACAATTTCATTTATATAAAGGTTTGAAAATAAAGGCAAATCTATAGTATTGAGTCAGGAAAGTGATTTCCTTTTGGGAAAAAGGAGGAAATAGTGACTGGGAGAAAATAGAAATGACATATCCAATTTCACACCCTATTGGTTATTACATGGTGTATTCATTTTGTGATGATTCATTGAACTGTACACTTAATGATTTTTATACTTTTCTGTACCCATTTTATACTTCAGAAGAAAAGCAAGTTTTTTAAGCGAGGGTGGGAGGAAACATGCTCTAAGTAAACAAAGATCAGGGACTTCCCTGGTGGTCCAATAGCTAAGACTCCACACTCCAATGCAGGGGATCTGGGTTTGATACGTCTTGAGGGAAATAGATCCTACATGCCACAATTAAAGATCTTGTATGACTCAAGAAGATTAAAAAAAAAAAGTCCCATGTGCTGCCACTGAGACCTGGTGCAGCCAAAGAATTAAATAAACACTGATTTTTATTCTTTTTTATTTCCTTCCTAGATTAATGATAACAAAGAAATCCCTTGATCTCTTTGAGCCTCAGTTTCTTCATTTATGAAATAAGAATGATGTAATTAATCCTTCCCTGGAGGATTGTTGTGAATGCCAAATGAGAGGACATGTAGAAACGTGCTTTGAAAACTGTAACAAGCATCAGTTATAATAGCAGATATATCTAGAAATGACAAAAAATTTCAAGGCCAATTTTTTTCATTAATTGTTCTCCTTCCAAAAAAATCATATAATACCCAGCTCAGATAATGGAGCTCTCCCATACTGTTTAACTCTCATGAGTCATGAATAGATGTACTATATAGCCACACAGATATATGAGTCTACAAGATAAATTTAGAAGTTTTCGTGGTAGCAAAATATTGGCATCTTAACACAACTGACATTTCAATGGACAAGTGTAGGAAAAACTCTTAATCTGGATATCTCAACTATTTGGTTGCAAATAACAGAAACCATCTCAAGCTAACTTAAGGAAAAAAGAATGTGGAGATGTCTCAAAGAACTCAAGAGCAGTAAAGCAGTTGGGCTTCCGGAATCAGAAACTATTCAGCCTTGAAGAACGTGGCAGAACTTGCTCTCTGTCTCAGCAGTGCGTCTTTAAGGATGCCTGCTTCATTCTTCTCTCACCACTGGATCTCTTTCCTTCCCTGCGCACAGAATGGGGAAGGATGGTCTGAAAACAGTTCTGAGCTGACAGCCTTTCCTCTTAAAAGACCAGTAGAGCTTGAGGGCAAATTTCTTGGCCTTAAAGAAAATTTCCTGGGAGAAAATCAGTTTAATCTGGTTTGGGATGAATGATCACTTTGGTTTGGTCAGCTGGCCGGAAGTCCAGGGTCATTTAGTACAAATAGGCAAGGCATACATTTTCAGAAAAGGGGGATAATGAGCTGGAAAGACACCCATAAAAACTTCTGTTGTAATTTCCTACAGATTTTAACTGTAGTAGTTGCATCACGCAAATTGCCTGCTTTCTATCCTTTTTTCCTTTGAGAGTTGTTCCCACAACCTTGCTGGGAATGGATATCAAACTACTTGTCACTTGCTATCCAGGTAACAGCTGATTGGGCCAGGGATTAAGATCTGATACATTACAGGCCACTCATAGTTTTTCTGTATGAAGTTTGGAAATGGGATGTGAAAGCTGGGTCAGTTACTCATGGATCCTGTACTTGTAAAACCATGGAAGATTGATGTTGGAGTAGCCATGCTAAAACACATTCAGGTAAAGGAAACTGACCTACAGATACACAGTACAGTGAGACAGAAGCAGCTGGCTGGAGAAATGGAAGAAAGACCATGCATGCTGTCTTTTAGAAAAGACACTGACTTGTTTCTGACCTTCTGATTCCCAGTCTTGGTGCAGTTTTAACCACCAATGTGCAATTGGGTTCCATGAAATTATCTTATCTGTTTTTTATAGGTACCTAACTCCCTCAATCAACTTGAGTAGATTTGTGTTGACTATAACCAGATGAATCTGAATGAATTTGAAAACATCAGGGCTCAGTGAGCGTCCTTTCTACCCCACACAGGTGTGAGATTTTTTTTTTTGCTTTGAACTCTGGCCACAGTTGTACAAAATCAATGACTATTTTTAGATTTTCTAACAAGATGTTACTTCACGCCTGCTGTGTTTAGCATAAAAAGCATTAACAAAGAAATAAGACACATGGTCCTAGCCTCAGGGGTTGCAATCTAGTTGAGAAGAGAATACAAAACACACCTGAAACAATTAGAAATGAACACACAACAGTTTATAATTAAGTATTAAATTGCAGGGCACAGAAACAGCACTATCATATAGGAGACAGAGCAAGATCCTTGTGGTTGGAACCGGCTGAGCTGAGAGAGGAGGGGGCAGGGTTCCACAGTGAGCAAACCAGCAGGACTGGAGAAAAGTGTTCACGTGGCTAATTGGTAGGAAATTTGCTTAAAAAATAGTTCTTGTATTTTTGATTACTAGCTTCTGGTTGTTGGAGAGTTCTCTTGTAATGTTGGGAAATTATAAAAGCACACCGCTTTAATTGAACTTGTTCTTCTCTATAATCTTATAGCATTTTCAATGCACAATCTGCTTTCACTCACTTCAGCTTAATATAAGGAGATTAAATTTCCTGGGGCTAGTCAATTCTTTGTCCTACTCAATGAAGTATTTTGCAACAAACATTAACAATTGTGTCTAAAACCTCACTTTTTTTATTGTATGTTGTCCTGTGTGATGGTGATTAATAGCAAATAAATCATAGTACAGTTGTCTAAATATGAATAAACATGTGCATATTCATATAGCAATTGAAATTCACAAAGCACTTTACCTTATAATATAGTCACCCTACAGTGAGTATATAGAACTAATACAAAGAAGTTATAATAAAAGAAAATTGTTATAGTCATTATATATAATCCACTAAGACACACGAAAATATATCCCGGAGAATGAAACAAAAATATATGTACATTCTTTAATGACTTATTATTACAAAATTATTATTAGAATTCCAGAATTGACCTATATAATTAATGAACAATGACCTTTATTTGGTGTTAAACTTGCCATAGATTGCATGAACCCTGTGTTAATAAAACTACCAAAATAGTTGTCCTAGTGGTTAGATGACTACTATGATACAGTTTGAAAATTATATTTACTTTGTTGTTGATGATGAATCATGTCCCCAAATAATACAATGAAAACTTTGTTTTAAAAGATGGTTCATTTTTTTCTCTCTATAGTTATTTACAGTGTCAAATTTAACCTTATAGTGATGAACACAAAAGAATTCTGAATAGAGAATTTTCACAATCCTTCTGTCCTTTCTATATCTTTGTTTAAAATGATTTTCTGAAAAGGATAATTTTCATTTAATCTTTAATGATTTATTTGATCTTTGTACTTCATAAATAATTAGCATTTATTTTAATTATTTTTTAGAAAATTACAATTTTTGGAATTATGTATCTTTTGAATTTTATTTGGAATCAATATTTATAAAAATTTATTAATCAATTAGTAATCATTAGTAAGAGAACCAGCAAGATGGTAAAACTTGTCTAAAATGTATCTCTTTAATTTTAAAAGTGGTTCTATTAGAATTGGGTATATACATTTATGTGAGTAATTGGAAATTATATTTTGTTACTTTTTAAATGTCCTGTTTTAAAGAAATAATATCTAAATAAAACTAAAAACATATTTACATTAAAATGTTAATTTATAATAGTAATGATTTTGCCTTAAATTGTTTTTAGAAGTACTTTTTAGAAACCATTTTACATAATAAACTCAAAATGAAGGTGCACAGATATTACCTCCAAAACATAACCCCAAAGCAAGCAAGGTAAAATGTAATGTAAAACTCCAGTTTGGACTTTTTTTTTGCAATTGACTTGACAACAAAGTGTTCAAAGAAAGAATCATACTCAAGTTTACCAATCTGGAAATACCCTATTAGACAAAAAAATAGGGAACTTAGGTGAAAGAAATCAGCATTCAGTAAGCCACGATAAGCTTACTGAAAGCCGCTATGCTAGGCATTCACATAATTATCTCATAGTAATCCTTACTTTACAATGCAGATATGATCTCTCTTTTATGCAGCAGAAAATGAACCTCATAGCAGCTAAATAACTTCCTCAAGGAGTCCTGGCTAGTGATTGCTTATCTTGTAAAGTCATTGTTTCCTCTTCTCTATTCAGTGGATATTTTATCTGAAACCATATCAGCCAATGATCAGGTTAAATTTCAAAAATCCCAGAAACTCGGAACAGCAACTTTTTATTGAAAAGGTGAAACTAAAAAATGTCTTTCTTATAGAATTATTTGACATTATTAAAACTGTTTCTGCCTATCTCTTTTCAGAGTAAAAAAGAAAGAGGGAGAACTCTTTAGGATCAAAGCATGTAAAGAAATTGATGGGGTCCACGTGGACAGAGGAGCCTGGCGGGTTACAGTCCATGGGGTCGCAAAGAATCGGACACAACTTAGTGACTAAACCACCACCAGGGCACACTACCCTCAAAATATGGAACATTTTTTCTCCCTCTACAAAATTTAACAACCAAATCTGATGTGTAAAACTTTACTAAATCCCATTTAGGAAAAAAAAAAAAGATATAAGACATATTCCTGGGATAGTTGGAGGAAAATTGAATAAGAGCTGGATTTTGAATGATATTATTAAATTATTAGTTTTGCTGGGTATGAAAATGTTATTATAATCATGTAGGAGAAATTTCCTTTTCTCAGGGATGCATACTGAAATATTTAAGAGTTAAGTGTTATGATACCTGCAACTTATTTTTAAATCATTCAGCAATAATATAAAATATTTATAGATAGATCATTGCAAGGTGATGAAATATGGTAAAATGATAAAAATTGTTGAATCTAGGTGGAGAGTATACAGATATTCATTATAATTTTCTCTAAATTTCTCTTCAGGTATGAATATGTACATAATGAAAAGGTTGGAGTGATAAAAATCTAGCCTGTAAATTTCTGCTTAACCTCAGTTTTTTTTTTTTTCTTTTTTTCATGGACACCACAAATTACATAAATTAAACAGATGAACTTCAATCAACTGTCCTACAAATTCAAATCAGTTTGATTCAAAAAGTGTTTCATTCATTTGTTGAATGTCTACCCAATTGAAAACATTCCATTTGTGAAATGCTGATTCAAAAGTGATGAAGAAGTTAAGAACACAGCCTTTGAGATTAGGATTAGCACATGTTAGGAAATTAGGATAATAAAATAATCAAGAGTGCTGGAGAGTTTAAGAGTAATGGAGAATCTCAGCTGCTGCTGCTAAGTCACTTCAGTTGTGTCCGACTCTGTGCGACCCCAGAGACCGCAGCCCACCAGGCTCCCCCATCCCTGGGATTCTCCAGGCAAGAACACTGGAGTGGGCTGCCATTTCCTTCTCCAATGCATGAAAGTGAAAAGTGAAAGTGAAGTCGCTCAGTCGTGTCCGACTGTTAGTGACCCCATGGACTGCAGCCCACCAGGCTCCTCCGTCCATGGGATTTTCCAGGCAAGAGTACTGGAGTGGGGTGCCATGGGATCTTCACCCTAATTCTTTAGAAATGTGGAAGATTTGAATACAAAGAATTAAAAGATTACAATTGAATGAATCAAAATGAGCAAAAACATAGAAGTGAAGAGTTTACATGCCTTATGAATCAAAGATATAAAATTGTTATTCTAAACTTCAGATCACTTGAAGATAACTGGTATTTCTTCACTGAGTTGACATAGTTTGAGACTGAAAGTAAGAAACAGCCATATTACAAGTATATGCATGATTTCCTTTAGGTTTTTTGAAATATTGAATAGCCACGTTAACCGAAATTTCAGCAATGGCAACCTAATTGAAATTAAAAGCTTACTTATTTGGGGTTTGTTAGGACTGCAGCCTAGGTGACATAGATTCAAAAAAAAAAAACACTTGAACTGTGTTTCACCAGCTACAAAGTGGGGGAGGCTTATAAAGGTGGAAAGAGCAACGGTACATTAGTTACATGAGTTGTTTATCAAGAATTATAATTGGAGCTGGCAAGAAGTAAAGGTGCTTGTTAAGTAAGGATTGGTCAGGGTCCAAAATGGCTGCAGTGTTATAAGGGGAGACTTTGAGACCCATGAGGTTGCAGTTGGCAAGTGGTGTTCAGAATATGGCTTGTGGTGTCCTTGGGACTGTTACAGTTCAAAGAAAAGTCAAGTCCTCAGTGGTGCAGAGATGTATCTGAGACCAAATCCTCAATGGCAGCCCAGTGCATTTTTGTGTGCCTGAACTGTGAGGTCTTAGGTTCCTCTAATTACTTTGTGCATCCATTGGAGGTGCTAGCTAGTAATTTAAGGCCTGGTAACTTTCACTGCCAGTAGCTGTTAGGCTCTTTAGGTGTAATGAAATGATTGTCTGGAGTAAAATGGTAGGCGATAACTAGTGGCAGCTAGTAAAATAGACCCCATGTGAAAGCTCATCTGAGTTCCCCACACCCCCGAACAAGGGGCTCCAAGATATGAGGGAGATCAAGTTAATCTCTCTGCACATTGTATAGTTTTAGGCAGGCCAAGAAGTCATATTCAAAAGTATAGTCCCTGGTTCTTATAAGCATTATCTCAGCCAATTCTAAGAACATTCATTTTCACATAAAACTAAGGCCTGCTTGAAACCTACCAAGTTATGGAGGGGTATGAGTTTCTGATATTCATAAACGAAAATTAGTGATTTGTTAGAATTTAGTGAGGACTAATGCAGTGTTGTAGGAAGATAGGATGCATGCAAAGCTATCAATTCAATTCAGTTCAGTCTCTCAGTTGTGTCCGACTCTCTGTGACCCCATGGACTGCAGCACGCCAGGCCTCCCTGTCCATCACCAACTCCTGGAGCCTACTCAAACTCATGTCCATCGCGATGGTGATGCCATCCAACCATTTCATCCTCTGTCGTCTCCTTCTCCTCCTGCCTTCAATCTTTCCCAGCATCAGGGCTTTTTTCAATGAGTCAGTTCTTCGCATCAGGTGGCCAAAGTATTGCAGTTTCAGCTTCAGCATCAGTCCTTCCAATGAATATTCAGGATTGTTTCCTTTAGGATGAACTGGTTGGATCTCCTTGCAGTCCAAGGGACTCTCAAGAGTCTTCTCCAATGCCACAGTTCAAAAGCATCAATTCTTTGGTGCTCAGCTTTCTTTATAGTCCAACTCTCACATCCATACATGACTACTGGAAAAACCATAGCTTTGACTAGATGGACCTTTGTTGGTAAAGTAATGTCTCTGCTTTTTAATATGCTGTCTAGGTTGGTCATAGCTTTTCTTCCAAGGAACGAGCGTCTTTTAATTTCATGGCTGCAGTCACTATCTGCAGTGATTTTGGAGCCCCAAAAGATAAAGTCTGTCACTGTTTCCTTTGTTTCCCCATCTGTTTGCTATAGCATTTGTCTATATATAGTTGGCAGAAATTCCCATGATTTTCAGAAAGGATGCTCTTGTTTTCAGTACTTCTCAGTATTGTTTTATGTTGCTCATGGTTTTTAAAAGTTGCTATTCTTCCATTCCACGTTTGGTTTAGCTTCATCAGGGGTTTTGATTAACTGACAACATGCAGTCATGTATGTTTGCCTCAACAGTGTTTTAGCTTGGAATTTTACAATATTAGACTTCAGGATATGTACACATTGTTCAAATAAGTCAAACTAGAATTACAAAAGTAGGCATATACCTAGTGTTCCCCAGTTTTCTCATAGAGTGGCACTTCACTCGTATCCCCAACTCTGTTTCCATTGGGAAATGAGAATGAGTATATAGGAAAGCAAATATAAGGTATAGTTTGTTCTAGAGTTTTCTCTACTGCCTAAAGCTGTCATTGGCAAAAACTGTTTGAGATCAACAGTTCTATTCCTATTACCTGCTCTTAAGTGCTGGAGCTTTCTCTTTTTTTTAACAAAACAGCAGTCTAAACCATACAGGGTAAATTTGACAAATACTGTGATCTTTTAAGCAGCTTCCCTGATAGCTAGTTGGTAAAGAATCTGCCTGCAACACAGGAGACCTGGGTTCGATTCCTGGGTCGGTAAGATCCCCTGGAGAAAGGACAGGCTATCTACTCCAGTATTCTTGGGCTTCCCTTGTGGCTCAGTTGATAAAGAATCCTCCTGTAATGCAAGAGACCTGGGTTTGATCCCTGGGTTGAGAAGATCCCCTGGAGAAGGGAAAGGCTACCCACTCCAGTATTCTGGCCTGGGGAATTTCATGGACTATCCAGTCCATGGGTTGCAAAGAGTCAGACATGACTGAGCGACTTTCACTTATGATCTTTTAAAATATCTGTTTACATTTCTTCACTAGAGCATAAAATTGCTAATCTGAGAAGAAAGCCACTGATGGCATTCAGACAAACAGAATTTTTCTAAAAAGATTGTCTTAATGTTCAACCATTAAAAAAAAAAAATCAACCCAATGAAGTAATATAAGAATTATTTGCTGTAATAGTAGTTAGAAGTGACAGTATAATCTACTTAGGTACAAATGATGGTTTAATTTTTCTGAGTAACAACTGTTTCAAAGTATTAAATTTCAGTTTTATTTCTGTACATATGTTACATGAATATATAAAATGTATATGAATATTAGCTATGGACAAAATGGTCAAATTTTTTTTTTTATTTTACTTTTTTAGGTGTATTTTAAGACAACTAAACTACAAAAAATTCTTTGCCCTGGAAAAGGTTAGGCCACAGAAATTCAGCATGAGTGACTGCTCACTCTTCTGTGTAATCTGAATTTATAGGTATTTATCTAGTTGTGAGCTTGGACCTTAAAAGATGTTGTTGGTAGACTGATCGGTCTAAAGCTGGCAGAGGTGTGTTTGGCCCATGCAATTTTTTAAAACATAATTTAATCAATTTTAATATTGAAAAGCAGGGAAATTTACATAAAAATCCAGATGTGAGGTTTCTCTTGGAAAAAGAAGAAAGAGAAATGCTTCATCCACTGGGCTTTTATTCAGTACTCAGCCAGAGTGGTGAATTGGCTGGCCCTTTAGCTGAGTATCTGTTATTCCCTGACACTAATACTGAGGACCAGCTGCCATTTAATATCATCCTAGTGTTGCTCAGTTGTGACCAACTCTTTGCAACCCCATGGACAGTAGCCTGGCTGGCTCCTCTGTCCATGGAATTCTCCAGGCAACAATACTGGAGTGGGTTGCTATTCCCTTCTCCAGGGGATCTTCCCAACCCAGGAATCGAACCCAGGTGTCTCCTGCATTGCAGGCAGATTCTTTACCGTCTGAGCCACCAGGGAAACATAACTTAAATAACTTAACTTAGCTGAGTACCTGTTATTCCTAACACTGATACTGAGAACCAACTTCCATTTAATAGCATGCTAGTGCTGTATGCTTTTTTATACTCACCTGCTTCACTCATTTACTTCCTGGCCTCTGTTGAGATTTGAGTGTAGGATATATGAGTTAACTTACAGAGGCCTTGGCATATTTATGGAATTTCACCTACTGTATTACTCTGTAGGCTCAGTCCCATAAAAGTGGGAGGGGGTTCCAATTTCAGCATGCTGCCCATATATTTTTAAGAAAAATACAAATTTGTTGATTTCTATTCAGGTATGATTTCATTTGTTAGTTAATGATATCGTGCTCTTTTGAAAATGCACTGCCTTAACATTTCCAATTATGTTCTGTGGAATTCCAGAAAATGGTGACTGGAAAACAAATGCCTGTCTAGTCAATTAAGTTAGAGAAGCACTGAACAGTAGTGTCCCTTCCTGATTCATAATGCATGGAAATTTACAGAAGGCTCTGAGAAGTCCTGGAGCAACTTCAATGAATGGTTAATCAAATAAACGTATGTGGCAGGGGAAGATTTCTCTGAAAAAGTATTCCTTAAAAAATCTTCACTTGGAAAATGTCTCATCCATCCATCCAATCCCCCATTCACTTATTCAACAAATAGATATTGAGTACCCATTAGACTAAAGTCTGTGAATAAGACAGAGATGGCCATGACCAGTACTTTTACTTTATATGAGCCCCTCGTTTCTCATGAAGGCTATTTCAGGCATTAACCGCACTAATTTTTGTTTTGCCACCAACAGTAACTTTGTCAATAGAGAGAAAGAAAAAGTTGTAAAGAAATATTGACAAATCTGGCTAGATATGGCGTATTATAAAGAAGACTGAATGGGGAAATTGCAATGCCTTGACTGATGAAAAAATTTGAGCAAGCTTTGGGAGAAAGGAAACTTATTTGAGGCAATATGTATCAATTAGGATGCTTGGGGCTATGAATAGAAGAAAATTCAACCAAAGAGACTCATTTAATAAGGAAAATTATCTTCCTTATTGAGAAATTCAGGGGTAGAGTAATTCCAAGCTTGCTTAATTCAGTAGCTTGACATCAATGATTAAGCTTCTTTCCACATTTTCTGTCTTTCGTGCACAGTGGGCTGGTCTTTCTCCTCAAGCTTGCCTCTCCATGGGCATAAGACAGCTGCCACAGCTCCAAGCATCACATCCTTACAAAATAATAATCATAGCTAAAATTTAATTTGCACTTTTGATAGGCCAGATACTGTTCTAAGCACTTTACATATATTAATTCCTTTGTTCCTTACAACAACCCCATGAGTTGGTTCTATCATCCTATTTCACAGATAAGAACACTGAGGTACAGTAAAGTTACGTAACTTGTTCAGAGTCACCTAGCTAGTGAGTGCCATCACTAAGATGCAACTATAGGAAGACTGGCTCCAACAAATGAAGAGGGCAGTTTTTCCTGTTCCTTTATAACAGCAAGGAAAAGGCTGTAGAACCTCCTACTTCTTGCCTATTTCCCCTCAAGAGTTGCTAGCCAAATTTGCATCACATGCACATTCCTAAACCAATCACTCTAGGGGGAATGAAATCATCAAGGATAGTTTAGAATAACCAAGATTAATCTCTGGGACTGGAAAGAAACATACACCAACTAAATTGGTTTATTAAAGGATGGGGCTGGTGTTTCACACTTGGAGCTCAGATTCACTGAGGCAGTAGTGGGAGTCATGAGAGCATGAAACAAATTTCCAAGGAAGATGGTATAAAAATCAGAGGGCTAAAAACCAAACCTTAAGAAAACTGAGGGTAAGGATGGTTGAAGCAATATAGTCCAAATGTTGAGAATTGTATAAGCTATGCGGTAGGTACATGGGGTTCATTATTTAATATCATTGTCTATTTTCATGTGTGACTGAAAATTGCCCTAATAAAATTAAAAACAAAACCAAAAACAACCATGGAGACTTTGGAAACTCTCTCTCACTATGAAGGAATTTCCTATAGTTGCTTTCCCAACCCTTCTGCAGCCTTGTACTTTCCTTATCCCTTGTCTAGGGTTTGAACCCACTCTCGTGCTTTGAGACAATTTCAGGTCCCAGGCTGGGAGAATATAAGAAGCCCTAGGACTTCCCAGGTGGTTCATGGCTAAGAATCTGCCTGCCAATGCAGGGGAAACAGGTTTGATCCCTGGTCCAGGAGGATTCTACATGCCATGGGGCAACTCAACCCTTGAGCCATAACTACTGAGCCCACGCACGGCAACAGCTGAGCGCCTAGAGCCCATGCTCCAGAGAACAGCCCCCACTCGCCACAACTAGAGGGGCCTCCCGGGCGGCGCTAGTGGTAAAGAGCCCGCCTGCTAATGCAGGAGATGGAAGGGATGTCCGGTTCAATCTCTGGGTCAGGAAGATCCCCTACAGGAGGAAATGGCAAATCCACTCCAGTATTCTTGTCTGGAGAATCCCCATGGACAGAGGAGCCTGGTAGGCTACAGTCCATAGGGTCGTAAAGAGTCGGACCCAACTGAAGTGACTTAGCACGCACATATGTAGCAATGAAGACCCAGGGTGGCCAAAAATAAATAAATAAAACTAAAAACTACAAAATAAAAAAAGAAGCTCTAGTTTGGTCTTTCACTGGTTCATTTTCTAGTCATTTCTGCCACTGATCTCCTCTGGCTAGTTTCTGACTTCCTCTCCTATCACCATTACCACTTGTCTTAGAACCTAAATTTCTCAACCCTGATCTTCAATTTTTCTATGGCCTGGTCCTGATAAGATACCTGCCTGTTATCTAACTGCTGAGGCCTGTTATTTTCCAAGAAACATAAGGCTTTTCTTAAAGGACAGTAATTGTGGGCCTTATTATGAAGCCTTTTAAACTAATAGCATTCAAGTCTGGTATGTCCCTTTCACCATGAATATTTCATGAGAGTTTTCTTACAACTACATCCTGCGTGCTTATTGATAATCAGCTTTTTTTTTTTTTTTTTTTTAATGCAGTTCCTGGTATGTTTTTAGGGCTTCCTTTGTGGCTCAGCTGGTAAAGAATCTGCCTGCAATGCAGGAGACCTGGGTTTGATCCCTGGGCTGGGAAGATCCCCTAGAGAAGGGAACTGCTACCCACTCCAGTATTCTGGCCTGGAGAATTCCTTGGGGTCTCAAAGAGTGAGACATGACTGAGCAACTTTCACTTTCACATGTTTTTATTTATTTATGACTGCACTGGGTCTTAGTTGCAGCTCACGAGCTTCTCTCTACCTATGGCACTCAGGCTTTGTTGCCCTGAGGCATGTAAGATTTTAGTTCTCCAACAAGGGATCCAACCAGATCAAACCCACATCCCCTGCATTGGAAGGTGAATTCTTAACCACTGGACTGCCAGGGAAGTCCCCATGCACAGCTTTAATAGCAGGAAATAAAGAGCTTTCAGAGAAGGTAAACTGGAAAGGAGTCCTTGCAGATGTGGAAGAAAAATAAGGGAAAGGGAGCACAATGTTTCCATTTAGGTTTTTGAAACATGAGCACCCTACCATATTGCACAAGCAAAGGACAGTGCTAGCAAGAAGCAAAAGATGAAGTTGGCAGAAACGTATAGTTTATTGTAAAAAGAAAACAAAGCATAACAAAGCAAATGAATAATGTAAATGAATTTGGGCATGAATGCTCAATTGCTTACATAAATGGCTGATATTAGCATTTTCCACAGCCAAGCATGTTTAAACATTTTGTAGTTTTGCAGAATTTATATCACTGGGCTCCAAGGAAAAAGTGTTTCTGATACCTCCCACTGTGTTGTAACCATAATCTCAATCATCTCTTGTGCATGACACTCACTTTAAAACACAAAAGCCCATCTGGCTCTGAGGCAGCCAGCTTTGGCCTCCAAGGCTGTGCGGATTGCATGCAGGATGGTGACAGCGTGATCAACTTCCTCTCTTAAAAGGAAGTGGGGCGGGGGGTTGGGGAGAGGGGAGCTGGGCCAACCTCTGCAGAGTGGTGCCAAGGAAAGGGAAAACATCCAGTGAACTACTTGAGATGCCCCAAATTTAATTCATTAAGTAATTACTGAGTATCTACAGTGTACAATGTACAACCAAAGAAATAAATCTTCTCGCTGAACTGGAGATTACTATCTCAGCAGGGGTTATTATTATTCCCCATACCATATTTTTTTTTTTTTGGACAAAGCATTCCTTTGGTGAATCCTGTGGGATCCCTTCCTAGGACAATGTTCTAAAACATGTAAAATAAAGTTCATAAGATTTCAAAGGAAACAATTATATTGAAATAGTCATCAAAGTATTAAAGAAACTAAATTTGTAATACAGTAATATGTATGCCCTTACTTTAACAAGATCTAGTGGTGAGTCTAATAATTCCTGTAATTTTAAAATAACATTGATTGTATATGTTGAGAGCTTTGTAACAACTTAAATGTGATATTAAAAATATCAGCAATCTCTGATGACTACAAACTCACAGGTATTACTGCTGCTCCTGTGGTTTGTCGTCTACATTCATTAAGAAAGAAATGCTAAATTTCAGTTCAGATCAGATCAGGAGCTCAGTCGTGTCCGACTCTTTGAGACCCCATGAATCGCAGCATGCCAGGCCTCCCTGTCCATCAGTCCAACTCCCGGAGTTCACTGAGACTCACGTCCATCAAGTCAGTGATGCCATCCAGCCATCTCATCCTCTGTCGTCCCCTTCTCCTCTTGCCCCCAATCCCTCCCAGCATCAGAGTCTTTTCCAATGAGTCAACTCTTCGCATGAGGTGGCCAAAGTACTGGAGTTTCAGCTTTAGCATCATTCCTTCCAAACAAATCCCAGGGCTGATCTCCTTCAGAATGGACTGGTTGGATCTCCTTGCAGTCCAAGGGACTCTCAAGAGTCTTCTCCAACACCACAGTTCAAAAGCATCAATTCTTCGGCGCTCAGCCTTCTTCACAGTCCAACTCTCTCATCCACACATGACCACAGGAAAAACCATAGCCTTGACTAGACGAACCTTTGTTGGCAAAGTAATGTCTCTGCTTTTGAATATGCTATCTAGGTTGGTCATAACTTTGCTTCCAAGGAGTAAGCATCTTTTAATTTCATGGCTGCAGTCACCATCTGTAGTGATTTTGGAGCCCAGAGGTTAATAAAAATAACTAATTTTCCCCCCTCCAGGTTCATAAACCTGTGAATTGAATCTCCTTGGACTTTGTGGACCTCAGGTTAAGAACTTCTCATTGGGGGTGTGTGTGTGTGCGTGTGTGTGTGCGTGCGCACATGTGCTCAAACACGCCCTTCAGACAGAGTAGCATGTTGGAACAATAAATTACCTAAATAATTAAAATATGAGATAGAATAGGATAAGTAGTCTAGGATTGCAGGAGCAAAGCACTACGGGGAATCAATAGGGAGAGGAAATCTGAAAAGGCCTAAAAATAGGTGAAGGGGAAGAAAAGAGAGGGGAGATAAGGGAGGAAGGCATTTTACCTTCTCAGTCATCTTTTTCGTCTTCCCATCCTCTTCCTTAGCTCATTATACTGACTACAGTTGAACTGGCTTTTGGAGTTAGCCCTAGGTGGAATATGATTTAGAGTAGCTCTCAGTTTGGTCTCACTATCTCTTGGCCCTCATAAATTATTGAGTACCCAAAGAGCTTTGTCTCTGTGGGTTATATCTATGAACATTTATTGTACAGAAATTAAAATTGAGAAATTTAAAAATATCAATTTATACGTTCACGTAAATAGCACTTTTGGTGACACATCACTTTTATTTTATTTTCACTGTTATTATTCCTATAATAACAAAAATATTAGTGAGGAAGGGGACATTGTCTTATATTTTTGCAAATCTTTTTCAACTCTGGCTTAATAAAAGCGGGTTGGAGTCTGCCTTTGCTTTTGCATTCACTGTGTTGCAATAGCACCTGTCATATAGCCCCTGGAAAGCTCCACTGTATTCTCGTGAAAGAATGAGTAAAACAGGCAGATAATATCTTAATATCATTGTGAAAATGGTTTTGACCGTGTTGATCCTCAGGGGCCTGAGACCTTACTTTGAGATCTTTGAGTTAAGGATTTCTTCTGACATTTTTCTTCTTTGTTTTACAATTTGAATTTTCTTCAACTATGGAAAAAGACAAGTTCTATAACTAGAAATAAATGATATGCATGTACTTGTTGTGTTTAAATATATGTGTTGGATATCTCTTGTTGCCCCTCCAGATGTCCAGCTGTCCCTCCATTTCTCCATCTTATTCTGTGACCTACATGGATAATGTCAAGAGGCTCTAGTTGGGCTTGGCCCATGGGTAGCACCTGTGGGAGATCAAAGGGTGGGAGGAGAATGGGGTTGGGGTACTCGAAGAGGGCTCACTTGGTCCTTCACCACAGGTCAGACCCTCTGCATACAATGCTTTCCAGGTTCCTACTCTTATCCCTTCAGGCACAGAGGTGCTGCCATGTTTCCCTATTACTAGCCTGAGGGGATTAGATTTTATGATTTATCTCTACCCTGCCTGCACCTTTGAAAACATTCCCTTTATTACACTCTCCTCAAAATTCCTAATTTGGGTGCACCATCTGTTTCTTCCCAGACTCTGACTAATGCAAGCTATGAGAGTTACATGACCTTAAGGATAAACTTCAGTTAAAGTATTACCCATGGCATCCAACCCACCTGATTTTTAATGGAAATTAGAAAGCTCTGAAGCCCTGGTGTCTCAGAGTCTAAGGTCTTTAATGGCTTGGGAAAGAGAGGGCTGGGTGCCTTGACAACCTACTGACGTCTGCAGAGATTTCTTGGTTTTGTCTCTGCTTGATTTTACTTTCATCTGTGCATAGATAAAACAGAAACATAGCTGCAAAACTATTTATAAATGCTCTGGGCAGCAGTGTGCCCATGCCAGGCAATAGATCATGATTAGCCTGAATCAGTGGTTCTCAAAAATGTGGTCCCTGGATTGGCAGCAGTGGCATCTCGGGGGCTCTTGTTAGAAAGGCATATTCTGAGGCCCTACCTGGGACCTACTGTGTCAGAAACTTTAGGGGTCGGGCCAAACAATCTGTATTTTAACAAGTCCTCCAAGGGATTTAGATACTTGTAAAGTTTAAGAACCTCTACTCTAATCAACTCTGACATCACAGTTCTCTAATTTCCTGGCCTCCCTTGTACTTGGGGGTGGTCATGTAACTCCCTCACACCCTACTGCCTTCAACTTGGGCATCTTACTCTGAAGACATGGGAACCATCTTGTGATCTTGGGGCAATAAGACCATTGTAGAAAAACTGACCCTGACATCACTGCTCACCTCCAAAGTTCTTCTGTGAAAAAAATGCCACCCCACACCCTCCAGTCATTTAAGCCTCTGTTTAAGTTTTCTGCTAGTTGTAGTTAAACATTTCTAACCAACACAATATGGTTTTCGGAAAAGACTTTTTCCCCTCATGATGATAAGAATTGTAAACAATATTTTAATAGTAAAATAAGTGTTAAGTATGGGGTAGAGGGCAAAATTCTCTGGATTTTAAAGATAATTTTTAGCACATGTAGCCCAATTCTTGCTAAATTCCCAGATACCTTGGGATAAAAGAGCCTCAGTATTAAGAAGTCCTTCTCTGAAATTGTTTGAGAAACACTTTCAACAGAAACAATATTGTGGATTCATGAAAGTCAGGGTTGAACATTTCTAAGGAAGTGGCAGCGGTCAATAAAAGGGAAAACTTGTTTTCCTACTCTTACCACACTTCTGACACCAAATGTGTGGGTTGTTTTCCTTATGTTATACAATTCTGACACTAACTACCCGGAGTTAGCACAGATCCCACAGGTTTCAAGGTTTTGTACCACAGGTTTCAAGGTTTAGTCCCACAAGAACCACCTCGACTTCAGGGGCTAGTCATCAGTTCCAGGTTGTGACCTGTACTTCTAACTGATTAGGTATAAATCAGGAGTTCCCACCACCCCCTCCTTGGGTTTGATACTTTTCTAGAGGAGCTCACAGAACTCAGCTCACAGGGAAACACTATCACCTGCTTTTGATAAAGGATAAAACTCAGAAACAGCCAGAGGCTTCCCTGGTGGTCCAGTGCTTCCGATTCCGTGCTTCCAATGCAGGGTACATGGATTCTATTCCTGGTGAGGGAACTAAGATGTCACATGCTTCTTGGCGAGGCTAAAAAAAAAACAAACAAAAAAAAAACAGAAACAAAACTCAGGAAGCCAAACGGAAGAGATTCATAGGACAAGCTACGTGAGAAGGGTGTGAACTTCCATGCCCTCGCAGGGCTCTGTGTTCACCAACCCAGATGCTTGCCAAAACTTGTCATTGAGGGTTTTATGGGGGCTTCATTATATAGGCAGGATTGATTAATTCATTAGCCACTGGTGATTAAGCCCATTTCCAGCTCCTCTCCCCTCACCAGAGGCCAAGTCGAAAGTTCTAACCTTCTCATTACATGGTTGATTCCTCCAGCAACCAGCCCCCATTCTCTAGGAACTACCTCATTAGCTTAAATTCAGGTAGGGTTCAAAGGGGCTTATTATGAATCACAAAAAATTCTCTTGACACCCCTATCAAGAAACTACAAAAGTTTTAGAAGTGCTGTGCCAGAAACCAGGGATAAAGACTGAATATATAATTATTATAACCACAATATCAGTTAATAAATTCCATAAGCAGCAATATGCATCATCTACCGTAGTACATGATTCACAGTGAATGGTTAGTAAATATTTGTAGAGTGGAGCTGGTGAATTTTTTCTTAAGTGAAGAAAACAGGTTTATTAGTGGAACATTTATTTTCAGTGGTTAAGAAGGGAGTGGGTCAGATGAGACTACTTGAAGTATGACACTGACGCTTGTTGTCGGAAACTACAGTATCTGCATATAAGAGGCACATAAATATGCTGAGTGAATAAATGAAATTTCTTCTAAATTTCTCCTAAAAATTCTTTATAGAGAATTTCTTTCTCTATAAAAATTCTTATTCAACTGTGACAAGCATTACATTAGGTGCTATTATGTACCATATCCCATTTAATCTTTAAAAGTCATGTGGAGTAGGCAGCACTGGATTACCAAGGGTGGGCTTAGAGTACCAGCAAAACTAGGGCATCCAATTTGTTTGGAGAAAATTGATACCTGATGTCTTATTTAAAAAAGAACTTGAGAGTACTACAGTCAACATTGGAAAAATCGGGACCTTTTCTACATTACGTTTAGCATTATTTCTATTTAAAATTATGTACTGGGGAGTGCTTTGTATTACTAAGAGTGCCCAAAACTCTTCATCTGACTCTGGAAGAAGATGTTATGATTCCTATATTACAGAAAAATAAACCGAGGCTTGTTTACTAGCTGAAGAGCTCAGTTACTAGCTGAAGCCACATAGCTAGTTTTTAACAGAGCCCACTGTGATGATATGCAATGACACATTATATGTTAACGATGATACACACCAATTTTGTAAATCTTCTTGGACCTTCCCTATTGGTTTAGTTTTTTAACTAAATAAAGTATGTAACAAAGTAAACTTAAAATCTTTTTGATCCTTGTTGTACTCTCAGCACCTAGAAGAGTATTCAGTACATCCTTATTTTTAAAGTACATCCTTATTCCTGATTGAAAGAAGGAATGATGGACAATCATCAGCCCACCTAAATGACTGTGCTTTGTATTAATTTCTAGGCCAACCAAGGGAAAGTGAGAAGGAAATCAAGCAGACCAAGAAAATTCTCTGATGACCCTGCTTGGATTCTCAAGACAAGGGTCCCGAGATGTCTCCACTTGTAGGATCTTTAGCATGATTCCTATTTTGGAAGCTGGGATCCTAGATTCCCTTACCCCTGTATAAGGCATGTCAGGCAAAGGAGTATTATCTAAAGAAATAGATTCTATAAATCATTTAAGAAATATTTCCTGAGAACCCATACTGATCCCATACTGATAATGAGGGGGACAAGAAAAAGGCAAAATCTAAATGGGCTACTTCTTTGTTTCTTATTATTTTTCTTCCCAACATGCAAACGTAGGGAAACTGAGTTTTAACTTACAGTATTTACATTACCTATGATACCTCAATCACTGGAGTGCATAAAAACTACGTGTGAGAATTGTTTAAAAATTCACTTGTCTTATCCCCTGGGTCCCTGCTATTAGAGATGTGAGTGGACCCAGGAATCTGCTCCCCAGGTGATTCTGATGCTGGTGGTCTAGCCATCATGCTGTATGAAACACTATCCTTACACAAACTTGAGTAGATTAAGCAATCTGAATGGCAATCAAGCCTTTATTTCTGCTCTCCTCACAACAGCCAGGACAATCACCCTATTCTTAAATCTGCCCTTCTCCCCAAAACACTGACAGCACCTGAGTAACATTGTTTTGGGTCTTAGCTTAACTGTCTGCCCAAACCAATTTACACCAAAGTATGAACGAAGGTTAAATTCTCTTTCAGGGCATTTTCATTGCGAAAAAAAAAAAAGGCAACTTAAGGTATTAGAATGTCTTCATCACATTTTAATTTTCTTTTTGTTGGGGGTGGGGAAGGAGCAGAGAATCCCATGGACAGAATCCTATAGACATGTGAAAAGGGACCTGGAGAATCCCAGGGACAGAGCCTGGTGGGCTACGGTTCATAGTGTCATAAAGAGTCAGACACGACTGAAGTGACTTAGCACGCACGAATGCACCTTTTAGTCTAATTCAGTTGCTGGAAGAATTATGTCCACTTCTCTGATCCTCTTATTGAATCATTCATTCTAGATTAATCCTGCATTAAGCCTTCCTCCGTAAATTTACAGGAAAGATCCTTTTGGTCATCACCGTCTCTATCATGTTTCAGTTACAGCAAGCATCATCTTATAATTTATTTTTGTACTTCAGCTCTACGTACAGGGCCTGACAAGTAGCAGGCGTTCAATAACCGTGGAGCGAACGAATGTCAAAGACTAGGCCAAGAGTTTCTAAAATCAATGTTGACTAAGAAACAAAACAAGGAAATGCTAAGGGCTGAATGCCAGGTAGTGCGGAAGGAATAAAAATAACCCCTAACAGCACAGAGGGAGAAGGCGATGGCACCCCACTCCAGTACTCTTGCCTGGAAAATCCCATGGATGGAGGAGCCTGGTGGGCTGCAGTCCATGGGGTCGCTAAGAGTCGGACACGACTGAGCGACTTCACTTTCACTTTTCACTTTCATGCATTGGAGAAGGAAATGGCAACCCACTCCAGTGTTCTTGCCTGGAGAATCCCAGGGACGGGGGAGCCTGATGGGCTGCCGTCTATGGTGTCGCAGAGTCGGACACGACTGAAGCGACTTAGCAGCAGCAGCAGCAGCAGCAGCAACAGCACAGAATCCTTCCGAAAGAATCACCTGTCTCATTTTCTTACATCGCTTTTTGGCCTCTCCAGACACCCCAATTTCCCGCTCTCTAACTCCTTTTCTTCCCTTATGGGGACAGGTCAGGCAGGTAGTCCAGTGCAGCTGCTTTGATTGGTCGGCGATGATTTCATTGTTAGGGAACATCCGGGCCTTTCTCCTCCCCGCACCACCTCCCTCAGAGCCCTGCCTTCTGAGTTTCCCTCTCCCGCGTGCGCCCCACCCGCTGGCTAAAGCAAAACAACCGCCTCTCCTTGGATCGCTTCTTGTCCTCGCCTGCGCCATCCTCCTCGTTTCTACGTCTAAGAGAGGCGTTTATATCTTCCAATGAGGGCCTAGTAGGACTTTGTTTGCCAATCAGCAGCGAACCCCCTGCAAATCCGGGTGGGACTAGGCCTCCACACCTATAATTGGACAGCCCATTGGCTCCTTTATGGCGTTTGGTTTTACGCAAGGCTTAGAGGTCAAAAATAAAGGGGCACGGTGCTCACAGAACGAAAAGGCTCCGCACAGACTTTGTGGGTTTGACCGTTTTGGAGGACGAGCCAATCGCTTTTCGAATACTTCCCCGCCTTTTGCGCGTTTATTTAAAAAAAGCCGGTGTGACGGACTTGGAAATTGGTTTCGTGATAGACATGTAAAGAAAGCCAATGATTGAAAGTTCGGACCACCATTTGGACCAATAAGAAAAGTGAATCGCTAGGGTCTGGGCTCTGAGAGGCAGAGCGCAGGTGGGCGTTACTTGATTGACGACGGTCTCTACTTATGGCTGTTAGGGTGGGTTGGTCCCTGACATCTGGGCGGCATAGCAGAGGCGGGGCTGAATGAAGTAAAGGGTAATGAAGGGTTGGGTCTCACTCAGTGGGCGGTGTTTGATGGATAGCTGACCTTGCCAATTGAAGATGGTCACTTGTGTCCAATGGGAAACTAAGGACCCAGGGGCGGGGCCCTGTGGGCGGGGAAAACTAAGGACGGAGGTACTGGGGCTGCCGGACTGGGTGGGCTGTGATTGACGGGCCGGCCAGCCAACCGACTTCAGTGAGAGGACGCGTGGCGTCCCAATGGGTGGGAATGGGGGCGGGGCTCTCCGAGGGGCGGGGAAGGACAGGGTGCGGGGAGGGGGTTGCAGAAGGAGCGGAGCGGCTGCTGCTCAATGGCGGAAAAGCCGCCGGTGCTCTGACCGCCTCGTCCCCCTAGCAGTTGCGGGGGAGTTTCCTGCCGGCGCGGCTGGAGTCTCTGTTTCTCAGGGTTTGGTGGCTGGAAGATGCTCCAGAGAGACGAGGCTGCGGCGGAGGAGGTGGCGGCGGCCGAATCGGCAGCGGCGCTAGGGTGGAGAGAAGGCGGCAGCGGCGGCGGCGGCGGCGTGCGGGGCCCGAGGGTGTAAACAGCCCCGGAGGCGGCGGAGGCGGTGGCCTAGACCCCGAGCGGGAAGCGGCGGCTGAGGCAGGGTCGCGCCTCCGTTGGAAGCCTGGGCTGAGTGCAGCAGGGGGGCTCTGCGGCGGTCGCGAGCGGACGCCCTAGACCTCGCCTCCCTCCCTCGCCCCAGGTAAGGCCGCTGGGCGACCCGCCGAAGGGGAAACGGCTCGCGGGCGCCGCGGAGGCCCCGGACCGTTTTCGGGGTGCCGTCGAGCCTCGGCTGGGATCTCTGCCCGCCTAATCCTCGCCTCTTTTCTTGGGCCGCGGAGCCCGGGGGAGCGGTATGCCGGGCCTGGCTCCTGGCTAGGCCCCTTCCCCAGCCGCCGCCTCCGCGCTCGGCCGAGGTTGGGAGAGGCTCGGGGCCGGGAATTTTAGTTTGCTTCAACGTCTGAAAGTAAACTGCTTGTTCCTGTTCTCTGCGAGCATCTCTATCATCTGAAAGCACTGAGACTACTCCAGGCCTTAACTCGTTCCTTCCTGGTGCATGCCTATATGAAAACACTACCTTTTCCCATTTGTTTCCTCATTAGCTTCTGCCCTCTGCGCTCCACTTCACTTCCTTGTTAAATCTTCTTTCTCGCTCTTCTGTCTCTGCGTCTCACCACCTTCTTTTTCATTAGTGACTTTAAATCGTTTCTCTTTCTCTTCTCAGCCGACTCCGGGCTTCCTTCCCTGCCCTTCCCAGCAGTCCTTTTCGGATGTCTGTCTTTTTACCAGTAAAGCTACTATCGTCAGTATTCCAAATCCACCAGAGTGCCATTAAGAATAGACTCACCAGTTTTAAGCGGCAGATCAGTTTTTTAATTAACTGAGCCTAATATCCTTTTTAAAAAATAGTGTTATTAAATGCAGAGTGTGGAAATAGCCCTGAAGTTATTTTAAAAATGAAGAGCTCAGTGAGTGTTGTAAGAGTTATTTCATTTTTCAAGTTGCATGACCTCCAATGTCAGATTGACTAGCTCTAGAACATTTGCCCATTTTAAGCGTTTAATAGAGACTCACATTCATCAGTATTCAAGTTGGCTTAAAAACAACTTGGAAACTTTAGAGAGAAGACATAACAACAACTAGGAAGCTGTTTTGATGAAGGCACTGCTAACTACCTTTTAAAATAGGCTCTACATGTTTAATGTATCAAAATAAAGTTGGCGGGAGTCTTGTAAAAAGGATTATTTAGGAATTTGAGTAGTCTCAGTGTTATGTAGCTATTTTAGGAGAAACATTCTTTTTCGGTTAACAATCGTTTACAACTCCTGTGATGTGAGAATTACCGAGGTTTATTGCGGGATTAACACAGGAACTCATTTTATTTGCGCTACTGCGTGGATGTAGAAGTGGTAAGTTGTTCAGGGTAGATAGTGCAAGCCAGTATGTTCCAGTGGATGGAAAAGTATGCCACCAACACTGAATGTTAATAGACATTATTTAATTTACTTTTTCTGTTGGGCAATAGCAAAGTTACTGTTGTTGGCCTACTTTTAAATAGTGCATCTCTAAATAAATAGTGAGGCAGGTTATTCTAATTATTATTATAGTAGTCTTTTCCAAGTGTACAGCCTTCTAAAAAATACAGCTAAAATTACACTATTGAATGGTGGTAATTTATTAAAGGAATAATTTTGTAGGCTTCTTGAATGGACAATGGTTTCAATAGCACTTTTATTTAGTATTTTAACAGATTTTGTTAGTCAACAGATTTTCAGGGATAATCCTGGTTTTTACTGTGCTGCTTTCTCTCAGTGGCTTCTTTGTCTATTTTTTTTTAATGGTCGTTTGTATTTTCTCATTTATTTTTGCTCTCATAAAGTCTTACACAGTTTCTGCAGTGTTTCTTTATGTTGCATTGTCAATATGGAATAGTATTTTTGTTTGATCTTTCATAACCATTAAGATTTCCCCAGTTTCTTGGACATTATCCTTTCGATTTGTTCATGTTGTGATTCTTCTTTTAAATGTGACCGACAGAGCTTTAAACACCTGTTTTCTTATACTGGGTGTCTGATTTTCTGTAAAGACTTGAGGAATAAGTGAAAGCCTTTTCAGTTTGTCTGCTAGGTCAGTAAATACTATTTTATGTTAGTAATTCACATATAATTATCAAATCCCTTAAGAATACATCATTTAAAGAAGTGGGATAGTGTCTAAAATAAGAACACCTCGTTCACAATTTGACAAGGTCAGAAAAAGTGGCTCTCATTGACAGTTTATTTTCTTACACAATTTTTTTAATGGAGTCCTTTGAATTAAAATGTTGTGTGGATAGACTCTCTGTTGGCATTTGTGGAAGAGTAGAATTTGCCATTGGATTGTTTAGCAATCATAGTGTTTCATTAAAAATGGGCTGAGCCTATAATGGAAGAATGGCACACATGTCCTTGTAGGTGGATTGGTAAACATTTATTACACATGATGCTGGCAGTGAATGTTCCCCCTAACACAGACACACACACACACATTGGTGTTAGTTACACATTTTGTCTACATTATATGAATATTTGTATACTATGTGTAATTATTTAGAAATATTTTTTGACATCTAACGTAGAAAGTAATAAAATAGTATGATCCTAACTCTACAGTAGTCCTTCATAAGATATTAATAGCATGAATAAAATTAATTTATTAAAATAAAATTCATAGTATTTTACTTTTTTGTGAAATATGACTTTCACAGTTCACTGATTTTAAGAAGAAATTAGTTGACAAAAAACTGACAGTTTCAGAGTTCTAAGAGTTACAAGTTTCTCAAATTACAAAATTTTCAAGTAATACTTGGTTGAAAATTACAGGGAGCAGTAAGGATTTGGGAGAATATGGATTTTCAATGATTTTTTCACATTATAACTGATTCTTTTAATTTTTCTTTAGTGAGCTAATTTCAGAATTTGGATTGAAACTAAATACTGAATTTATTTTAGCAACAAAGTTTTTTTTTTTAGAATATATTATATATTCTACCAGAATTGTGAATTAGGAGGATTGATTAATTGGGGATTTGAGATAAGATTCCTGGAAATTGAGAAAACCCCAGAAGTGTAATCTAGATTACCGTCCATCTTGCTGTCCTGTACTCAAACTCAACAGTCAAGGTAAAATATTGTAGATTAGGAAGTATTGATTTTTATAGTTTTTGCTTTGATTATCATAAAATTTATAGAATGACAGAGGTTGTCCTCAGCTTCTAGCAGCTGACCTCACAAGTATAGGTGAAGAAAAAGATACATGGAGTTCAATATCCATTTTATTTTATTCTTGTTTTAGGTGGTGATACTTCTTTATATCAAAACACTGATTTAAAATAAAATAACTTTCAGTGTTTTAAACTAATTTAAGTATGCTAATGTCTCTGATTAGCCATTTTGGAATCTTTTTTCAAGTGAAATATTTCTAAGGTGATTTAACCTCCTTGTGTGTATTTGACTTGAGTTGCACTTTTCGGCGTTTTCTCTGGTTTGTCCCCAAACCACCACCGTTTAGAATGATTTGATCAAGTAGTCGAATCAGTGTTATAAAAATAAGTCTTCACTGAATTCTTGCTAAAATTACAAAACTTTCAAAAATGTAGTCTGTCTACTGTAGTTTCATTTATCAGACTTTATGATTTTGAGATTTAGTTTTTAATATCATCTAGCAACCTAGGAAACAAGTACATATGGTTGCTTATACCTTTTTTTTTTTTTTTCAAGTTTTTCAGAGTGTTTTATTTGTACCTGTAATGTTAATAACAGACATAAACATTTTGCTCTGAATTGTGGTTAAGTCATGATACAGAGTTTCTCAAGTTTTTTTCTTTTTCTGCAGCTAGCTCCTGACCACACCTTCTATACCGTAACAGATGTGCACTTCATAATAAGTTATTTAACTTTGGAACCCAGTAGTTTAACAGTCAAGTGTAGCGTTTAACTTCTTATAATTAAACATTTAATTGGTTTGTAACATTTAAAGCATAGTTTACTGATTTAAAGCTTTTATGACTTAATAAGTGTAATGGTAAACTTATGTGAAAATGGATTCAGAGTTTTCTTTTGGAGTATGTTGAAATATCAAGATTATGTTTATTGGCTTTAAATTGATTTCTTGAAAATTAAAGATCTTAAAGTTTAGAGACATAGTACTAGTTGGAATATGTGCTTTGCATCCTTTTGAACAAAAGAAAACATGGTCTGAGGTTTAGAGGAGAGAGAAACATTGGAAGACTTCTATTTAATATTAAGGAACTTGTCTCACTTTGAGAGATGGGACCAATAACTGGTGGTCATTTAGGAAGGGTCAGATCTGTGTCTGTCTGGCTCTGTTTTTAATCTCTGTAGAATGACCTTCACTTCAAAATAGGTGATAAGTGAAAAGCACATTTGTATGAAAAACATGAAAAACCTTTTCATGGAAAACTTCTCAAATGTGGTCATTAGGTATAATTGAGTTTGTTATGTAAGAAAAAAAGCCAGGTGTATAGATTTTGTTTGATAAGCAGTACATACCTGAGAAGTAGGTTTTGATGAATTTGTAAAGTTCTGAAGGATTTCAAAGCACTTTTGAAAGCTTGAAAGTAATGTTACTGATTCTTAAGTATAATGGCATTTTCTTGATGTAGGTATGTATAAGTGTACTCCTAACCTTGAAAAGGGATGGTTAATACTCTTATGAGTAGGAGAATCTAAAAGTGTTCATATAACTCATAGGTGCTTAAACTTGTCTTGGCAAAGAGTTTTTCCTTCTTCAGATTAAAACAGTACTTGAGTTAACGAACTGGCGTTATCTGTTGAACACAGGTGGCCCTTCTTAGTCTCTTACAAAGAGGAAATAAACTCAAAGCGACTCTAAAAAGATAGAATTTAAGGGAGATAAAATTTAGATATGAGGAGCTTCCTGTTACTTTTGCTTACTTTAGGTTACCAACCCAGTGAGAAGTAAAAAATTGGTAGAACTTAATAGTATTTAGTCAGTAGGCTGCTCTGCTCCTGTGTGTGTGCTCAGTGCTCAGTGTTGTCTGCCTATGCGACCTCGTGGACTGCAGCCTGCCAGACTGCTCCGTCCATGGAGTTTTCCAGGCAAGAATACTGGAGTGGGTTGCCATTTTCTACTTTCCAGGCAGGAGGCCCAGCAAAACAGACAAAATCCTTGCCCGCAGAGATCTTATGTTCTGATAACAGACTCTTCCTTAGTTTACCACTGTGCTCCTTTCATGGATGACTTGAATTATGAGTGGGATTTGGCATGTGTGATGTTTTCTACACTTTGCTTAGAAGCTGTGATTAGAGCTTTACTATTTTTAACAAGAGAGAAGGAAGAGGAGGTTTTCTATAACTGGACAAAAACTGGAATATGAAAAGAGGAAGTAGGAAGGGGGAAATAGTGTTGTACCTAAGATTAAAATGTGAGCCAAAGATTAAAAAAAAAAGAGATTCCTACGTTAGGCATGTGGGAAGCTGGGGAAAACACCATTTACTGTCCAGTCTCGGATAGAGGAGTTCTTGGACAGGAGAATGGGAGAAAAGATGGAATAGTGGGAGAAGGGTAAACAGGGCTTTTAACAAGTCTGGCTTAAGTAACGGGATGTTCCTGTAAAATATATGTTATTTGTGTTTGGAAAAGACCCTTTTCCTTTTGTGAACATAGTTGAAATATTAGTGGTTGGCCAGTACTGTCTGAAATACTGTCACTGATTTGTGACTGCTGATCTATCTCTGGTTAGTTGACAGTTCTGTTGAGGTTAGCTGATGGAGTCAATCCATCTCTTAGTTTATTGTCCTCAAATTGCCCTGTATATTGAACTGCATCCCTTAATTCCATAGCTGTTTATGTATTATTTGAAGTTGTGCCTTTGTTTTCCTGCCTTGTAAGTTTCTGCATGATGTCCTGTTGTACTTAAGAGACAAAGCAGGTGCTTAGTTTTCTACTTTCTGTTCATAGCTTCTTTTAGTGACCATCCAGTTTGGTAAAGAAGTCTCTTCTTGAGTTTACACAATACATTGCACACTTTTAAAGATAAGCATGAGAGATCTTTGATGTTTGTTTTTGTTTTAATGCATAATTGTTTTTTGCTTTCATTTATGAGTCATTCCGTCAGAGTCTCATGTGATCTTGCTTGCTGCAGTGAATTGAGATAGATTTTTTTATGATTTTTTTATTTTAAAGCAAATCAACTTCTGTTTATTTCAGTGCTCCAATATGAAAATGAACACTAGTTCCATTCATGACCTAAGAGACTCCCTTTATAACACCCGAATAAGCCTTCAGAGTATTGGTTTCACTTTTAATGTATTCCTGTAACTGTATTTATCACTTTTATCAAAACTCTGATGTGCAGAACTTGAACTTTTGAATATATTAAAGACTGTAATTCAGACAAGGTTCATTAAGCTGTTCAACATCTGGACATCTTTGAGTGCTTATATTTTAGACTGAAAAACGAAGCAAAAATAACCTTACTTGATTTCTAAAATTATCATTCATAAAGTGTTGGTGATTCTAGGTGCTAAATGTAAGGAAATTGAGTTTAGCTTCTTTCTGTTCAACTGTTCTGGAGTGTTTTGAATCAGAATGTGAAAGTGAAATAGTAACTTTTAGCTTAAGACATAATAGATTCAGTTATACTTTCATTTTGTTTTTGTTTTATAAAATCCGACTCTAGTTTGTAAGGGAAGTAGAGGCGTCTAAGGAATTAGTGATAATTTAGGATGTTATTACTCTTAACATCTTGAGTCTTTTTCTCAGTGATAGGTTTGTATTTTAGCTCAGTTTATTTGCTGTTGGGCTTTTGATTTATGTTGCTCTTTCTGCCTCTGTCTCTGCTTACTTGCTCTTTTTTAAGTACAGGGTGGCCACCAAATCTGGAAACAACAATAAAAAACCATACACGATAAATGGTTTATTGATGTTATAGAATATGTTAACATAATACCTATGTTCAGACTTTATGACCATCCTATAGAGTGGAATTCATGTAAGTAGGTCTAAGTCTGACCATCCTATAGAGTGGAATTCATGTAAGTAGGTGTTCTGTTTTTGTTTGGAAATATATTAATTACATGGCTATTATGGAGTCAGGTATAAGGTATTGAATATAAAGGAGTAGAGATGCATAGTTAATGATAGAGAGCTGGCTAGAATAACATTGATCCTGGGATTTAAGGGGACTGAAAACTATCTAACAAGGTAAAAATAAGTGTGATGGTTAGTTGGTTTGTAATATTTGGCTAACAAAGTTTGGGAGATGCTGGATAAGCAGTAGCTTCAGGACTATATTTGAGAGATGGTCTCGCGAAGAGTCAGACACGACTGAGTGACTTGACTTTCACTTTTCACTTTCATGCACTGGAGAAGGAAATGGCACCCCACTCCAGTGTTCTTGCCTGGAGAATCCCAGGGACGGCGGAGCCTGGTGGGCTGCCGTCTATGGGGTCGCACAGAGTCAGACACGACTGAAGCAACTTAGCAGCAGCAGAGGTGCTGACCAAACAGTGATGCAGTTAAGAGTGTTTTTAAGCCTTAACCCTGTTATTTGAGAGTAATGCCTTTGGTAATGGTAAAATTCTTAACGTCACTTGAGAATGAAAACTGGTCTACATCCACAGAGCTAGATGAGAATGACTTTCACAAATGTGTGTGAAGCATCTTTTCCAAAGATTTAGATGCATATTTCTGAATTTTTGCTACTCTTTGCTTTTAGGTAATGCTGTCCGATGCTTGACACTGTTAACTTGTGTATGTTTGTAGGTGTATATTAAGTGTAAGAAACCTTTGTACTAATAGGGATTTATGTTTCTTGGAAACATTTCTAAAGGAAGGAAGGTGATAGGAAGCATAGACTCTATAAAGTCAGAATGCTTATATCCAAGTCCTTCTTCCATCATGCTATAGATCGGATAACTTAAAACAATTACTTAATGTTTCTAAGCCTCAGTTTTCTCTTTTGTACAGTGAGGCTATTTCATAAAATTGTTGAGTTGGACTATTCCATGTGAAGTCGTTACCATAGAGCCTTGGAATGTTATAATTTGAGTGCGTTCTCTTATTGCTATAACTGCTGTGACTACAGCTTCTAAATGATATTGGTAAATCAGAAGGCGGAAGGCCCTGTTTGAGATTCCCACTGAACCTTTTAATGATTCTGTGATTTCGTGAGTTATATATTCTTTCTTGGATTTAGTGGCCTTAATCTGTAATGTAATGTTTTTGAGTTAAGACAGAGAGCTGGACCATATGATGTCTTGAGGTCCTTTTGATTCTTAAATTTAGAGCTCAGTTTTAAGATTATCATTTTCTTCCAAAGTATGAGCTACATAAGGATAACAACTATGTTTTGTGTGGAGATTTATCCATTTATCTCTATTATGTAAACATTTGTTGAATACATTTTCCCATAAAAAAACAATATCTTTTAGGGGGAGGAGGATAGAGAGTAAGAAGAGGGAAGGAAGGTTTGTATTCCTTCTCAGGAACTTGATGCTTATTGTGTTAAAGGTATGAACACAGATTCCTGCTGTTCAGTTTTTATTTAGTACATAGTGTCTGCTAGCGTTAGATACTTTGGGGGACAAAGATTATCAGTCTGCCATGTGTGGGATGAGGAAGGGAGTAATCGTGTATATGAATTGTCATACATGGTAAAAAGTAAAGATGCTATAAAGGAACTATAAGTGTATTTTATTGGAAGGATTGATGCTGAAGCTGAAACTCCAATACTTTGGCCACCTGATGCGAAGAAGTGACTCACTGGAAAAGACCCTGATGCTGGGAAAGATTGAAGGTGGGAGGAGAAGGGGATGACAGAGGATGAGGTGGTTGGATGGCATCACCGACTCAATGGATGTGAGTTTGAGTAAACTCCAGGAGTTGGTGATGGACAGGGAGGCCTGGTGTGCTGCAGTCCATGGGGTCGCAAAGAGTCGGACACGACTGAGCGACTGAACTGAACTGAAGCATACTTTATATATTAAGAATCCTTATAAAATGTACAAAAAATCAAACGGCAGTATAATTAGATTGTCTTACCTTGTAATTTGCTTTGTTCTCACTTTTAGAAATCAGATGCTTAAAAGGAAAAGCATCAGGGTTGTGAACTTCAGGAAAGTTTACGACCTTAAGAACTTTTACTTAAACTTAAGACTAATATTTGTGGAGGATATCGATGAAAAAATAAATATATAATCCCATCGCATTTTGGCCTTTGTGTTATGAAAATTTTTAATCCTATGGAATATTGTTAACAGTACACTGAGTTCCCATGTGAAAGTGAAAGTTGTTCAGTCGTGTCCGACTCTTTTCAACCCCATGGGACTGTAACCTGCCAGGCTCCTCTGTCCATGGAATTCTCCAGGCAAGAATACTGGAGTGGGTAGGCATTCCCTTTTCCAGGGGATCTTCCCAACCCAGGGATCAAACCCGGGTCTCCCGCACTGCAGGTGGTTTCTTTACTGTCTGAGCCACCAGAGAAGCCCCCACATACCACCACCTAAATTCAGTGGTATTTTATATTTTTGCCATATTTGCTTCATCCATAATCTTGTTGAACCATTTGAAAATATATTAGAAACATCATGTCATTTCACCCCTAAATACTTAAGTATGAATCTCCAAAAAATGGCATTTCCTTTATACTTAAAATACTTATATCATGCATAGTATAGTTATCTAATTCCTAGAAGTCATGTAATCCTCAATCATAATGTCTTCTATAGGTTTTTTCCTTTCCATACCAAGGTTTAGTGAAGGATCTTGCATTACATTGCATTTGCTGTTGTATCTCAATTCTCTTTTAAATTTAAACACTAGTTTTAAAAAATGAGTTTCTGAAGAGACCAATTATTTTGTAAAATGTCCTGTATTCAGAATTTCTCTGATTAACTTCACTGAAGACTGTTAAATTCAGGTGAAACATTTGGCCATGATACTTCTTTCATAGGTGACGCTGCTTCGTGTTACATCACATCAGGAGGTATTACAGAATGACTGGTTGCACTATTTGTGGTGCTGTTTCATGGCTGGGTTAAGGTGGTGATTGTTCAATGTCTCCCTGGACAAGAAACATTTTCTCTTTTGAGATTACTGGGTAATTCATGGCATATTTTGTTACTACGGAAATCTTTCTCCTTCAGACTTTGACTTAATGGGTTTATTGATATCTTTTTAAAAGATAGATCTGGACAGGAGTTATCAAACCATAGCTTACTGGCCACATTTGGTCTGCTGCCTGATTCCATAAATAAAGTTTTATTGGAACACAGCCATGCTCATTTGTTTACATACTGTTTCACTGCTTTCCCACTACAGCGGCAGAGTTAAGTAGCGGTGACACAAACCATATGGCCCTGCGGAGCTCCAGATATGTACTGTTTGTGCTTTATAGAATAAGTTTGCTGACCCCCCCCCCCCCCACCGGTTTGTATTCTCCTTTTTCTCATCATATTTTTAGTAGTGGTATAAAACTGGTGTTTATATGTTGCCTCTCCTGTGTCCTGATGTATTATTCAAGGTATAATTGCTTTTCACATGGTTGAAATTGTGAAGTTTTGCTTATGTCCCCCCAAAGCATAAAATATATCTGGTTATAGTCCTATACATAGTGTATAAAATCACACGTTAAAAAACGAATATTTCAGACATAAAAAGAATAAAGAACCCCAAAGTACCCACTGTGCAGCTTTAGTTTAGGATGTAGAACATTACTGATACAGTTGAAGCCCTTCTGTAGTCTTCCTGGATACCATCCTTTCTTTCCCACTGTCTTGAATGTTGTGCCTTCTGTTGCATATACAATCTCCATGTATATATATGTATCTGTGTGTAACATATAGAACTGTCTTAAGAGATTTTGTAGTTTCTGTACATAATTATATATGGAATGTCTTTTTATACAATTAACCTTTTTTAACTTAACATTTCTGCAGAGTTCTTCCTTGTTGATCTATTCCTCTTTTTAAATAGTGTTGCATTGTATCCCATTGTGTAATTTTGTTTCTTTTTTTAAAAAATATATTTATTTATTTTAATTGGAGCCTAATTACTTTGCGATATTGTATTGGTTTTGCCATACATCAACATGAATCCGCCACGGGTATACACGTGTTCCCCAGCCTGAACCCCCCTCCCACCTCCCTCTGCATACCATCCCTTTGGGTCATCCCAGTGCACCAGCCCCAAGCATCCTATATCATGCATCAAACCTGGACTGGCGATTCATTTCTTATATGATATTTTACATGTTTCAATGCCATTCTCCCAAATCATCCCACCCTCTCCCTCTCCCACAGAGTTCAAAAGACTGTTCTATACATCTGTGTCTCTTTTGCTGTCTCACATACAGGGTTATCATTACCATCTCTCTAAATTCCATATATATACATTAGTATACTGTATTGGTGTTTTTCTTTTTGGCTTACTTCACTCTGTATAACGGAAAAGGCATTGGCAACCCACTCCAGCACTCTTGCCTGAAAAATCCCATGGACAGAGGAGCCTGGTAGGCTGCAGTCCATGGGGTCGCTAAGAGTCAGATACGACTGAGCGTCTTCACTTTCACTTTTCACTTTCATGCATTGGAGAAGGAAATGTCAACCCACTCCAGTGTTCTTGCCTGGAGAATCCTAAGGATAGGGGAGCCTGGTGGGCTGACGTCTCTGGGGTCGCACAGAGTCAGACACAACTGAAGCGACTTAGCTGCAGCAGCAGCACTTTGTATAAAAGTTTCGAGTTTCATCTACCTCATTAGAACTGATTCAAATGTATTTCTTTTTAATGGCTGAGTAATACTCCATTGTGTATATGTACCATAGCTTTCTTATCCATTCATCTTCTGATGGACATCTAGGTTGTTTCCATGTCCTGGCTATTATAAACAGTGCTGTGATGAACATTGGGGTACATGTGTCTCTTTAAATTCTAGTTTCCTCGGTGTGTATTACCATAAGGCAGCTGCCTTAAGCCCTGCTGCTGCTGCTGCTAAGGGTCATAAGGCAGCTGTATTTCCACTTTTTTAAGGAATCTCCACACTGTTCTCCATAGTGGCTGTACTAGTTTGCATTCCCACCAACAGTGTAAGAGGGTTCCCTTTTCTCCACACCCTCCCCAGCATTTATTGCTTGTAGACTTTTGGATAGCAGCCATTCTCACTGGCGTGAAATGGTACCTCATTGTGGTTTTGATTTTCATTTCTCTGATAATGAGTGATGTTGAGCATCTTTTCATGTTTTTGTTAGCCATCTGTATGTCTTCTTTGGAGAAATGTCTGTTTAGTTCTTTGGCCCATTTTTTGATTGGGTCGTTTATTTTTCTGGAATTGAGCTGCAGGATTTGCTTGTATATTTTTGAGATTAGTTGTTTGTCAGTTGCTTCATTTGCTATTATTTTCTCCCATTCTGAAGGCTGTCTTTTCACCTTGCTTATAGTTTCCTTTGTTGTGCAGAAGCTTTTAATTTTAATTAGGTCCCATTTGTTTATTTTTGCTTTTATTTCCAATATTCTGGGAGGTGGGTCATAGAGGATCCTGCCTGTTGTGTGATTATAACACATTTGTCTAATGTCTTCCGATGAACATTTGGGATTACTTTGCATATATATACAATTGTGCTGAAACATAAATTACATCTTTTTATATATGTGTGTTAAAGTTTCTCTAGAACACAAAGTTAGGAGTATAATTGCTAAATTGTAGGTTATTCTTATCTTATAACCTACCTAGATAATTCCAAAATTCTCTCCAAAGTGACTGTACCAATTTATACTCTGGCCAGTGGTATATAAAACTATTGTTTCTGTTACTCAGAGAAGGTGATGGCACCCCACTCCAGTACTCTTGCTTGGAAAATCCCATGGATGGAGAAGCCTGGTAGGCTGCAGTCCATGGGGTCGCTAAGAGTTGGACACGACTGAGCGACTTCACTTTCACTTTTCACTTTCCTGGATTGGAGAAGGAAATGGCAACCCACTCCAGTGTTCTTGCCTGGAGAATCCCAGGGACGGGGGAGCCTGATGGGCTGCCATCTATGGGGTTGCACAGAGTCGGACACGACTGAAGCGACTTAGCAGCAGCAGCAGCAGGGCTTCCTTGGTGGCTCAGCTGGTGAAGAATATGCCTGTAACTCAGGAGACCTGGGTTCGATCCTTGGGTTGGGAAGATCCCCTGGAGAAGGGAAACGCTACCTACTCCAGTATTCTGGCCTGGAGAATTCCATGGACTGTAATGGGGTCACAAAGAGTCGGACATGACTGAGCGACTTTCACTTCACTTCATGTCGATATCAGTGCTGTCTTATGTAAATATAATGTTGGTCATACATGTAACTTAAAATTTTCTAGTCATTACATTAACAAAAAAGGTGAAGTCAATTTTAGTAATGTATTTTATTTAATCATTATATAAAAAATACCATTTCAGTATATAAACAATAAAATTAATGAGATTTTTGCATTCTCTTTTCTATTAAATCATCAAAATGTGGCATGTATTTTATATTTAACAGCAAGTCTCAATTTGGGTTAGCCATACTTCAGATTCTTACTAGTCATCAGTGGTTAGTAGCTGTTAGCACAGCTCTGTATCGTTGTCTCCATTCAGTACTAAGAATCCCTCCCCCCCCCATATTTCATTGTAACTTTAATTTTGTATTTTGTGTTATTTGTGAGGGTGAACATTCTCATGTTTATTGGCCATTTAAATTACCCCTTTTGTGTATTTACTGTTTTCCTTTGCCCTATTTTCTATTTTCCTCATTTTTTTCTTAATGACAAAATTTTATAGGTGTAAATATGGGCATACTTTGCCACTAGAATGCTGGTTTGTCAATTGTGTTTTAAGAGTTTTTACAGATTAATAGATAAGTGTCTCTATAAATGACACATTAAACATTTTAACCTAAAGCTGGTTTTAAAATGACTCCAAAAATATTTGGATTGAAGTGAAGTATTTGAACTCTTATCAAGTGGTGCTAGTGTTAAAGAACCCACCTGCCAATGTGGGAGATATAAAAGATGCAAGTTTGATCCCTGGGTTGGGAAGATCCTTTGGAGGAGGGCATAGCTACCCACTCCAGTATTCTTGCCTGGAGAATCCCAGGGACAGGAGTCTGACCGGCTACATACAGTCCATGGGGTCGCCAAGAGTCAGACATGACTGAGCGACTAACACCTTATATGGAACACCAAAAGTAAATTTGCTGAAAATCCAAAACTGCTTTTACTTAATAAATGCTCCAGTAGATGACAGGGTTAGTCAGTCTTTTGATATAATATTTTTTTTGAATGTTAGAATTGCTACCTTGGAATCTTTTCTTACAGGAGTATCTTTTAATGCATTTTTTACTCAACCCCTGTTAGTTGCCAGGGTCACAAGTTAGGATGTGAGAAGAGGTAAGAAAGGCAAAAATGGTAAAAGGAATATGGATGATTGTATAACAATGGTGAGATGGTGGGATAAGGGTTGGAGAAGGCATCAAGGAAGTATTATTTCATAGTTACCCCGAATGATCTGGTTATCTTAGTTAAAGAAGGTAGGGCAAATTGACCTTGAGGTAGGAGTAAGCATGATGTACTTGGTCTGTGTAAGTCCTCAGCAGGCAGATTAGAGAAGGTTCCAGACTGGATATTTCATACTTAATTTTAGTCGGGGAGTGGGAAGCAGATATATTTTCTGGGGACAGTTAAGGTATGTTTTAAGGAAATCAACTTGGTAGTAATATGGAAAGTGGATGGAAGGAAGGGGAAATTGAAGTCAGGGAGACCAATCAGGAAGCTGTGAGATAATCCAGAGAACAGGTTATATTAAAGGCTTAAGATTGATTGGAGGGTAAGTGATACACTTAAATGGTAAATGTGGTGGGATGTGGTGTTGAAGTAGTTGGATTTATATAAATGGTTTATAGTTTCTGAAAGTGAAGTGAAAGTGAAGTCGCTCAGTCGTGTCCAACTCTTAGCGACCCCATGGACTGCAGCCCACCAGGCTCCTCTGTCATGGGATTTTCCAGGCGAGAGCACTGGAGTGCGTGCCATTGCCATTATAGTTTCTAGCCCCAGTTAATAAAAGGATTACAAATAGATTAACAGGTAGTTAGTACAGATAGTAGTTTGGGATTTGAGGGTGTTTTGGTGGCAGAGATGAAGATTTTGGTTATGTTTGAAGAAATATGTACAAACATATTTTAATGATTAAAATCTGCACTAAAATGCGCCTGAGAAGTCAACCTATGGGTGATAGCTGAAGCAGTGAGATTGGATCAGAGGACAGATACTGTGTTTTGGGTTGAAGGCTACTTAATGTTTTGGGGGGCCCAATTCCCTCTTGAATTTAGGAAGCTGAAGGAAAAAGAATGAACATGAATCGTTGTGTTTTGAATTTGAGTGTTTTCAGAGTCAGCAGAAGTGTCAAGAGTTTCAGGAAGGGAGGCATTTTCAGTAGCGTGACGTGTCACAAAGTAGCTTATCTTGCGAAGCCTCCTTTTTAGGACCAGTCATTGTTCAGTCGCCCAGTCGTGTCCAACTCTTTGTGATCCCATGAACTTCTGTATGCCAGGCCTCCCTGTCCCTCCTCATCTCCTAAAGTTTGTCCAGGTTCACATCCATTGCGTCAGTGATGCCATCTAACCATCTCAACTTCTGATGCCCTCTTCTCCCTCTGCCTTCAATCTTTCCCAGCATCAGGGACATTTCCAGTTTGTCAGCTATTCATATCAGATGACCAAAATACTGGAGTTTCAGCTTCAGCATAAGTCCTTCCTATGAGTATTCAGGGTTGATTTCCCTTAAGATTGACTGGTTTGATTTCCTTGCTGTCCAAGGGACTCCCAGGAGTCTTCTCCAGCACCACAGTTTGAAGGCATCAATTCTTCAGCACTCTCCCTTCTTTACAGTCCAGCGCTCTCAACCTTACATGACCACTGGGAAGACCATAGCCTTGACTTACACAGACCTTTGTCGGCAGAGTAGTGTCTCTGCTTTTCAACACACTGTCTAGGTTTGTCATAGCTTTCCTGCCAAGCAAACGTCCTCTGAGTTCATGGTTGCGGTCACCATCCACAGAGATTTTAGAGCCCAAGAATAGGAAATCTGTCACTACTTCTATCTTTTCCCCCTCTATTTGCCGTGAAGTAATGGGGCCGAATGCCATGATCTTACTTTTTTTTTTTCTTTTTTTTTAGTATTTAGTATTAAGCCAGCTCTTTCAGTCTCCTCCTTCACCTTCATCAAGAGGCTCTTTAGTTCCTCTTGGTTTTCTGCCTTTAGAGTGGTATCCACATATCTGAGGTTGTTGATGTTTCTCCAGCCTGTCTTGATTCCAGCTTGTAACTCATCCAGCCTGGCATTTCTCATTATGCACTCAGCATATAGATTAAACAGACAGAGTGACAGCAGACAGCTCTGTCGTACTCCTTTCTCAATCTGGAATCTCTATACAGGGTTCTTAGGAGACAGGCAAGATGGTTTGGTATTCCCATCTCTTTAAGAGCTTTCCAGTTTATTAGGACCAGACTGTTGTATGTATGAACTAGTAAGTCTTTTAAGCGGGAGCTGATTCTACCAAGCAAAAACATCAGTGTTTGAGTTGTTTTTGCCAGGAATATTATGTGAAACATTCTAGATAAGTTATTCATAATCTAACCATGCTCCAGGGTAAAGTAAATTCACTTTGGTGGATATTAGGACTATGACTGTACTTCTATTTCACCTGAATAACTTCTCATAAATAGATCACTAAAAGGATTATATAATCAAATCTACAAATGAAAATTTCTCCAAAAACTTCTTGAAACCTTTGCTGTCTGCTTTTTTTTCTTCTTCTACTTTTATAGCCTGAAATCATTTATTTAGGATAGAGGAGAAGACAGAGAACAACTGGAAGTTAAATCACATAGCCCTGAACTTACTTTATTGTCATTGCTAATTGAAAGACCTTTGGAATTAGGAAGAGCAGTTATGTTATTCCTGAGCTGCTTTGCTAAAGTTAGGAAAAGTCATTTCTGTCAGTATGTTTGAAGTCAGTCATGGAGTAAAAAGAACAAGTATAAAATCGTGACAAAGTCCAAGCTACCTTTAGCCCTTGTTTCATTATTCAGGTAGTCAAATACAGGTAGGACATGAGCTACGTCTGATTTTAGCAACATGAGCTGAAAATTATAGTCTTAGGGTCCAAAGGGAAAATGCTTTTACCTTATAATATCAAGCTTTTAATGGACATATGCAGGTACCTGATAGTGTGTTCTTTATACTGGCCTAAACTACTTTCTTTGGGCTTTGCCTCAGCCTTTTTTCAAGTCTGTTAGGGCTGAAAATTTTCAAAAGCCAAGGAAGCAATAAAAAGAAACAAACTAATGATAACCACAACATGGATGGATCTCTGAAACATGCTAAGTGGAAGAGGCCAGATGCAAAGGAGTATGTACTATGATTTTGTGTACATGAAATTTTAGAAAAGGCAAAAGTACGCTGACAGCAGATGAGTGTTTGCCTAAGTCTAGAGGTGATGGGGAGATTATTCTCAAAGGGGCACAGAGGAACTTGTTGGTGAGTTAAAAATGTTGTGTATCTTTATTGTGTGTAGTGGTGGTTACTCAAGTGTATACGTTTGTCGCAGGTCATCAAACTGGATACGTAAAATGGGTACATTTTATTATACCTAAAACAGCAGCAGCCAGAGGTCTTCAGCATCAGGGATAAGTTGGCCAACAGAATGGAACTTTATGGATTGGACTTTAATCCCAGGTTTTCATAGTGAAGTGACCTTGACCTGCTTTTTGACAGTAAAGCTAACACTGATGTTACCTCTTCATGTGTGCTGACAGGGAGTTACTCATATGAGAAGGTAATTCAGATAAATGCAGTGGTTGTTACTACATCAGAAATATAAGTAAATATGTGTGTATACATATCAACTGAAATGTTCTGATAATATCTAGTTTATTAAAAATTTTTTTTCTGGTTTACTGGTTTCAGAAGTCATTGAAAGGATTTCAGAAATGAAAAAAGCATTTAAAGAATATTTAAATAGTATAGTTCAGCCTAGTTGGAAAAACTTGAGACTTCAGTATATTAGGGCAATCATTCTCTTATATCAGATAGTTTCTCATGTCAATTTATAGATTATTAATCTGGATATAAACTATACTTTTTTTAGTTGAATATATCTGATTTTATTTATGTGCTAGATTGCTTATGGTAGACTAAAGTATGATTTGTGGATTGTGATGGTAATAATAGCTAATACTTTTAAAGCACTTACTTTATACCAGGGACTGACCATGCAGTTAACCTGCACTACCTCATTCAGTTACTGCAGCTGCTCTGTGGTACAGGTGCTTTTATTACTCTTCATCTGTTAGATGAATACATCACGGCTCTGAGGAAATTAAATAATTAGGTCAGGGTGGCACAGAAAGTGGTTGAGCTGGCATTTGAATATGTTTACTTTGTGTTAACGCCCATACTGTTTTTTTTTTTTTTTTTTAATGTAAACTCTTGAGAGGGAGAGTGATGATTTAACAGAGAGGGCATAACTGCAGATGCTCTGACCTATAATTGTACCTTTGATAACAAAGAATCTGGCATTTCTAGCTTTGGGGAACCCGTCATGGCAGGCAGTACTTCATGAATCTAGTCATGATGGCCATTGGGAATGAGGTTTCTGTCATTCCTAAGGACTTTGATGAAACAGTTTGGCTATTTGCCTTCAGGAAACCTTTTCACATATTACTTTTCCTCATCCTCACATGCTTATGTCATTGTCTTAAATCAGGTTCTCCTGGAAGGCCTCATGGGAACAATATTTTGTGAGTTCCTGTGTGTTCATGCAGGTTTGTCTGTACTCTTCTGTACTTGAAAATTAGTTTTGCTGTATATAAAATCCATGAGAAACATTTTCTTTCTTTGCATATCTGAAAATATCACTGTTTTCTGGCATAGAACATTGCTATCAAAGTTTGATGACAATCTGACATAGCCGGACTGTATATTCTTCACAGTTCAGATGCATGTGTGGTCTGATTTTTAGAGGACACTATACATATTCAGAAAATGAAGATCATGGCATCCGGTCCCATCACTTCATAGGATATAGATGGGGAAACAGTGGAAACAGGGTCAGACTTTATTTTTCTGGGCTCCAAAATCACTGCAGACGGTGACTGCAGCCATGAAATTAAAAGACTCTTACTCTTTGGAAGGAAAGTTATGACCAACCTAGATAGCATATTCAAAAGCAGAGACATTACTTTGCCAACAAAGGTCCATCTAGTCAAGGTTATGGTTTTTCCAGTGGTCATGTATGGATGCGAGAGTTGGACTGTGAAGAAAGCTGAGCACCAAAGAATTGATGGTTTTGAACTGTGGTATTGGAGAAGACTCTTGAGAGTCCCTTGGACTGCAAGGAGATCCAACCAGTCCATTCTAAAGGAGATCAGCCCTGGGTGTTCTTTGGAAGGAATGATGCTAAAGCTGAAACTCCAGTACTTTGGCCACCTCATGCGAAGAGTTGACTCATTGGAAAAGACTCTGATGCTGGGAGGGATTGGGGGCAGGAGGAAAAGGGGACGACACACCATGAGATAGCTGGATGGCATCACCGACTCGATGGACGTGAGTCTGAGTGAACTCCGGGAGTTGGTGATGGACAGGGAGGCCTGGCGTGCTGCGATTCATGGGGTCACAAAGAGTCGGACACGACTGAGTGAACTGAACTTATACATATCCAGAGGATTGGGAAAATCCCCTGGAGGAGGGCATGGCAACCCACTCCAGTATTCTTGCCTGAGTATTCTTGCTCCTTATTGACAGAGGAGCCTGGCAGGCTATGGTCTGTAGGGTCACTTAGAGTTGGACATGACTGAAGCGACTTAGCACAGCAGCACATATGTATCCAAACAGTGATGGGTTTTTGTTGTCTCATTAAATTGGCAGCTAAAGTGAAATGCCACTGTCAACAAAGCGTTTGCATTTTTTTACCTACTTTTTCTTTATTGAAGGACTGTGGAAAGGACTAAGAACTGGTTCTGTTGCCCTAAATTTGACATCTCTCTGCTTTTGAGTTTGAACAAGAAAATATGTTATTCTTATATATGATGAACTTCACTTATCATATATTAATTTCACAAAATCTGACTTACTGAATTATTTTCATAATCTAATATAAAGCTGTAGTTTCCAAATTTGGGGGAATTCTTAAAACTGCCCAGCATGGTCTCATAATGACATCTCTTTATTACTGGAGCTGTGTGTGGTCAAGGCTAGTTGGTCCTTAGTCATGTGTGACTCTTTGTGATCCCATAATGGACTGTAGCCCACCAGGCTTCTCTGTCCATGGGATTTCCCAAGAATAGTGGAGTGGGTTGCCATTTCTACTCTGAGGGATCTTCCCGACCCACGGATTGAACCCATGTCTCCTTCATTGGCAGGTGGATTCTTTACCACTGAGCCACCTGGGAAGCCCCAATGCCTAGTTACCCAGCTGTTATTTTAAAAACTGTTAAAAGTATCAATTTAACAGCTACTCAGACCCTTTTGAACTTTCCATATCATTTTTTATAAGAATCTTAAATGCCATCTATATAACAATTCACCAAAGTTCATTTGGAAGCAGGGACAACTTTGAATTTAGTTATAAAAGTATTAAAAATTGGAAGGAAGGATAAGGAATAAGAAACAAATGTTGTCTTTAGTGAATGAGAAAAACATTCTTCCTTTGCTTCTTATTCAGACACTAGTATTTAGGATTTGATGCTGATATTTCTGAAAGATAATGCCTTTTAAGGCTCTGGATTGGTATTAGTACTGTTTGACTCTTCATGCCTCATTTCAAGCATGAGGGATTTTATTACTACTGTCATTAACTTTAGTGAGGTATTCTAGTAAAAAGTAGTCATTGTGTCTGACAGTAGGTTGGTAGTGAAGAATATTTGGCTACATCTTAGAAACATTTCTTGATAACCCATAGAGAATACTGAATATAGAAAGAGACACTGTTCAATGTATTTCATGTGCTTGATAACTTCTGTTACACTCAGAGGGTAGGTATTATCCCCTGCATTTTATAGAAACTGAGGCAGAGTTAAGGTTAAGTTGGTGATGGACAGGGAGGCCTGGTGTGCTGCGATTCATGGGGTCTCAAGAATTGGACACGACTGAGCGACTGAACTGAACTTGACCAAGATTACCTGTTTTGTAGGAAATAAGTGGAAATCCAGACAGCTTGGCTCTAGGTCCTTGCTTTTAACTGCAAGTAAATAGAACCATGAATTATATTGAGGAAGAATACATTATATTAAGAGGTAATAGCTGAGAATTTTCCAGACTTGATGAAACTGGATTATTTCAGAAAGGTTATCAGTTCTCAATCTCAAAGTAGTATTTAATTTAAATAAAGTTTAGAGTGCTTAGTCAGTGATCTAGGTCTATAGTGTACAGCATGAAGTTAATCAACTTGTATGCTGTTTCTGCTGCTTTTTGTCCTATTGAATTACAGATTTTTAGTCTTGTGGCTGGTGCTGCTGCTAAGTCATGTCAGTCTTGTCCAACTCTGCGCAACCCCACAGACGGCAGCCCAACAGGCTCCTCTGTCCACGGGATTCTCCAGGCAAGAATACTGGAGTGGCTAATTTAAACATAACTTCGGTTAGTCAGTTCAGTCGCTTAGTTGCGACTCTTTGAGACTCCATGGACTATAGCATGCCAGGCTTCCCTGTCCATCCCCATCCATCTGTCCATCCCCATCCATCCATCCCCTGTCCATCTCCTGGAGCTTGCTCAAACTTGGGACTGTCGAGTCGGTGATGCCATCCAACTGTGTCCTCCTCTTGTTGTCCTCTTCTCCTCCCACCTTCAATCTTTCCCAGCATCAGGGTCTTTTCCAGTGAATCAGTTTTTCGCATCAGGTGGCCAAAGTATTGGAGCTTCAGCATCAGTCCTCTCAGTGAATAATCAAGACTGATTTCCTTTAGAATTGACTGGATGATCTCCTTGCAGTCCAAGAGTCTTCTCCAACACCACAGTTCAAAAACATCAGCTTTCTTTATAGTCCAACTCACATCCATACATGACTACTGGAAAAACCATAGCTTTGACTAGATGGACCTTTGTTGGCAAAGTAATGTCTCTGCTTTTTAATATGCTGTCTAGGTTGGTCATAGCTTTTCTTCCAAGGAGCAAGTGTCTTAATTTCATGGCTTCAGTCACCACCTGCAGTGATATTGGAGCCCATAAAAATAAAGTCACTGTTTCCATTGTTGCCCCACCTATTTGCCATGAAGTGATGAGACCAGATGCCATGACTTAGTTTTCTGAATGTTGACCTTTAAGCTAACTTTTTCACTCTCCTCTTTCACTTTCATCAAGAGGCTCTTTAGTTCTTCATCACCTTCTGCCATAAAGGTGGTGTCATTTGCGTATCTGAGGTTATTGATGTTTCTCCCAGCAATCTTGATTCCAGCTTGTGCTTCGTCCAGCCCGGCATTTCGCATGATGTATTCTGCATATAAGTTAAATAAAGAGGGTGACAATATACAGCCTTGATGTACTCCTTTCCCGATTTGGAAGCAGTCTATTGTTCCATGTCTGGTTCTAACTTGCTTCTTGACTTGCATACAGGTATCTCAGAAGGCAAATAAGGTGGTCTGGTATTCCCATCTCTTTTTAAGAATTTTCCACAGTTTGTTGTGATCCACACAGGCAAAGGCTTTGTTGTAGTCAATAAAGCAGAAGTAGGTGTTTTTCTGGAACTCTCTTGCTTTTTCAATGACTCAGTGGATGTTGGCAATTTGATCTTTGGTTCTTCTGCCTTTCCTGAATCCAGCTTGAACATCTGGAAGTTCACGGTTCACGTACTGTTGAAACCTGGATTGGAGAATTTTGAGCATTACTTTGCTAGCGTGTGAGATGAGTGCAATTGTGCGGTAGTTTGAACATTCTTTGGCATTGCCTTTCTTTGGGACTGGAATGAAAACTTACCTTTTCCAGTTCTGTTGCCACTGCTGAGTTTTCCAAATTTGCTGGCATATGGAGAGCAGCACTTTAACACTATCATCTTTTAAGATTTGAAGTAGCTCAACTGCAATTCCATCACCTCCACTAGCTTTGTTCGTAGTGATGCTTCCTAAGGCCCACTTGATTTCGCACTCCAGGATGTCTGGCTCTAGGTGAGTGATCACACCATCGTGGTTATCTGGGTCGTGAAGATCTTTTTTGTATAGTTCTTCTGTGTATTCTTGCCACCTCTTCTTAATTATCTTCTGCTTCTGTTAGGTTCATTTCTGTCCTTTATTGTGCCCATCTTTGCATGAAATGTTCCTTGGTATCTCTAATTTTCTTAACTTAAACGTAACTTGCCAGTATGCTATTATGAATACTATAATTATAATTACTATTTGTTATAAGCAAGTATGTTTCCATTAGGTTTTTTTTTTTTTGCCTTAGATTTCTTCATTTTTAAATGTCATTATTACCTTATAACTGACTTTTTAAATTCAGAGAAATATGTTTCATATTTTATAGTGGAAAGCAGAAAAGGTAAATTTCAGTTTATTTTGGTGATTTATTAAGTGAGTAGTCTATCAGCTCAGTAAGGGTACTTTTATACTTAATAGTTTTAAAAAATCAAAGTAGTAAGTTAAAAAAAAAATTATATAGTAGGCTTGTAACAAAGAAAATCCTGCTTTACAGAAACAGCATTTTTGATAGTCTGTGGGTTCTTCTGGTAATTACTTCCATTATCTTTAACTAAAATGTTTATACAACTTTAGTGATTTGTGTTTTAGTTAGGTAGTATTATTTGATTTTTGCTGTGAAACTTGAAAGGAATTTTCTGTCATGTAGTTTTGATGATGAAACGTCCCATGCCATCTGGATTCTTGTTTTTATGTAGATGACTGACTTACCCTATTTTTACCCCCAAAAGCTTAAAAAAACAATTAAAAAAATTTTTTTTTAAATCGTGGTTAAAAAACAGAAGTTACCATTTTAACCCTTTAAAAATGTACAGTAATGACAAGTATACTAATTATTTTGAAATAGATCTCTAGAACTTTTTCATCTTGCAAAGGTGAAACTATTCCCATTAAACAACTTCCCTGTATCCCTTCCCCCCATTCCTTGGTAGCCACCATTCTGCTTTCTGTTTCTGTGAATTTGACTGCTTTACATACTTCATATAACTGGAACCATACATTTATGTATTTGTCTCTTTGTGACTGCTTGTTTCTCTTAGCATAATGTTGTCAAGGTACATCCATATTGTAACATATGACAGAATTTCCTTTGTAAAGCTGAATAATTATTCATTGTATGTATATATCACATTTTAAAAAATCCATTCATCTGTCTTTGAATACTTGGGTTGCGCCTTCCTCTGGACTGTTGTGAGTTACGCTTCGATGAACACTGAAGGGTGTGCAAATATCTTTTTGAGATTCAGCTTGCAGATCTTTCGGATTATATATACAGAAGTGGGATTGCTGGATCCTTTAGTAGTTCCATGTTTAATTTTCTGAGATCCACCATATTGTTCCCCAAAGCTTTAAAGACATCTTAATTTTTGGCAATGTGAAAGTTCACAAGAATCTGTCTAAACGTTTCTTTCCCCATACTCCACTTATCCCTCAAGCAATACATTCTGAGTATTTGTATCTTCTCTCAGCCTTGAGAGATTGTTTTTCTTTTATTCTTTCTTTGGTAATAATTCTCTTGTTCTGTTTCTGGAATACTTACTTTGTCCTTTGTTGTACTTCCTAGATTGAACCACTATGATGTTCATTTTTTTTGTTTTACAGTCTGGGAGTTTGCTGTGACTTACTTAAACTCCCAAAAACTCTCCAGTGAGAGTTTTTTGGGGGTGGGAGTGAGAATGGTAGAGTAGTCATATATTTAAATCTATTTCTCATCCTGTATTCCATTTTCGTAGCATCCTGTACTTGCTTTATGGAAGCAAGAGCCAGTATCTTTTTCAGTTTCTAAGGATTCGGAATTCTGATTTTTTAAAAGTTTCCCTTTTCTTGTTGAAATTCCCTTTACAGTGATGCCTTTGTCCCGTCTCCCACTATTTTTCATGGTCTTTGCATTTGATGCTGCTGGGTTTCCTTATATATCTGATTATTCTAGGCTGTTTTTCCACTCTTAAATATGAGTAGAACATTCATCTTAAGTTTCTTGAGAAAAAAATACTTCTGATTTTTGTTTGAAAGTAAGTCTGATAGAAGCTTTTCTGGATCTGGCCTTCAGTATGAGGAGAGGGTGAGGTTCATGGTTCTCTGTTACTTCTGCTAGCCCCCTCTGTTTTCATTTGTGTGTAGTCTCCCATTTTACTGTGTCCACATGCAGTCAGTGTCTGAATTCTGTCTAGGAGTCTCTCATCACTTCTGATTTGTTACTTGCATATTCTAAACTGCCAATCCTTTCATTCTGTTTTGTTAATTACCATACTTGCACCTTCTTAACACCTTCCAAAGATTTTTAATACCTCTACCCGTGGTTGGAGGGGGCTTCACAGATGGGGCGGTGGTAAATACTCCACCTGCCTGTTCAAGAGACACAAGAGACGCAGGTTCGATCCCTGCATCGGGAAGATCCCCTGGAGTAGGAAATGGCAACTCACTCCAGTGTTCTGGCCTGGAAAATTCCATAGACAGAGGAGCTTGATGGGCTACAGTCCATGGGATGGCAGAGAGTCAGACACAGCTGAGCACACATACCACCACCACTGCCCTCCATGGATGGCGTACACCTTGCTTCCATCTTCTCCCTTCTAAGTTGTCGTCGTTTATTATGTACTTTAAAAAATTCCTTTACTAACGTTTTGATGGTGTATTGGGAGGGGTTAGAGATAATGATTGTGTTTTATGTCCTGAACTAGAAAATCCTTTATTGAGTAAGTTTGTATATCAATATGAGTGATTATTTTTGTTACAACAATATTTTGCTGAAGATTAAGCTACCATGGGGCATTTGTTTGTGCACAGATCATTATTTGATAATAGTATAGAGAAATTTAAAAACAACAGGATTTTGAAAAAATATTGAAACTTTAAGTTGCATGTCTTCTTTCCTATAGCACTGTGAAGCTTTAATGCCATTTCCTTGTTCACATTAAAAAAAACTTTTTTATTTTCTTTTGAAAATAATTTTAAAGAACACTTAAAATTTAGTAGGCTGATAAAGTTAAGTGAGTTGATCTTTTATTTGTAAGTGTTAGACTAGACGTCTGATAAAACAGAAGTGACATTTATTTTGGCTAAACAGTTTCTGTTCTACATATATGTTTATGTACCTTTTTCACACTCCATATTGAGCAAAGCAAGTACTCATATTTTGGGATTGAGTAAATTTTATTGTAACATTTGTCCAGGAAGTGGGTATTGATGACCATTTAATAATAACAGAAATTGTTGCAGAATTATTGTGTTTCAGTGAAACTGTACTGAGATGTGAATTTATTAAATCAAAGTATGCAGCTTTTTGAACAGCATGAAAATTTTCTTGCAGTGTGAAAATTTGATTCTTGACATAATTCATGTGCCCATCATCAAGATTTCATGGACATTAAATTTTGCTCTTTGCTTCAAACTGCTCTCATAAGGAAAATGTTATCAGCTTTGTCTGAATATTATCTCATTCCATCTCCTCTTTCTTAGAAGTTGAGTATTATCAAGTTAGTCTTGATAGTAATTTTAGTTTTTATACTACTTTGGTGTGTTTTTAATACCTTTGCTGTATATTCATGCGTCTAAACTAATCTCTTTATTGGTTTGTAAATTTTATAATTTTACATAAAAAGCATCACGCTGTATGTATTTTATTCCAGCTAGCTTTCTTTTTGAGATTGGTTCATGGTGGTACATGTGGTGTGATCCATACATTTAACTTCTGCAGAATGTTTTTAATACATTGCATCAGTACATGCTTCCCTCTAGGGTGAGTATTCTGTAACCCAGCAATTCCACGGGAAGGTACATGGCTCTTTACTTTATCAGATACTGCTCTGAGATTTCTGGTGCTGCCTGGTTCCTGATTCTCTGTGTGACCTGTTTTTTCCCACTGGGGATTTTCAGGTTTTATCTTACAGTGTTTTGGATTTCAGTTACCTTTTTTGTTGTGGTTGTGGTTGTGCTGTCATCAGTTATTAGGCACTTTCAGTCCTGACATTTTATACTTTTTAGTGTTGGGAAACTTTTCTGAATCATTTCTTTGGTAAGTTTCTTCTCTTTGTTTTTCGTGTTCTTTCTAGAATATTTGTTAGTCGGATAGATCCCAACAATTTCTTAGTTTTAAGTCTTTGTTTAAGTCTTTGTCCTGTTTTAAGTCTTTGTTGTTGGATTTGACTGGGGATGGGGGTTAGGTGCAGAGACATCCTTTTTAGGTTGTTTTTCCTACTTGATTTTGTGATCTTTTTATTATGATTATATACTTTTTGGCTGTACCCCATGGCAAGTTGGATCTTAGTTCCCCAGTCAAGGATCGGACACACACCCCCCTGCATTCCAAGGCAGAATCTTAACCACTGGACTGCTGGGAAAGTCCCTGTGACCTTTTATTGAAAAACATCTGTCCTCATTTTAGTTTCTAGGAGTACTTTCTTTTTCTCTGGAAAAAAAAAATTTTTTTTTTTTCTTTTGGTAGCATCTCATTCTTGTTTCATGAATACAATACACTTTATTTCTCTTGGTTTTTTTTTTTGTTTGTTTCTCTCTCTTCTCTCTGATTTGTTTATGTTCTTGCTTTGATTCTGTTTTGCATATTGTATCTTTTCCTTCAGTGTCTGGTTATCTTTGAATGCCTATTGATATTTAATTTTGTAAGTCTTGTGTGAATGGACAGGGACTGTCTTAGATAGACTTAGTAGGATGACATGATTTGGTTGAGTATTCCTTAAGTAGTCTGTAAGGGACTACTGAATTTCCAGTTTTACTGTTGTCTTCCTGAGGTTTGTAACATTTCTGGAAATTGAGTTGGGAAAGAATGAGGATTTCAGTAATGCTTTTTACCTGACTCAACTGAGTTCAGTCGCTCAGTCGTGTCCCACTCTTTGCGAACTCAGGGACTGCAGCACACCAGGCTTCCCTGTCCATCACCAACTCTGGGAGCCTGCTCAAACTCATGCCCATCGAGTCGGTGATGCCATCCAACCATCTCATCCTCTATCGGCCTCTTCTCCTCTTGCCTTCAGTCTTCCCCAGCATCAGGGTCTTTTCCAGTGAGTTAGTTCTTCGCAGCAGGTGGCCAAAGTATTGGAGCTTCAGCTTCATCATCAGTCCTTCCAATGAATATTCAGGACTGATTTCCTTTAGGATGGACTGGTTTGATCTCCTTGCAGTCCACGAAACTCAAGTGTTCTCCAACACCACAGTTCAAAAGCATCAAGTCTCAACTGAATTTGTTTCTAAATCCAGAATCTTTGTAGTTCAACCTTTTCAAAGTAAGGGTCCAGTCTTTTCCCAGATGTAGTAGTTTTAGTACATCTGCAAGTTTTTAAATCATCCTAGGTGGGAGGTTGGAGAAGGCAATGGCACCCCACTCCAGTACTCTTGCCTGGAAAAATCCCATGGACGGAGGAGCCTGGTGGGCTGCAGTCCATGGGGTTGCTAGGAGTGGGACACGACTGAGCGACTTCACTTTCACTTTTCACTTTCATGCATTGGAGAAGGAAATGGCAAGCCACTCCAGTGTTCTTGCCTGAAGAATCCCAGGGACGGGGGAGCTTGGTGGGCTACCGTCTCTGGGGTCGCAGTCAGACACGACTGAAGCAACTTAGCAGCAGCAGGTGGGAGATAGTATATGTGTCCTTCTGAACTGGCCTTCGTAACTTGCTTTTAACCTGCAGCATGTAGCAGTGGTGACACTCAGAAAAGGCCATGGAGCTTCTGCGTGGTTCTCTTGGGACATTCTCTCCGGGGAAAGCCAGGTGCCATGTAAGAAGTCTGACTACCCTGAGATAGTCAAAACTGGAGAGACTACTCACAGGCTCTCCAGGGGACAGTTCAGTTCAGTCGCCCAGTCGTGTCTGACTCTTTGTGACCCCATGAACTGCAGCACGCCAGGCCTCCTTGTCTATCATCAACTCCTGGAGTCTACCCAAACCCATGTCCATCGAGTCAGTGATGCCATCCAACCGTCTCATCCTCTGTCATCCCCTTCTCCTCCTGCCCTCAATCTTTCCCAGCATCACGTTCTTTTCAAATGAGTCAGCTCTTTGCATGAGGTGGCCAAAGTATTGGAGTTTCAGCTTCAACATCAGTCCTTCCAATGAACACCCAGGACTGATCTCCTTTAGGATGGACTGGTTGGATCTCCTTGCAGTCCAAGGGACCCTCAAGAGTCTTCTCCAACACCACAGTTCAAAAGCATCAATTCTTCAGTGGCAGTCACAGCTGAATTCTAGCTAACTGCTTCCAGCAATTGCTAATTAAATAAAAGAGTTTTCAAGTGACTACTGTAATCCTTGGTAATAGTTCCAGGACTCCCCACATAAAATCAAATTCCACAATTGCTGAAATCCCTTCAATAAAATGGCAAACTATTTACATACACACATCCTACCATATACTTTAAATCATCTCTAGATTACTTGTAATACGTGCTGCTGCTGCTGCTAAGTCACTTCAGTTGTGTCTGACTCTGTGCGACCCCAGAGATGGCAGCCCACCAGGCTACCCCGTCCCTGGGATTCTTCAGGCAAGAACACTGGAGTGGGTTGCCATTTCCTTCTCCAATGCATGAAAGTGAAAAGTGAAAGTGAAGTCGCTCAGTCATGTCCGACTGTTAGTGACCCCATGGACTGCAGCCCACCAGGCTCCTCCGTCCACGGGATTTTCCAGGCAAAAGTACTGGAGTGGGGTGCCATTGCCTTCTCCGCTTGTAATACCTGCTACAATGTAAATGATATGTAAATAGCTGCCAAAGCAGGGCAAATTCAAGTTTTGCTTTTGGGACTTTCTGGGAATTTTTTTTCCCCCAAATACTTTCAATCTGTAGTTGGTTGATTGCACAGATCCAGAATCTGTGGGCATGGAGGGCTGACTGTACCTCCCCAGGCTTTATCTGTGTGCAGTAATATGAGAAGCCCTAAGGGGGAACTGCCCAGTTGAGCCCTTACGATTAATGAGCGAGCCAGTATTGGTTATTGGTTAGCTAAAGCTCCCATCTCTTTAAAAATTTTCCACCTTACCTACCTCCTGAGAAATCTGTATGCAGGTCAAGAAGCAACAGTTAGAACTGGACATGGAACAACAGACTGATTTCAAATAGGGAAAGGAGTAGGTGACGGTTGTATATTGTCACCCTGCTTATTTAACTTACATGCAGAGTATATCATGCAAAATGCTGGGCTAGATGAAGGACAAACTGGAATCAAGATTGGTGGGAGAAATGTCGGTAACCACAGGTACGCAGATGACACGACTGTTACAGCAGAAGGCAAGGAAGAACTAAAGAGCCTCTTGATGAAAGTGAAAGAGGAGAGTGAAAAAGTTGGCTTAAAACTCAACGTTCAGAAAACGAAGATCATGGCATCTGGTCCCATCACTTCATGGCAAATAAATGGGGAAACAATGGAAACAGTGAGAAACTTTATTTTGGGGGGCTCCAAAATCACTGCAGATAGTGACTGCAGCCGTGAAATTAAAATACGCTTGATCCTTAGAAGTAAAAGTTATGACCAATCGAGACAGCTTTTTAAAAAAGCAGAGACATTACTTTGCCAACAAAGGTCCGTCTAGTCAAAGCCAAGGTTTTTCCAGTAGTGATGTATGGGTGTGAGAGTTGGACTATAAAGCTGAGCACCGAAGAATTGATGCTTTTGAAATGTGGTGTTGGAGAAGACGCTTGAGAGTCCCTTGGGATGCAAGGAGATCAATCCAGTCTATCCTAAAGGAAATCAGTCCTGAAATAGTCATTGGAAGGACTGATGCTGAAGCTGAAACTGCAATAATTTGGCTGCCTGATGCGAAGAACTGATTCATTGGAAAAGACCCTGATGCTGGGCAAGATTGAAGGCAGGAGGAGAAGGGGACGACAGAGGAAGAGAGGGTTGGATGGGCATCACCAACTTGATGGACATGAGTTTGCGGAAGCTCCAGGAGTTGGTGATGGACAGGGAAGCCTGGCGTGCTGCAGTCCCTAGGGTTGCAAAGAGTTGGACACGACTGAGCAGCTGAACTGAATACTGAACTAAAGCTTGTACTTATTCAGGGGTCCCATTTAGGATATAACCACATTCTTTTTAATCATATGTCTCCTTAGGCCCCTCTTGGCTATGTGTGTTGCTCAGACTTCTTTGACCTTGACGGTTTTGAGGAGTACTAGTCAGGTATTTTTGTCAAATGTCTCTGCTGAAATTTGACTAGTTCTTTCTCATGATTAGATTGGAGTAATGGAGTTTGTAGCAGAAGACTACAGAGATCAAGTGCTATTTTCATCATATTGTTTCAGGAAAGCATACAATGAATATGATTATGACTATTGAACGTTGACCTTGCTCACCTTAGTAGTATATGTCAGGTTTCTTCACTGTAAAGTTACTCTTTTTACCCGCCTTTCCATGTTGTGCTCTTTGAAAAGGAAGTCCCCCGTGCTCAGTTTACACTTAGAAGGGTGGAAAGTTTCTACTTATTCGTATAGTCATCTACATAAAATACTTGGAATTTGCACTGGAGGTTTGTCTATTCTTTCATTTTTTTCAATCCAACTGATTTTATCAAAGTATGGAGTTGAGTATTTTATACTTTTGTTTTATAATCCCAATACGACTTTTATTTTAATTGCTCAGATGACCAGCTTTGTCCAGAAAAAAAAAAATTGATCTACATAGACAAAGAGTGGTGAATTAATGTTGCTCTGTTGTTTTCTGGTTCTTTAACCTTTGTGTTATGGTAGGTTTTACTTTATGTGCTGTGGTGTTGTGTTATTCCACTTACAAAACAAGAGAACTTTTAAGGAAAAGACAATACGTCTTTAGGAAAAGTAGATGGCAGTTATGATAGTTTTTGTGACTATTGATTCTCATCTCAGGTGATAGGCGTTAGTCTACTCTGTTTATTGGAATCTCCCCTTGAAAGAAGCATTTTTGTCTAGATAATTCTTTTAGACTCCTGCTCTTAGATAGATATGGGGAAATGGGATTTGTAGACAAATTCCTCTTTCTGCATCTGTTGATTTTCAAATGTCTCAAAATAATTTTTATGCCACTGGGATGAAAATTTGCATCCCTTCACATGTTTGAAAGAACAACAGTTTAGTTAAAGATAAAACACTTCTGTCATGCCTGCTTCCTTGAAATCTGACACAGTGCCACTGTCCCTGTGCATTGCACTTTGGAAGACTGAAACTAGCCCTGATGTATCTACTCCTCTCCTGCATTAGGTGGCTTTATTTAGAAGGGTGTGGGAGAGAGTGAAGGATTGAATCTTATGGGATTCTTTAATTGCCTTTAAATCAAATAGCTTACATATAGTGTGCTGTTTTTTCCTTAAATTGTAAATATGTTGCCCCCAGTCCTTGCTGACGCGACTGTATGGTACTTCATCCTGTTAGACGAGGGCCTGTTAGCCTCAGCACTGTTGACATCTGAGGCTGTTCTTTGCTGCAAGGCTTTCTGCAGCACAGGACGTTTTGCAGCCTTCCTGGCCTCTTTCTAACTAGATGCCAGCTTGTCTTCTCCCCACATCATTGTGACGACCACAAATGTCTCTAGACCGTTGCCAGATGTTTTCTCTCCGGTTGAGAAACCACTGCTATAGTTTGTTCCATTTCTCTGTTGTTGGATTATACAGATTGTTTTTTATACCTTCAGTATAAATAACACCATAATGAGGCTTATACACAAATGATTTTTCTCTCTGATCTTCCATTTTTTGGAGAATTATATTATTTCCATAATACATAACTTTTTCCTGTTTCCTATTATAGAGGATTATTTTTAAAACATACTGATGAAGTCCTATTTGTTAGTATTATTTAATCTTTTAAATAATATTTTGTACATTTGGAGCTTATTTCCTTTAAAGATCACTTCTCCATGTCAACAGAACCACTAGGTCAGAGTTTCCAGGTTTATATTACTCTTGGTATTTTTTAGGATACCATTATAAGCCACCCTGGCATGATTGGCCAAATACAGGTAGAAAAGATTTTCATAGCCAATGTATAATCCTTGCTTTTGAGCCAACACTTTGGTTGTAAGGGGTGTTCTACTTAATTTTGGTAGAAAACCTGAAGACTGAACTTGTTAACTCTTAAATTTTTTTAAAAGAAATTTTAATTTTGAAAGTAATTTTAAAGGTTATGGGAAAGTTCCAAAGATAGTACAGAGAGGTGTTCCTGATAATCTTGACCGTTTCATCTCTGTCAACTTCTTATGTTACTGTGGTCCTAAACTAAGAAACCACATTGGTGCTGTTCTACCAGCTACGCTCCAGACTTGATTTAGATTTCACCAGCTTTTTCCTTGCCAGGATCCTGTCTGGGTGCCACATTACAATTTAGGTACCGCTTGCCTTTTGGTCCATACAGTTATAAGGAATATCGTTGATTTTAAAAAGGAAGGAAATAGGTTTTTTTTAATGGCATTAAGCACTTCAGCTTAAGTTTAAGAAGCTGCTCTCTAAGTCTGCTTGTGGTTTGAATCCTGATTGCCACCTAAAGTTGTATTGTATGAGTATACTAGGTATCTGACTTTTCTCAATTGTAAAAATAAGAATATTGATAGGTGCTAAACTTACTGCCTTAGTATTTGATTAAATGATATAGTTAACTGTCCAGTCCTCTAATAATAGAGCCTGACAGAGCTTCAACAAAAAAATAAAGCATTTTGTTATTAGCTGTTTAAGTTTGTTAAGTCAGAACACCTGGAGAAGGAAATGGGGCAACCACTCCAGTACTACTTTGCCTAGAGAATCCTGTGGACAGAAGGAGCCTGGTGGGCTGCTGTCCATAGGGTTGCGCAGAGTTGGAACATGACTGAAGTGACTTAGGGCAGCAGCAGGCAAAAACATCCATACTTGTCTTTAGAAAAACCCTTCGAGAGAAAATCTGTCATGGGCCTGAGCTCACCTTGGCACATCTTCTGTTGATAGGAAGCAGATGGGATTGACAGATTTATGCTGTTGTTGAATAGACTCACCAAGATCCACAATGCCCCCTCTAGAGAAACTGTGCAATGTAGAAAGGAGAGGGGGAATTGTGCACGTATACGACATGTCCTTTGTTGAAATTTTATGACTTGACTTTCTTTAAAGATTTTTTGGCTAGAGGTCGCTTTGAAAATTGTTTTGCCTTTTGATATTTGTTATTTTTGGAGAAGTAGAATTTCAAATGAGTTAATCTTTGATTGAAGCAATTTGAAACAGGTGCCTGTCACAGAATGAGTGTTACGGAAGTATTTACTTATTTCTTCGGTGCCTCAAATAAGATAAAAACATTATAATTGCTTGGTTATAAGAAGCCTCTGTATCTCCAGTTAAATTTAATCAAATATAATAAGAGGTGAGAGGACGACCATGTAACCCCTTAGATTAGTCACCTGGTTGTCCCTGAGATGGTAGGGTTTTTGGTTGCTGACGCAAAGAAAGCGCTCTGGCAGTCTGCCCCCTCAAACTGTTGAGAACAGCAAAAGATTCTTACCCTTGCCAATGGAGGCTGAATAAAGTGTGAGTGATATTTAAGCATTTGTAAATCATGAAGAAGTAAAGGCAAAATGAAATGGCTCAGGAAATTTTTTTTTCCTACATGTTTGCAATTTAAATATCATTATGAATGACAAATATAATATCCTCTGAGCCACCCAGGAAGCGCAATAGTATCTAAGTACCAAAACAGCTCAGAGAAATCTGACAGCTGCAGCCACTGTTTGATTATCTTCTGAAAGCTAAAACACATCTGTTTCTCTCCTCCTCTGTTATCTTGAATGCCTTAGGGGCCCTTCCTGCTGCTCTCTGATAATTCTGGTTCACAGTAGAGTCAGACTAGGTCACACAACAGTCAGGAGAGCATTTGTCTAGTGATCTCCGAGACAACTCAGAAGTTTGTAACTTTCAAGCCTGAGGAAAGTAGCTGTGCCCTGCCCTCCTTGTAGAAACTGCCTAGTAATCTGTCTTTATGGGATTCTCTGACCTAATTTCTTTATGAATTCTGAAAAATCATATAATATCATTCATAGGAATTCTCTTGCAATGCTGACTATGTAAAATGGTACAACCATTTTGGAAAGCAGTTTGCCAATGTCTTAAAAATTTAAACATACCTACTGTGTGATCTAGTCATTCCACTTCTTTGTTTACTCAGGAGAAATGAAGCCATATATCCAGAGACAAAAACTTGTCCAGAAATTTTTTTAGCAGCTTTCTTTGTAACTACCAAAATCAGAAACCACTCAAATGACCAAGAACTGTTGAATGAATAACCGTTTGTATAAACAGCCTATGGAAAAACCCTAATGAACTTTTTGGCCAACCCAATAATATATTCAAACAGTAGAATATTACTCAGCAATAAAAATGAATAGACTGTTGATACATGCAACAGCATAATTAAAATAAACTCAAAATAAGTATGCTGAGTGAAAGAAACCAAATATAATAATAATACAAAATAATACAAAAAGGAATTCATATTATATTATTCAGTTTATACAAAATTCTACAAAAATGCAAGTTAATCTGTAGTGCCAAAGCAGATCAGTGGTTGCCTGAGGACAGAGGGCGAGAGAGCAGGGACAGGGGAGAGGTTGCAAATTATAAACTGTTTGTTTTATACAATTGCAGTATGATTCCTTTGAAGGAGTGGTTCAATTTTTGGTACCCTGTTTAATTATTTTTCCTGGCAATTTAATAAAGTATCTCCTAGAAATAATCTAATTTTTTTCAAATACATATATTTTTAACTGTAGAGAAAACAATCTCATTTTTAATATTTGTATTGAATTTTTGTGCTGAGGGCTAAAAGTTAAAATCAGCATTTGGTTTAGAAACATAGTCTCCAGTTATATTCATACTTATTTTCCTGTGTTAAATCGATAGTCTTTGTGAAATGAGATAAAGGATCTGCTATCTTTCCGGTGACTGTAGTTCAGCACCTACGATTTCTCTCCCATTTAGTTGGGAAAATCTATATTCATTTTCAAATAGTAGAAACACTTAGACCAAACTGAGCTTTTATACCAACTTTTTTTTCTTTTTTTTTAAAGAAAACTAGTTGACTTTGTCCGTGGAATAAACCCTCCTCTAAGATTTGATTCCATCTAGTTGATTTAAAATCACATGGTGTTATGACCTCTCAGTATATTAATAAAAATAAGAACATGCTTAGAAATTGTCGGTCTTCTTTCACTATTATCCCTAATGTGGTTCTGAGTGGCTCATCTTTTTCTTTCTGTTCTTCCTTCAGGTCCTCACATTGTGGAGCCTTGTGGCAAACCTTCGCTCACACCTAATAACTCGTTCTCCAAGGTAAGTGAAAGACCACCTTCTTTAGATACCTTCTTTAGTATTGATTTTAGATACATGTACTTAGTAAGCAGATTTTATTTTCTTGGGCTCCAAAATCACTGCAGGTGGTAACTGCAGCCATGAAATTAAAAGACACTTGCTCCTTGGAAAGAAAGCTATACAAACCTAGACAGTGTGTTAAAAAGCAGAGACATCACTTAGCTGACAAAGGTCCCTGGTGTCAAAGTTGTGCTTATTCCAATAATTGTGTATGGATGTGAGAAAGTGAAAGTCACTCAGTCGTGTCAAACTCTTTGCAACCCCATGGACTATACAGTCCTTGGAATTCTCCAGGCCAGAATACTGGAGTGGATAGCCTTTCCCTTCTCCAGGGGATCTTTCCAACCCAGGGATCGAACCCAGGTCTCCCACATTACAAGCAGATTTCTTTACCACCTGAGCTACGAGAGAAGCCCATGGATGTGACAGTTGGATCATATAGAAGGCTGAACACCAAAGAATTGATGATTTCAAATTGTGGTGTTAGAGAAGACTCTTGAGAGTCTCTTGGACTGCAAGGAGATCAAACCAGTCAATCCTAAAGAAAACCCTGAATATTCATTGGAAGTGAAAGGTTGTTGGTAAATCATGCAAAGATGCCAGGATTCTTGGCCTCTGAAGCAGAATTCAATCTGGGGCCCAAGACGAGACTTGATCACTCAGAGCTTTTGTGTAATAAAGTTTTATTAAAGTATAAAGGAGATAGAGAAAGCTTCTGACATAGACATCAGAAAGGGGTAGAAAGAGTACCTGCTTGCTAATGTTAGCAATGGAGTTATATACTCTCCAGTGAATCAAAAGAATGTCTGGAGGTTGTAAAGATCTCACCAGACCAACTCCCATAATTTACATTTTAAGATAACAGGATTAGCCAGAAGGTTTAATCCAGAGACTATCCTCAGGCAGGATACATTATTGTTATATAGACCTACTCCCATAATTTACATTTTAAGATAACAGGATTAGCCAGAAGGTTTAATCCAGAGACTGTCCTCAGGCAGGATACATAATCCTAAGGAATGTAGAGGGTAAAAAAAAAGTTTGTCCTTTCTTCCTCCTTGAGAATTCCAGACCCCTCTCTCCTTGGGGACCCCTAGACTTCTTATCAACCTGCCTAGGAAATGACTCATTCCCCTCTTTTCTTTTAGGAGAATTATGTTGCCAAGGGAAAAGGCGTCATTTTCATTCCATAACTACTTCCTGCTGTTTAGGGATGTGGTCCCTATATTGTTGAGGCAACATATTCTCCTAACGCTCATATTGAGGGTCTCTGATCCAGGGGCCCCAAGTAATAGTTGGAGGAGGCTGGTGGCACCGTAGGAGCTTGGACAACCATTTGTAACTTAAAAACTAGAAACAAATCCAATTACACAGTTACAAATGCAGGAAACAAACAGCAAAAATAGAACAATCAGAATTATCGTAATTAAGATAGTTTAAAAGTCACGTTATGTCCATAGTTACATCAGTCCTTCTTAGGATTGTTAGATGTCATCAGTTGAAGAAGAAGCATCACATATGATTGTTGTCGAAGGTATTCGCAGACTTGGAGAAAGTCTTTTCCTTGAAGTGGAGATGTCCACCATGGGAAGCCTTCCACTGACGAAGAAGGCCGTGCTCCACAGACCCAGCAGTTAGATTGATTGTGAAATGCTGAGTAGGAGTGAGCCCAGGACAGGAAGGCATTGTCTTGAGGATCAAACGGCAGACTCTGGATTTTTAGAGTCAGCAGAAGTAGGCTCACATAGATTATCAGGCCCATCTTTGGGCTCATCTAGACAGTCCCATTATGGAAGCGGATCGGGAAGAAAGTGGGCCAGGGGCTTCAGTAAGTACAGCGTAAGTTGCCCCAGTATCTAAAAGGAAATTGACAGATTGGCCCCTCACAGTTATTGATAGTCTGAGTTCCTCAGGTGTAATTAGGGCGGGAGCTTGTGTGGGGACCTTCAAGTCCTGAGTCCAACCCGTGAAACCTACGCCTCTGGGGGCAGTCTCTCTTCCAGTGTGGTCCTTTGCAGACGAACATGGAGCTGGGGGTGGCTTAGGTGCCTGAGGGCAATTCCGCTTCAGATGCCCCTCCTTTCCACAGTAATAGCAAGCCCATCCCTTTTCACCTGAGTCCCTCTGGGCATTTTTCTCAGGCTGTTTAAGAACAGCCATTTCAAGGGCTTCTGCCTTTTCCTTTGTCTTTTTCTGCCTTTCTTTTCCTCATATTCCCTACCATAATAGACTGTCTGAGCCAGTTGTAACAGATTATCTAAAGACTGATTTGGTCCATACGCCCATTTCAGTAGCTTACGGCAGATACCTGGAGCTGACTGAGTGAGAAATCTATCTTTTAAGATCACTTTTCCCTCTTCACTTTCGGGATCAATCTCAGTGAATCTTCAAAGGGCTTCTCTCAGTCTATCTAGGAATTTACTAGGAGCTTCCTTCTCCTCCTGTTCTATGTTTGCCAATTTGCCATAGTTTAAAGGCTTAGAACGCGCCTGCCTGAGTCCTTCAAGAATACACCTAACAAAATGACTCTGATCCCATCCTCCTTTAGCTGTGTTGTAGTCCCAGTCTGGTTCTGTAGTTGGGACCACCTGATTCCCAGTGGGGAGGGTGGTTATCTCATCCTCCCTCTTCCCTACTGATTCATTATCAAATCATTCATCTACATAAGTGACCGCTTTTCCCAAAACTCGAGTTTTTGAGTAGGGAGTCAGCATTTGTCCCAAGATATACATCACATCCTTCCAAGTAAGGTCATAAAGCAGAGTAACACCTTTAAAAGCTCTAATATATTTTTCTGGGTCCTCTAAATAGTCTCCTATATCCTCCTTGATTCTTTGTATTTCATGATAAGAAAAAGGCTTATTAACTCTCATAGACTGATTATTTCTCCCAGTGGGTGCTTCATGAAGAGGCAACAGCTTGTGTGGCTGTTCCTCAGTCTCTCTGGCTGCTCTGCGCATATGATCCCAGGGATAAATTGGAGAAACCTGCTTTTCTTTATCTCTTTGTCTCCTGTCTTCCATCTCATCTAGCAAAGTAGGAGGACTGGAGGGAGCTGGAGGAGTCACCCTTAGGGTGACTAAGGTGTGACAAATCTGTACCCTTAGGACATAAGTCTGACATATTTCGCAGACAGAAAAAGGGCAACACATAGACTACTTCTACCCATTTCCCTTGTTTTCTACAGAACCAGTCTAATTGTAAAACAGTTTTATACTTAAGAGACCCTCCAACCGGCCATCCTTCGCCATCCTCCATTGTATACCGTGGCCACGCAGTATCATGTAGGAAGACCAGGTGTGTCTTCTTTAAGCCCTGGGAATCAAATCTATCCCAGTTTTTCAGGATACAGTTCAAAGGAGTGAGGCTGGAATTGTTAGCTCCCATCTATAAGAGAGGAAAAAAGGGACCAGGGCCATCTTTCTACCGGAGACGTCCCTCCCTGCTCTAAATGGGGGTGTAGACAGACTTTACACCAAAGCTTTCCTTCCCTAGTCGGACTTAGTCTGTCCCTTACTGACACAGGCGACCTACTCGTCCCTCCCAGTTCTACAAAGAGACGTGGTGGAGATGCACCGGGGGTAGACCTGAAGGCATCCCTAACTGCCGTCCAGCTCCTCACCATTAAAACCTTGCTTGCCTCTGAGGCCACCCGGGGTGCAATCAGAGTAACCTTCCGAAATGCCTCCCAGGCTAAACCGCTGGGAGAAACGTTCGTCACCTGAGTGCCTATGCACGACCCTGAGTATATTCTGACCACAATAAGACTGATAAAAACATAAAACTGAAATGTTTCTTCCAAGCATCACCACACCAGTATAAGAGCCTCCTCTGGCCCACTAAGAGCCTGTGTTACCAAAGGAAAAAAACCCATTGTAGTTTCAATCTGAGTAACCTTTAACCTCAGAGATGCTCTTGTAGCCAGAGCTCCATCTAACTTCCAAACTTTCGATTTCTAGTGAGGCTAGGTGCTTCCTGGCTACCAATCCAAATTTGGGACCTAAGTCATAGTACACAGTACCAGCATAAATCACAAGTCTCTCTCTCTCTTTTTTTTTTTTTTTTCACAAGTCTCTTGGAAGTCTGTGATCCAACAGATTAGATTCGTACTTCTAATTTCCAAGGAGTTATGAAATGGTCAAAGAGACCGAAAAGTTTGACCGAGAAAGGAGAGTTCAGTCCACATGTTTTGCCCATTTCTGGTCGGTCACCGAAGGAGATGTTGGGTGCCTCTTGGCATTGGCAGGTCGGTATAAACCCCTGACAGGTTTCTGCCATAAGCCGTATGAGGTCACCATGGAACCGCAGAGCAGGGCTCCTCACTTGCTTCACGCAGGGTGTTTCATTCGTTCACGCAAAACACCGTAGAGTTAGTAAAGTACAGCAGAAAACATGTTCGCTAGGAGAACAAAAACTAGAGCTCCAAGCATCCTTACCTTGTCCTGAAGGATCCCAGACAAGCCCCCAAGATGAAAGGTTGTTGCTGAATCACACAAAGACGCTGGGATTCTTGTCCTCCAGAGGAGAAGAATTCAATCCGAGTCCAGAGACGAGGCTTGATCGCTCAGAGCTTTTGTGTAATAAAGTTTATAAAGGAGACAGAGAAAGCTTCTGACATAGACATCAGAAGGGGGTGGAAAGAGTACCGCTTGCTAGTGTTAGCGATGGAGTTATATACTCTCCAATGAATTAAAAGAATGTCTGGAGGTTGTAAAGACCTCACCAGACCTACTCCCATAATTTAGCCTTGGAGTACAGAATGAAGCAGGGCAAAGACTAATAGAGTTTTGCCAAGAGAATGCACTGGTCATAGCCCTCTTCCAACAACACAAGAGAAGACTCTACACATGGACATCATCAGATGGTCAACACCGAAATCAGATTGATTATATTCTTTGCAACCAAAGATGGAGAAGCTCTATATAGTCAGCAAAAACAAGACTGGGAGCTGACTGTGGCTCAGATCCTGAACTCCTTATTACCAAATTCAGACTTCAATTGAAGAAAGTGGAGAAAACCACTAGACCATTCAGGTATGACCTAAATCAAATCCCTTATGATTATACAGGAGAAGGCAATGGCACCCCACTCCAGTACTCTTACCTGGAAAATCCGATGGACAAAGGAGCCTGGTAGGCTGCAGTCCTTGGGGTTGCACAGAGTCAGACATGATTGAAGCGACTTTACTTTCACTTTTCACTTTTCATGCATTGGAGAAGGAAATGGCAACCCATTCCAGTGTTCTTACCTGGAGAATCCCAGGGACGGGGGAGCCTGGTGGGCTGCCGTCTATGAGGTCGCACAGAGTCGGACATGACTGAAGCGACTTAGCAGCAGTAGCAGCAGCATGATTATACAGTGGAAGTAAGAAATAGATTTAAGGGACTAGATCTGATAGATAGAATGCCTGATGAACTATGGACAGAGGTTCGTGACATTGTACAGAAGACAGGGATCAAGACCAACCCCATGGAAAAGAAATGCAAAAAAGCAAAATGGCTGGCTGGGGTGGCCTTACAAACAGCTGTGAAAAAAAGAGAAGCGAAAAGCAAAGGAGAAAAGGAAAGATATAAGCATCTAAATGCAGAGTTCCAAAGAATAGCAAGGAGAGATAAGAAAGCCTTCCTCAGCTATCAGTGCAAAGAAATAGAGGAAAACAACAGAATGGGAAAGACTAGACATCTCTTCAAGAAAATTAGAGATATCAAGGGAACAGTTCATGCAAAGATGGGCTCGAAAAGGACAGAAATGGTATGGACCTAACAGAAGCAATAGATATTAAGAAGAGGTGGCAAGAATACACAGAAAAACTGTACAAAAAAGATCCTCACGACCAAGATAATCACAATGATGTGATCACTCACCTAGAGCCAGACATCCTGGAATGTGAAGTCAAGTGGGCCTTAGAAAGCATCACTACGAACAAAGCTAGTGGAGGTGATGAAATTCCAGTTGAGCTATTTCAAATCCTGAAAGATGATGTTGTGAAAGTGCTGCACTCAATATGCCAGCACATTTGGAAAACTCAGCAGTGGCCACAGGACTGGAAAAGGTCAGTTTTCATTCCAATCCCAAAGAAAGGCAATGCCAAAGAATGCTCAAACTACCACACAATTGCACTCATCTCACACACTAGTAAAGTAAGGCTCAAAATTCTCCAAGCCAGGCTTCAGCAATCCGTGAACCATGAACTTCCAGATGTTCAAGCTGGTTTTAGAAAAGGCAGAGGAACCAGAGATCAAATTGCCAACATCCACTGGATCATCAAAAAGCAAGAGAGTTCCAGAAAAACATCTATTTCTGCTTTATTGACTATGCCAAAGCCTTTGACTGTGTGGATCACAATAAACTGTGGAAAATTCTGAAAGAGGTGGGAACACCAGACCACCTGACCTGCCTCTTGAGAAACTTGTATGCAGGTCAGGAAGCAACAGTTAGAACTGGACATGGAACAACAGACTGGTTCCAAATAGGAAAAGGAGTAGTCAAGGCTGTATATTGTCACCCTGCTTATTTAACTTCTATGCAGAGTATATCATGAGAAATGCTGGGCTGGAAGAAGCACAAGCTGGAATCAAGATTGCCAGGAGAAATATCAATAACCTCAGATATGCAGATGACACCACCCTTATGGCAGAAAGTGAAGAGGAACTAAAAAGCCTCTTAATGAAAGTGAAAAAGGAGAGTGAAAAAGTTGGCTTAAAGCTCAACATTCAGAAAACTAAGATCATGGCAAATAGATGGGGAAACAGTGGCTGACTTTATTTTTCTGGGCTCCAGAATCACTGCAGATGGTGACTGCAGCCATGAAATTAAAAGATGCTTACTCCTTGGAAGGAAAGTTATGACCAACCTAGATAGCATATTCAAAAGCAGAGACATGACTTTGCCAACAAAGGTCCGTCTAGTCAAGGCTGTGGCTTTTCCAGTGGTCATGTATGGATGTGAGAGTCAGACTGTGAAGAAAGCTGAGCACTGAAGAATTGATGCTTTTGAACTGTGGTGTTGCAGAAGACTTTTGAGAGTCCCTTGGACTGCAAGGAGATGCAACCAGTCCATCCTAAAGGAGATCAGTCCTGGGTGTTCATTGGAAGGACTGATGATGAACCTGAAATTCCAGTACTTTGGCCACCTCATGCGAAGAGTTGACTCATTGGAAAAGACCCCGATGCTGGGAGGGATTGAGGGCAGGAGGCGAAGGGGACGACAGAGGATGAGATGGCTGGATGGCATCACCGACTCGATGCACATGAGTTTAGGTGAACTCTGGGAGTTTCTGATGGACAGGGAGGCCTGGTGTGCTGCGTTCATGGGGTAGAAAAGAATAGGACAGACTGAGGGACTGAACTGAAGATAATGGGATTAGCCAGAAGGTTTAATCCAGAGACTGTCCTCAGGCAGGATACATTATTATTGGAGAAGGCAATGGCACCCCACTCCAGCACTCTTGCCTGGAAAATCCCATGGACGGAGGAGCCTGGTAGGCTGCAGTCCATGGGGCCGCTAAGAGTCAGACACGACTGAGCAACTTCACTTTCACTTTTCACTTTCATGCATTGGAGAAGGAAATGGCAAGTCACTCCAGTATTCTTGCCTGGAGAATCCCAGGGATGGGAGAGCCTTGTGGGCTGCCGCCTCTGGGGTCGCACAGAGTCGGACACAACTGAAGCGAATTCGCAGCATATAGACCTACTCCCATAATTTACATTTTATGAGAACAGGATTAGTCAGAAGGTTTAATCTAGAGACTGTCTCAGGCAGGATACATAATCCTAAGGAATGTAGAGGGGAAAAAAATATTTTGTCCTTTCTTCCTCCTTGAGAATTCCAAACCCCTCTCTCCTTGGGGACCCCTAGACTTCTTATCAACCCGCCTAGGAAATGACTCTCTCAGAAGGACTGATGCTGAAGCTTCAATACTTTGGCCACCTGATGTGAAGAACTAACTCATTGGAAAGGACCCTGATGCTGGGAAAGATTGAGGGCAGGAGGAAAAGGGGGCAGCAGAAGATGAGACGGTTAGATAGCATTACCAACTCAATGGACATGAACTTGAGCAAACTCCAGAAGATAGTGAAGGACAGGGAAGCCTGGCATGCTGCAGTCCATGGGGTCACAAAGGGTCAGACATGACTTAGCAACTGAACAACAACAATAGGACTTAGTAAGTAACTCACACAGTGGAAAGCCCAACACAAGTAACCCTTCATCACTGGGCACACATTCAGCTCTTGGTGGTGGTGTGACTAAGTCGTGTCCAACTCTTGGGAGCACATGGACTGTAGCCTGCCAGGTTCCCCTGTCCATGGGATTCTCCAGGCAAAAACACTGGAGTGGCTTGCCATTTCCTTCTCCAGGGGATATTCCCAACCCAGGAATCAAACCCGGGCCTTCTGCATTGCAGGCAGATTCGTTACTTAGTGAGCTACAAGGGAAGCCCACATTCAGCTCTTAAATAGGCTAATTACTTACATAGATAGCTTTAGTGCTGTGATTTTTTGATTAACGTGCACAGTTCTTTTGGTTGTCTCTTAGATATCCAGAAGAGAAGATGTAGTTAAGAGTGGGTTAACGTTGACCAGCAGTGACTCTCAAATGACAAGTCTCTAATACTGAGGCAAAACTAGTGGCAAAAGAAACAGGCTTACTTGAAAATGCTTCACTACATAATAAAATGAAAGAACCTGAATCATTTAAGATTAGGATAGAGAAATCTGGAGGTGATTTAACATAACTGTTTTAATATGTAAATAAATTCCACTTCCAGCTCTTTGTTTAAGGCTACATGTGTGCCCATTTGTCTGGTTAACATTTCTTTTGACTTTCTGGCATGTAATGTATGGGACTTCCTAGGTGGCGTGGTGGTAAAGAATCTGCCTGCTCATGCAGGAGATGCAAGAGATGTGGTTTCAGTCCCTGGGTAGGGAAGATCCCTTGGAGTAAGAAATGGCAACCCACTCCACTGTTCTTATCTGGGAACTTCCATGGACAGAAGGCTATAGTCCATGGGGTCGCAAAGAGTCAAGACACGACTGAGCAGGCACGCACACATGTAATGTACACAGCTCACACTGCATCTTTATTTTGTGGAATTGTTTTATCTCAGACACATCTCCTACAGTCTCTTCAGAACCTCAGTACTTGAATGTTTTTCCTCTTAAAATCCAGACCTGAGGCATTTCCCTCCTAGTAATCTGAAAATCTTATCAGCTCAACAAGATTTCTGGGAGTGAGCTGGGTTTAGTGAAGGAAGAGATAATGAATTTACTGACCAGAAGCCCCAAATTCGATGCTTTTCATCTTGCTGTGTTGTCTCAAACTTGTGACATGGTTTAGCATGTCAAAATGATTAGGACACAAAACTAAAACTTTCTTAGTGTCTGTATGTTGGTAGATTAAGACATGGCTACACATTATGTTCTGTTTATTCAGAAGGTCTCCAATTTCACATAGCTGAAGCAACTGAATTTCCATGTATTTCTAGTATTAGTCGTGCCGTGTAGTGCTTATTTTCTTTGTAATTATCACCATGTTGTTGAAAGGGAGAAAGGGTAGAGTTTCTGTTTAGATTAACATAAAACTCTAGAAATTAGAACTTTTGTTATTTGTGATTGCAAACATTTTTGTTGGAATTAAAATCTTCCAGGAGGGCTCCCAAACAATATTCTGTCCTGGAATACTAATGTCTGTACTATGAATTTCTCATGTAGAACAGAGTTTTATAACCCAATGAGATTTTTGGCTTTATGTAACCACTGTTTGAGGCTTCTCATATGGCTCAGTGGTAAAGAATCTGCCTGCCAAGCAGGAGATGAGGTTTCAATCCCTGGATTGGAAAGATCCCCTGGAGGAAGACATAGCAACCCACTCCAGTGTTCTTGCCTGGAGAATCCAGCTGACAAAGGAACCTGCCAAGCTACTGTCCATGAGGTCGCAAAGAGTCGGACACAACTGGGAGACTAAAGAACAGCAGCAACCACTATTTATAACTTTATCCTTGCATCTACTATCCTTTTCATTTTAATTTAAAAAGTAAAATCTTTAGAGCAAACCACCTTTTATTTGTATAAATTATTTTCATTTATTCAAATCAACTTAATTTTGCATTTTTTCCCCTAATCATCTTTCTTTTTATAGGTTGCATGCCATGAAGTGCTTCACAATTAACCATTAAATTTTAAAAGTTACATTCCATTTAATAATTACTTTATAGTTACAAATCCATTGCTCTTTTCTTGGAGCCAAGATGAGATTTAGATTAGATTTGAAAATCTTTACAGCCAACAGTTGATCAGGTCACTAAATCAAAGACTATCCATGAAACAACTTCATAGATACTTAAAAGATTGACTTTTATCTTTGACAAAGGAGACAAGAATATACAATAGATTAAAGACAATCTCTTTAACAAGTGGTGCTGGGAAAACTGGTCAACCACTTGTAAAAGAATAAAACTAGAACACTTTCTAACATCATACACAAAAATAAACTCAAAATGGATTAAGGATCTAAATGTAAGACCAGAAACTATAAAACTCCTAGAGGAGAACATAGGCAAAACACTCTCCGACATACATCACAGCAGGATCCTCTATGACCCACCTCCCAGAATATTGGAAATAAAAGCAAAAATAAACAAATGGGACCTAATTAAAATTAAAAGCTTCTGCACAACAAAGGAAACTATAAGCAAGGTGAAAAGACAGCCTTCAGAATGGAAGAAAATAATAGCAAATGAAGCAACTGACAAACAACTAATCTCAAAAATATACAAGCAACTCCTACAGCTCAATTCCAGAAGAATAAATGACCCAATCAAAAAATGGGCCAAAGAACTAAATAGACATTTCTCCAAAGAAGACATACAGATAGCTAACAAACACATGAAAAGATGCTCAACATCACTCATTATCAGAGAAATGCAAATCAAAACCACTATGAGGTACCATTTCATGCCAGTCAGAATGGCTGCGATCCAAAAGTCTACAAGCAATAAATGCTGGAGAGGGTGTAGAGAAAAGGGAACCCTCTTACACGGTTGGTGGGAATGCAAACTAGTACAGCCGCTATGGAGAACAGTGTGGAGATTCCTTAAAAAACTGGAAATAGAACTGCCATATGATCCAGCAATCCCACTGCTGGGCATACACACTGAAACCAGAATTGAAAGAGACACGTGTACCCCAATGTTCATCGCAGCACTGTCTATAATAGCCAGGACATGGAAGCAACCTAGATGTCCATCAGCAGATGAATGGATAAGAAAGCTGTGGTACATATACACAATGGAGTATTACTCAACCATTAAAAAGAATACATTTGAATCAGTTCTAATGAGGTGGATGAAACTGGAGCCTATTATACAGAGTGAAGTAAGCCAGAAAGAAAAACACCAATACAGTATACTAACGCATATATATGGAATTTAGAAAGATGGTAACAATAACACTGTATACAAGACAGCAGAAGAGACACTGAGGTATAGAACAGTCTTTTGGACTCTGTGGGAGAGGGAGAGGGTGGGATGATTTGGGAGAATGGCATTGAAACATGTATAATATCATAAATGAAACGAGTCGCCAGTTCAGGTTTGATGCACAATACTAGATGCTTGGGGCTGGTGCACTGGGACGACCCAGAGGGATGGTATGGGGAGGGAGGAGAGAGGAGGATTCCGGATGGGGAACACGTGTATACCTGTGGTGGATTCATTTCGATATTTTGCAAAACCAACGCAATATTATAAAGTCTAAAAATTAAAAAAAATAAAAATAAATAAGTAAATAAAAATTTTAAAAAAAAAAAGATTGACTTTTTTCCCATTTCCCTCAACTTCTAAGTTTAGTAGTACTATTTAACTTTTCTGAAAAAATTCTATGGAAGATAAGTCCCATAAAGTAAGTTTAGGAGATGTACAAGAGATGTAGTTTAGGAGATGTAGTCAAGTAAGTTTAGGAAATAGTACACGATGCATTTATCTTTTGACAACTCACAGTTTATATTAGTATTATGAGAATTCTTGAAATAAAAATCTTGGTTTAATGTTGTTTAATCTAGTGTGTCTAGACATATTTGATGATGGAAAGTCCCATCCCCTTTGCACCGGTATCATTGCACTGGTATTTCCTGGAAGCGCTGATGCAATGTGGGGAGATAGAAGAAGGATTTTCTACTGAGAAAGACGGGGAGAAGGACATGGAGGGCCAATGTGCATTCTCTACCTAATCCCGGAAGTTAGTAAAATAGTGAACTAATGATTTACTTTGTTTTTTTTTTTTTATTTTAGGTTAATGGAGAAGAAATCATTGAAATTTTGTACCCTGAAGGAAAATGTTCTACTTATCAGATGAAGGAATCAGCAAACCTGATTCTGTACAAAGGTAGTTTTCCAAGTCAGCCATCTAATTACTCTAAGTGCCCTAATAATTTTTAAAGAAATTTCTTTAAAATAAGTTTTAAAGAAATATTGGTAGCCTTTCTTATTTGCCTTACATGCTCCTGTATTTTACAAGGAAAGATTGTTGTTCAAAGAAATAAAAGAATAGCATAAAATTAATACTGTTAGCTATACTACTGTACAAATTTCCAGTATTCATTCTCACCTCTTAAGATTAAAACAATTTTTAATTGCTTGAAGAAAGAGCAGTTTTATTTGATAATGTTTCTTGTATTCTTTGAAGCAACAACTCACAAGCTACCTAATAACAAATTTTTTCTTAAAGATGCTTGGGCTGCCCTATTATTATATATTATATATCCATAGTCTTTGTAACATCTTTAGTTGACCTTCTTTAGTTTCTTTTATAAATTAATAATTTAGGACTAGTTTAGGGAAATAAAACATTAAATTATTAATATTTCATGAAAACCTGTATCACACACATTGATTTTGGTTTATTCAGTTGCATTTGTGTGGCCTTTTGTCTTAAGAGTCAGAACAGTTCTAGAAGTAAAAAATGCTTTCCCTGTCATTGATGCTTTTTTGGAGTAAATGCTTAAGATTTGAAGTACCTGGCATGTTATATGTGCCACATGGTCTCTTTCTCCTATCAGTATTTTTTAAAGTAAAACCCCATGTCGATTACTGTTTTTCAAGAATCTGATGGACAAGAAGATGAGAACTACGATGATCCTCAAGAAGCTGAAGTTATCCAGTCTTTGCTGGATGTTGTGGATGAGGAAGCTCAGAATCTTTTAAACCAAAATAATGTAGCAGGAGATGCCTGTGTTCCAGGTAGATGAACCAGAATGAGTAAGTTAGTACCCTAAAGGATACTGGAAGGCCTCTACAGAGCATTTTAATTCCTCTTGGCCCATTTCTCTTGCCCAGGTGCATTGAAAGCCAATGAGAAGTTATCTGAAGAGAGAGCACAAGATACATACTGTGATGGTTCACCTTTACCTGAAGATTTTACAGAGGTGAGGATAATACCTAGGTAGACACTGTGATGCTGTATCTTGTTAGAATTCTCTGATAAGGTCTTACCTCTCCCAGCCTACCAGTTTCCCTTCTAAATATTACAGATAATATCCTGATGGCTGGTTAGTAACCTCAGTTACTCAGAGTTAGAACTGATATCTTTTACTCATTTTGCAGAAAGAACTTACCTTTAAATCATTTAACCTCTTTTGGTGAAGGTTTCCATTCAGGAAAAAAGTGCCCGAAAATCTTGAATCTTTTTTTTTTTTTTTTTTGGTATCTTTATTATTGTTGCACCAAATAAAAGTTGGTAATTCCAAGATCCCATTCCAGTTAATACCTAACCTAGGTAGGAAATTTGATTTTTATCCTTGAATGCTTGTTTTCTTCTGTCTTTCTTGAATTCTTGGTCTTAATTATCATGAAAACATATATTTTCAGTTATTCCATGGCTTTTGCTGTGATCGGCCTGCAATTTCAATTGAGACATGTTTTAATAGATTTGGGCAGCTGGCTCATTCATAATACATTAGATTAGTTGGATCCAAGCTAATAAAAATAAGCTGTCCAAGAATTAGTATTCTACATATATAAATTTGTTAAAATTTTTAAGAAAATAAAACTCAAAAGTTGGAATCATCTTAGATTCATTTTCTTGTTGCATTTGAGAGTCATCCTATGCCAAATAGTTACATTTAGAATGAATAAACAACAGGGTCCTAATGTGTAGCACAGGGAATTATTTTCAATATCCTGTAACCATACTGGAAAAAAATACTAAAAAAAAGAATGTTTCCAACAAAAAGTCATCCCATTCCAGACAAAGTATTACTATTCAAATTTCCTTAAGCCAAAAGAAGAAAAAGACAGAGAAAGAAATAATTTTCAAAATGTAATGATAAACTTATTTAAGACTAAGGCTTCATATTTTCTGGGATATTGAGCAGACTAAGAAAAGAGCATGAAATAGTGGATAAATAATATGTTGTTGTTCAGTCTCTCAGTTATGTCTGACTCTTTGCAACCCCATGGACTGCAGCATGCCAGGCTCTCCTGTCCTTCACCATCTCCCAGAGCTTGCTCAAATTCATGTCCATTGAGTGGATGATGCCATCCAACCATCTCGTCCTATATTACCCCCTTCTCTTCCTGCCCTCAATCTTTCCCAGCATTAAGGACTTTTCCAATGAGTCAGCTTTTCGCATCGGGTGGCCAGAGTATTGGAGCTTCAGCATCAGTCCTTCCAATGAATATTCAGGGTTGATTTCCTTTAGGATTAGCTGGTTTGATCTCCTTGCAGTCCAAGGGACTGTCAATAGTCTTCTCCAGCACCACAGTTTGAAAGCATCAATTCTTTAGTGCTCAGCCGCCTTTATGGTCCAACTCTCACATCCATACATGACTACAGGAAAAACCACAGATTTGACCATAGGGACCTTTGTCGGCAAAGTGATGTCTCTGCTTTTTAATACACTGTCTAGTTTTGTGATAGCTTTTCTTCCAGGGTGCAAGCGTCTTTTAATTTCCTGGCTGCAGTCACCATCTGCAGTGATTGTGGAGCCCAGAAAAATAAAGTCTTTCACAGTTGCAGTTGTATCTCCATCTGTTTGCCATGAAGTGATGGAACTGGGTGCCATGATCTTTGTTTTTTGAATGTTAAGTTTTAAGCCAGCTTTTTCATTCTCCTCTTTCACCTTCATCAAGAGGCTCTTTAGTTCCTCTTCTCTTTCTGCCATAAGGGTGGTATTGTCTGCATATCTGAGGTTATTTCTCCCGGCAATCTTGATTCCAGCTTGTGCTTCACCCATCCTGGCGTTTCACATAATATACTCTGCATATAAGTTGAATAAGCAGGGTGACAATATACTGCCTTTATGTACTCCTTTCCCAGTTTGGAATCAGTTCATTGTTCCATGTCCAGTTCTAACTTGCTTCTTGACCTGCATACCGATTTCTCAGAAGCCAGGTCAGGTGGTCTGGTTATTCCCATCTCTTGAAGAATTTTCCACAGTTTGTTGTGATCCACACAGTCAAAGGCTTTGGCATAGTCAAAATAATACATAAGCCTGCTCAAACTAGGCATCACTGTATCTATATGAGTCTGATCTTGCTCATTGTTTGAGGATGATTTCCCCTCACAGGTCTTTTTAAACTTCCTAATGAGCATCTTCAAAATTGTCAAAACCAAGCTGCTTTGGATTCTTACTATGTATGCACCCACACACAGTCTTATATACACTTGATTATTTTCATTAAAAACTTACAAATAATTAATGTGTGTAAATAAAAGGAAGTGTTTATCTGTTTGGTATGTATTTCCTAACCTTAAAAAAATGACTACACAAATATTGGATAGCTCACAATATATCATGCTGTAGTGTTTTTACGTAAGATGCTGTTCTTTTGTACTATTAATAATTATAGCAATAAGCTCTTTGTAAAAGGCTTTCTGAATATTTTAAATCATACTGACTTTAATCATATTTTATTAATAATACTATTTAAAATATGCCTTGCAACATATGTTCTGAAATCTCTTAACTAAGGCCATAATGGCACATCTCTCTAGACAGCATATTAAAAAACAGAGACATTACTTTACTGACAAAGCTCCATATAGTCAAAGTTATGGTTTTTCCAGTAGTTATGTATGGATGTGAGAGTTGGACCATAAAGAAGGCTGAAGATGTTTTCAAATTGTGGCACTAGAGAAGATTCTTAAGAGTCCCTTCGACTGCAGGGAGATCAAACCAGTCAATTCCAAAAGAAATCAACCCTGAATATTCATTGGAAGGACTGATGCTAAAACTGAAGCTCCAATACTTTGGCCACCTGTTGCAAAGAGATGACTCATTGGAAAAGACCCTGATGCTGGGAAACATTGAGGGCAGGAGGAGAAGGGGGAAACAAATGATGAGATGGTTGGATGGCATTACTGAATCAATGGCCTTGAGTTTGAGCAAACTCTGGGAAATGAAGTGAAGGACAGGGGAGCCTGGCATATTGTGGTCTATGGGGTCACAAAGAGTCGAACACCAGTTAGTGACTGAACAAAAACAACCCTTGACTACAATAGTCTCTCCCTGTCTCCCATCCACAGTTCCACTTTAAGAGATCTCAGTTACCCACAGGCAACCTCAGTTAGAAAATGTTAAATGGAAAATTCAAGAAATAAACAATTCATAAATTTTAAACTGCATGCCATTTTAAGTAGTGAGATGAAATTTTACGTGCTCCATCCCACCCATAACACAAATCATCACTTTGCCCATAAGTCAGTTAGTAGCCATCTTGGTTATCGGAACAACCATTGCAGCATTGAAGTGTGTAATGTAACTTATTTATGTTTCTATAACTTATTGCACTTAATAATGGCCCTGAAGTGCCAGAGTAGTGATGCTGGCAGTTTGAATTCACCAAAGAGAAGCCATAAGTGCTTCCTTTAAGTGGAAAGATGAATGTTCTCTACTTCATAAAGGAAGAAAAAAATCATATGCCGAGGTTAGATCTGTAGTACGAACAAATCCGTGAAATTGTGAAGAAGGAAAAAGAAATTTGTGCTACAAGTTCTGTTGTTGCACTTCAGACTGCAAATGTTATGGCCACCGTGCATGAAAGTGCTTAGTTAAGATGGAAAAGGCATTCAGTTTGTGAGTGGAAGACATGAACAGAAGACAGTGTTGAGTACTGTCCGCGGTTTCCGTCATTCACTGGGGGCTTTGAAACAAATCCCACTCAGATAAGGGAGGGGATTACTGTGACTCTTAGTAAAGTACTTCAGGCCAGTGTCTGTGTCCTATTTATGAATGAAGGAATGAATGCCAGTCATAGGCATTATGGTAAATTATCATCTAATGTTTCAAAACTGAACTTGTTGGGTTATTTGGGGGATAACAGGGTTAGAAGGGACGTCAGGGCTTCTGTCCATTTTTGCTTGTGCAGTCTAGTGGTCAGTTTGGGAGATGTACACGTGCAAGTGGCTCAGGAGTAAAGAATCTGCCTGCCAATGCAGGAGACACAGGAGATGCAGATTCAATCCCTGGGTCAGGAAGATTCACTGGAGGAGGAAATGCCAACCTACTCTAGTATTCTTGCCAAGATAATTCCATGGACAGAGGAGCCTGGAGGGCTACAGTCCATGGGGTCACTCAGTCAGACACGACTGAGCAGGCACGCACACACACACAAACCATATATAGATGAACTTTGCAAAATTAGTGAGAAATCGGTTAATACAAGTATCAATATAGTGTATGTCAAACTGGGCTTTAGTTATTTTAATGTTGATAATAACACTTTACTCTTATAAAAGGCTTTATACTTTGCAAAATGATTACACACATGGTAGATTCCTAGATCAGGATTATGGTGGGGAATAAGAAATCCAAATGACTTTACTTGGAAATCAAGTTTTAGACCAGACTAAAATTTTCAACTCTTAAAAACAGATAAGATCTAAGAAGCTTTGTTTTTTTTTAGTTGTCAGTGGATTAAAAACAACCTACTTTTTTTTTTCCTCCATAAAAGTTCTGTGTTTCCCTCAGATCAATTGAAAATTATATCAGAGTAACTTAATTATAGATACTTTTTAACTCTACAATATCTATAACAGGGCAAATAAACATGCAATTACAAGTTGTGATAAAGTCTATGAAGTTTAGAAAAGAAAATGCTTGAAAAGAGAATAACCAAGGAGAACTGTGTTTAGCCTGGGTGGTAGGAAACGTCCTCAGAAAATAAAGACACTTACACTAGTAAGGAAAAAGTGAAAAAAGATGAGTGATTTTGAAGAGCTCAAGAAAGGCCCATGAGTTTAAAGTCTAGTTAGGGAAGGCGAGAGTAAAACCAGAGGCAGACAGAAGCCAGATAATGCAGAGTCTTGAAGTGAAAGAAATTTCCAGTTAAGATAATTTGTTCTGATGAAGATTGAGACGTAAGATTAACCATGTAAAAATTCCACTTGGCATCTTTTTCTGAGTGTAGCAAAATGCTTCTTCAAGACTTGGGTCTCTGGGACTCAGCTAAACTATGAACTAATTAATTTGTGTTCCCTAAAGAGACACCCTTTACTTTAAAAGGGCAAATATGGTATTACTTATGTGTGCAATCTGAAGTATGATACAAGTGAACTTACTTACAAAATAAAAACAGACTCACAGATAAAGAAAACGAACTTATGGTTACCAAAGGAGAAAGGGGTTGGGAGTTGGGATTACTGAGTTTAAGATGGACAGATACTGACTTTTATATATAGAATATATAACAACAAAGACCTACTATATAGCACAAGGAACTATATTCAGTATCATGGAATAAACTATAATGGAAAAGTGGTTTTATATGTGTTTATAGATATATACACATTTATATGTATATAACTGAATCACTTTGTTGTACGCCAAAAACTAAAACAACATTGTAAATCAACTGTACTTCAATTTAAAAAATATTTTTTAATAAATGGGCAAAATAATTTAACACGTTGGAAATTTTAGATTTTAAACTGTTGTTCAGTTGCTAAGTCGTGTCTGACTCTGCAACTGCATGGACTGCAGCATGCCAGGTTCCTCTGTCCTCCACTGTCTTCCCAGAGTTTGCTCAAACTCCATGTCCATTTAGTTAGTGATGCTGTCCAACAATCTCATCCTCTGTCATCCCCTTCTCCTCCTGCCTTCAATCTTTGCCAGCATCAGGGTATTTTCCGGTGAGTCAGCTCTTCACATCAGGTAGCCAAAGTATTGGAGCTTCAACTTCAGCATCAGTCTTTCTAATGAATATTCAGGGTTGATTTCCTTTAAGATTGACTAGTTTGATCTCCTTGCAGTCCAAAGGACTCTCAAGAATCTTCTCCAGCACCACAGTTTGAAAGCATCAGTTCTTCGGCACTTAGCTTTCTTTATGGTCCAACTCTTACATCCATATATGACTGCTGGAAAAAACATAGCTTTGACTATATAGACCTTTGCCAGCGAAGTGATGTTTCTGCTTTTAATACGCTGCCTAGGTTTGTCATAGCTTTCCTCCCATGGAACAAGCATCTTTTAATTTCATGGCTCAGTCACCATCTACAGTGATTTTGGAGCCCAAGAAAATAAAGTCTATCACTGTTTCCACTCTTTCCCATTCTCTTTGCCATGAAGTGAACTCTTAGTTTTTTGAATGTTGAGTTTCAAGTCAGCTTTCACTCCTCTTTCACCCTCATCAATAGGCTCTCTGGTTCCTCTTTTTACTTTCTTGCCATTAGAGTGGTTCAGTTTCAGTTCAGTTCAGTCGCTTAGTCGTGTCCAACTCTTTGCGACCCCATGAATCGCAGCATGCCAGGCCTCCCTGTCCATCACCAACTCCCGGAGTTTACTCAAACTCATGTCCATCGAGTCGGTGATGCCATCCAGCCATCTCATCCTCTGTCGTCCCCTTCTCCTCGTGGCCCCAATCCCTCCCAGCATCAGGGTCTTTTCCAATGAGTCAACTCTTCGCATGAGGTGGCCAAAGTACTGGAGTTTCAGGTATCATCTGCATATCTGAAGTTGTTGATATTTCTCCAGGCAGTCTTGATTCTAATTGTAATCCATCCATCCTGGCATTTCTCATAATGTGCTCTGCGTATAAGTTAAATAAGCAGGGTGGCAGTATACAGCCTTGACATACTGCTTTCCCAATTTGGAACCAGTCCGTTGTTCCATGTCCGGTTCTAACTGTTGCTTCTTGACCCACATACAGGTTTCTCAGGAGACAGATAAAGTGATCTGGTATTCTCATCTCTTCAAGAATATTCCACAGTTTGTTTTGATCCACACAGTTAAAGGCTTTCATGTAGTCAATGAAGCAGAAGTAGGTTTTTTTCTGGAATTCTCTTGCTTTCGCTGTGATCCAAAATGTTGGCAATTTGATCTCTGGCTCTTTGCCTTTTCTAAATCCAGCTTGTACATCTGGAAGAGCTCAGTTCACATACTGCTGAAGCCTCACTTGAAGGATTTTAAGCCTAACCTTATTAGCATGTGAAATGAGTACAGTAGTACAGTAGTTTGAATGTTCTTTGGCTTTGCCCTTCTTTGGGATTAGAATGAAAACTGATCTTTTCCAGTCCTGTGGCCACTGTTGAGTTTTCCAGATTTGCTGAGTATTGAGTACAGCACGTAAACAGCATCATCTTTTAGAATTTTAAATAGCTCAGCTGAAATTCCATCACCTCCACTAGCTTTATTCATAGTAATGCTTCCTAAAGCCCACTTGACTTCACACTCCAGGATGTCTGGCTGTAGGTGAGTGACCACACCATCGTGGTTATCTGGGTCATTAAGATCTTTTTTGTATAGTTCTTCTGTGTATTCTTAACATCTCTTCTTAATCTCTTCTGCTTCTGTTAGGTCCTTACTGTTTCTGTTCTTTATTTTGCCCATCCTTGCATGAAATGTTCCCTTGATGTCTCCAGTTTTCTTGAGAGATCTCTAGTCTTTCCCATTTGATTGTTTTCCTCTATTTCTTTGTACTGTTCATTTAAGAACACCTACTTATCTCTCCTTGCTATCCTCTCAAACTCTACATTCAGTTGGTTATATCTTTCCTTTTCTCTCTTGCCTTTCACTTCTCTTCTTTCCTAAGCTATTTGTAAAGCCTCCTTAGACAACCGCTTCGCCTTCTTGCATTTCTCTCTCTCTAGGATAGTTTTGGTCACTATTTAAAAACATGTCACAAGTGCACAGGTAAACAGTCATTACTTTAGGTTTTCCTTTTTCTTTTTCCTTATCTCTGTACATTCATACCCCCTATGTAAGAAATGAAAAAACAAAATGAATGTGAAGATGGGTAAATGGAGCCAGCAATAATTATCATGTTGTCTTTGTAACATGAGGATGAACGATAACAGTAAACATTGGCAATAATTAATAGGAAAAAACTGAACATTATATAAGATAGTTTTTTTTTATAGTAGGCTATTTTGATATTGATTTCTCTTTATCATAGTCTACCAAAATGAATGGCTGTGAAGAACATTGTGAAGAAAAAGGTAAAAGTGAAAGGTAAGAAAATAATTTTCAAGTATCTATAACAATTTCATTCTTTTTTTAGAAGCACTCTGAAGATTTCCATTTAGATGTTGATTTTTAAGTTAATTTATCTTCTCCTATAAAATGAGACTTGGGTAAATTATGAAACTACAGTTGAAAATTTTAAATGTTTTAAAAATGTTGTTATAAGGCGGTTCTAGTGACATGTGACAATGTGTTTATTATAACGTTGCTCAAAAAAAAAGCAATATATTCTCTTCACCATCAGAAAGAATTCAAGAAGGGTCTACAAGAAGATACAGTGATAATAGTATCTTCTCCTGGTATATTTATAGGCAACTTATTTTTCTACTTCTCTATTTTTCTATACCTCATAAATTTCATTCTTTAATAAAACCATAGCAGGTAAGAAAATAAAATAAGTAAAATAAAACCAAAGCAGGTAAGAAACATTTTAACCCCCCACAAATGTTTTTCCTGTTGAAAACAGTTTCTAATGTAAGATTTTTATTTTGTAACACTAAATGATGTATCAGGAAAAATTATATATATTGTTGGCCAGCAAAGCGATTGTATGTGAATTTTGCTTCGTATTAAATAATAACCAAGCAGTCGAAGGGAGTTATATACAAATTGACAGTGAATTTTTCACTAAGTAAAGTTAATGCATGCTAAGTCACTTCAGTGGTGTCCGACTCTTTGTGACCCTGTTAATGTAGAAGTGCATGGTTTTATACTTAAAGGATTAGCAGATATCTGGGCCAACTACCAATATCTGTAAGACATAGGCTTTTCCCTGTTTGGCAGGCAAGGGAGAAGAAGAGTAAATTAGTGTATAACTTCTTCAAGTGGCAACTGAAAACATTATTAACACATAGATTTTTTTAACATGTTCCCAGTTCTTGGAAGCACTTTTGAAATTTTAACATCTCTGAAATCATGAAGGGTTATAAAATTATAGTCATTGATATTATTTCTTTCTTAATGTAAACTAAGTAACAGTGTGTCCTATAATGATAGATGTCATGTGTTCAAAGAACTGTAGTACTGATACATTCCCTTCAACCTAGCAATTTTATTTCTAAGAATTGGTCCCCACTCTTGCCTGGAAAATCCCGTGGACGGAGGAGTCTGGTAGGCTGCAGTCCATTGGGTGGCTAGAGTCGGACACAACTGAGCGACTTCACTTTCACTTTTCATTTTCATGCATTGGAGAAGGAAATGGCAACCCACTCCAGTGTTCTTGCCTGGAGAATCCCAGGGACAGGGGAACCTGGTGGGCTGCCGTCTATGGGGTCGCACAGGGTCGGACACAACTGATGCGACTTAGTAGCAGCAGCAGCATACAATGAAATACTAAGCAGCTGTTCAAAAGAATGAGAAAGAAGGGACAATCCTGGTGGGAGGAGCTGCAAAACATATCCTTCCAGACAAAATGAACTTACTGGAAGACCAGAGAGACCTCATGGATGCAGAGCTTGCAAATTATATGTTAATTGTGATATACAATTAGTCGGAGCAGAGGAAAGTGTCCACTATAAAAGCAGCATAGTTGCTATCCTGTTATGATGTTTCAGGAGCATTAGTATATGTCCTCCTTAATGGTGTATACAGTGCCATCAGACAAATGTACTCTGCTTTGTTCCCCTGAGCATCAGAAAGTGAAAAAGTGTACTCTGGCCTTTGTGTTATCCTTTGTCATCTCATCTTATCACTAAACACTGTTGTCTTCTACGTAGCTTCTCTTTTCTAGCCACCTATTTTACCAAGGAGATGGCTTCTGCTGTGTACCCCTAGAATAATGAGAACTTGTGCGGAATTTTATTACATTAAGTGAATACCCGAATACAGGACTGTAGCCCTAGTTGGCTATAGTCCATGGGGTCACAAAGAGTCAGACGTGACTGAGCACGTGCGTGCATACACACACACAGTATCTTTATACTGAGGACTTCCCTGGTGGCTTAGTGGTAAAGAATCCACCTTCCATGGAAGTTTGATCTTTCAGTTGGGAAGATCCCCTGGAGAAGGAAATGGCAACCCACTCCAGTATTCTTGCCTAGGAAATCCCATGGGCAGAGGAGCCTGGCAGGCTACAGTCCATGGGGGTTGCAAAAGAGTTGGGCAGGACTTAGTGACTAAACAACAGCAAATACAGGAGTGTCCTCTTAGCCTCCTTTTGTAGCAAAAGATGGTCCATCAGTTGGGACTTCTGTAATTAAAGAATCATTTTATTTACATAATTGTAATCACTGGTCCACAACGAAGGGTGGATACAAGCCATCACCTCTCCATCCCCAAGAGGACTCCTTTAACCAAAGACTTGGGGTTTATTTAAGCACATGATGTGAACTATATTAAGCAATCTGGCTCTCAGTCTTAGTTACCATCTTTTGAGAAACCTCTGTGCCATGAGAGTGAAGTGAAGGAAGCAGCAAATGGGCAGGCTGAAGCACAAAAGAAGAAAGATGAGGCAGAGGTCCAAGTAAACGTGTACACCCACGGAAGCCACAGAAGCAGAGACAAGGGAAGCCAGCGGCCAGGGATGTGGTACAAACCGCTGGACTGCCTGCCTACTATCTAGAACTTGTCTCGATGGATCTGGAACACCTGTGGCCATTCTGATTGCCTTGACCACCTTTGAAAGACCCACCTTGCTCATATCAAAATGGTCCCTTTTGGTCCTTTACCCTGGACCTCTGATTTTATGGACTAATTCTCTTCTCAGTTGTGGCTGAATGTAATGTGTGTACAATAAATCATCTCTTTTGCCATCTTAGCTGAAGAAAAAAAAAATCTGTACCTCAGTTTAATTATATCTACCTATAAATTTTAGGAAGTATGGATTTGAGGATTTTTTAATCATATAATCTATTTTTAAATAGATTATTATTAAAATTACTAAATTCAATAATAATTGTGGAAATGTGCGGTTCAAGGACATAGTATTTACATTTATTTTGGTGACAGAACTGAAGAAAATATAAATGTGTTTTGTTGTCATAGCTTAATTCAAAAGTCAGAAGAAAAGAAGACTGAGGATGATGAAATAACATGGGGAAGTGATGAATTGCCAATAGAAACAACAGACCACGAAGATTCCAATAAAGGCAAGAAATTTATTAGCAACTTTTAATCAAAAACAATATATAAAATAAATACGTGAGAATTACAGTTTTCAGAACATATAGATGTTATTTCACTGTAGGTCTACATTATTAGGTTCTGTACATAAAATTAAATCACATACACAGACATCAACGTTCATTTATGTGACCAGATTTTTTGCACAGTTGTTAGAATAAAATTGTCAGTGGCTTGGAATAAAACATGTAAATAGATGTATAGACACACAAACAGAAAATAAAAATTTTGCCATCTTGGAATAAGTCAAGGAGCACATTTTATTTATAGCAAAGTAGGAAGAACAGGTCAAAGACAGGAAAATGTTTAAGAGCAAAAGTCAATTGGTCTGTCCTATTACTGCCTCTTTGTTTTAATCTCAGCTAACAGAGCAATAAAGTTCCATCTAGTGTTAAACTTCTCTTTTCTCATGTAAGGAAATGCTATACTAATATAATGAAACAGCATGGTTTTGTAATTTGAAGTCATTGTTGAAAGAAACTTAACAAGTTGAATTAATACTTTTTTGATTTAGGTAGATTGTTGGTATCAAAGGAAATGCTCGAATCCTATAGCCCAGGTTCATCCCTCCAGCCTCTGAGCTCCTGTTGCATTCACACTCAGTCCTGTAAAAGTTTGCAGCTATTTCGTATGATTGAATTTTGTATTCACAACTAGCCTTCACTCCAGACAGACGTTAAGCTTCTTGAGTATCCCCCTGCAGTGCCTGGAATTACTGTCGCTTGCATAGTAGCTGCATCATCAAAATCCTTCTATCAACTGATTGATGTAATTAAAGCTACACTTGTGCAGACTATAGCAAGAAGTCTCTCCTACATTTTTTCCCGGATAACAGTTGTCTTCTGTTATCAGCAGTTTCCATAGCCAGTGCAGATACTAAATTAGACACATACCACTTCCTTAGACACTGATATCACTTATTTGATAAACTTCTAAAGACCCTAAGGATTTCATTTGCATGGAGAAAACTATAAAATGCCAGAGATAGTGGCACCAAGTACCACGGGTGGGTAGAGAGAGGAGAAATCAGTGTTTCCAGGGCAGTGTTCCCTGATAAGGAATTTCTGGAGCATCCCTTCTTCATTTTTCCTCCATGTGCTTGGAAGCCAATTTAAATGCAAAGTAAAAACAGGACTAAATACATTTTTATCAAGTGAACAGTGCCATTTGAGTCCAGAGAAACAGAAACAATTTAAACTCCTTTAGAAACTTTTAAGTAATTGAGAGTCAAGAGCCCTTAAGAACACTGAACATTCAGCAAGGAGTTCCCTTAAAAGTTGGGTACAAGGATCTTGCTATGGCTAGGATTTCCCTTTGTTGACTGTAGATACCTGCCTACCTGTTAATTCTATTGCCTTATTAATTTCAATACTCTCAACTTTTGTAAAAACCAGATGAGGTGAGGATAAGCTCAAATTAGTTCTCTTATTGGCTAAATCAGTTCTGGGGGAATTTTTTTTCAATTAACTGGTGTCTTCTTTTTAGAGCATCCCTTTCTGACAAATGAGGAACTCACCACACTCCCCATCATCAAAGTGCTTCCCTCCGGGAAATACACTGGTGCCAAGCTGAAGTCAGTCATTCGGATGTTGCGGGGTTTACTCGATCAAGGAATCCCATCTAAGGAGCTGGAGGTAAGGAGCTTCTGACAGTGGTTCTTTCTCAGATGAAGTTTTATGCAAGGTTAAGAGAAATTTTGAAAAATTTGAAAATGTCTACTTCTTTACAACCTCCAACTATAAAAGCACCATCTTGTCATTTCCAGCATGCTCAGTCACTCAGTCGTGTCTGACTCTTTGCAACCCCATGAACTGTAACCCTGCCAGGCTCCTCTGTCCATGGGATTTTCCAGGCAAGAATACTGGAGTGGGCTGCCATTCATTTCTAGCAGTAAATTAATTTTTCTGATTAGAGTCCTAATAGACTAATTTCAAGGAATCTCTTTAGACATTTTGGAGCTTGATAAATCTCCTTGAAGAATATCCTCTTATGTTAAGATGAAGAGTTTTTTTAAAAAGCCAAGTATCAATTCTAATCATCCACTAAACTTCATAGTTAATACATTATAGATGTGATGCATCATTTGCAACAGTTTATTGATTTAGTATTGGGATTTTAGGCTGATTTGTATTAACAGGACATAACTATTTCTAAACAAAGTTCGCCCTAATCAATAGTTTTGCTGCCTGTACATTTAAAGCATTTGCAATCATTACAATGAATTACTGCTTATCTCAACAAATTTAATTTTATTTCTATTTTTGCTTAACAGAATCTTCAAGAATTAAAACCTTTGGATCAATGTCTAATTGGACAGACGAAGGAAAACAGAAGGAAGAACCGATATAAAAATATACTGCCCTGTAAGTTCCAATTTGGTTTCAAATCAAATGTATGTTTACTATAATTTAAACCAGTTTAAAACTTACATGCTAGTTTATCACTCACGTAAGTGTGCACACACACAGAGACATACATCCAGAGATTTACATCAGTAACAAATAAATTTATATATATAGTGTGAACTCTTTTAAAAGTTTCTGTGTATTCTGAAAATTGATTAGGGGAATCTTAAATGTATCTTCAGACATTCGTGAATATTTAAGGTCTTTCTAAAAATATTAAATGGCTTCTGGATAAGCAATTTCTTAGTTCATGTGTCATAGTCAGATCTATATATTCTGCATTTTAAGCACAGAGAAATGTCTGTGGTCATAACAGCTGTGGATGTGCATGTGGCCACTGTGGGACTGCCAAGTTGCATTGTCCTTTGAATTGTTTCAGATGCCACATGGAAAGACTGGTGATCCTTTTTACCCATCCCATTTCACAAATCAACATGTGACTTTTTAAAAATATATATGAATATATGTATATAAAATACTAACATCTAGCAACTTCTTATAATAATCACGAGTCATGTTTACATATATTGGCATATTGAATTATATCACATGACACATTGACCTTATCTTTGCCAGGAAGTCATAACTTCAAAAATAAATAACAGAACCAATAATGACAAACATGATAAAAATAACACAATTGAATTTTTTCAATCAGGGTAGAAGATACAAAATTCATTTAGAAAAACCTCCTTTAAGAGTTGAATTTCATATAAATCAAATGCATTTCAAGAAAAATTTTTTTTTAAAAGAATTGAATCTTAGACAAGATTTTTTCAATGGAATAAATAAAATAAAAATGGAATAGAGAGCCTGGTTTGCCATAAAGTACATGATGATTATTTCAGGCAAATAAAAAAATGGCCAGACTAGTATCTCAAAGCAGAATGGGATAAATCATAAATCAAGAATTACTGAGTGTATTTGCTTCTGTGGAACAAGAAACAGAAGTCAAGTGATAGAAGGGCAATTGACAGAGGATTTTGAAATCTATTACTAAATGTTATAATTTGGCAATCACAGAAATAACCAGTTAAATTTGTGAATATTTAAAATAGAAATTACTGGCAATGTATAAGTACATGCAAATTAATTCTCTTGGATAAGATGACTTATATAATGCTTACTTCGGCAGCACATATACTAAAACTGGAACGATACAGAGGTTAGCATGGCCCCTGCACAAGGATGACATGCAAATTTGTGAAGCATTCCATGGTTTTTTAATGGAACATTACTCTGCCATAAAAAGGAACACATCTGAGTCAGTTCTAATGAGGTGGATGCACCTAGAACCTATTATACAGAGTGAAGTGAGTCAGAAAGAGAAAGATAAATACCGTATTCTAACACGTCTATACAGAATCTAGAAAAATGGTACTGAAGCATTTATTTACAGGGCAGCAATGGAGAAACAGACATAGAGAACAGACTTATGGACAAGGGGAAAGGGAAGGAGAGGGTGAGATGCATGAAAAGAGGAACATGGAAGCTTACATCACCATATGTAAAGTAGATGCCCAACGGGAATTTGCTGTATGGCTCAGAAAACTCAAACAGGGGCTCTGTATCAACCTAGAGGGGTGGGATGGGAAGGGAGATGGGAGGGAAGTTCAGGGTGGGGGGGGATATATGTATATCTATGGCTGATTCAGGTTGAGATTTGACAGAAAACAGCAAAATTCTGTAAAGCAATTATCCTTCAATAAAAAATAAATTTAAAAAAGAAAGATGGCTTATATATACTTTTCACTGGGAAGCCTGCTTTGAAAATTTATATTTTGACTATATGAAATTACAATGCCTGGAGAATGAAGCAACCTACCTTTTTATTTATTGCATTAGTTTATTATTTTGGCTGCTTACTTAAAGGAATATAGTTAGATAAGCATTAATTGTGCCAATCATATTTGTAATAAGTACTTTTGTAGTTTCCCAACTTGGGGGGAAACTCACTGAGTTACATCTTAAATATACTTGCAACATGAGGGAAATATACAAAATGATTTCATTGTACTACACCTTGAAAAGATGCCTTTATTAAAATACGTTTGTGATTTCATCTGTGGTTATGAGGAAAGTCTCAATCTTTGACTCATCTAGTCTATGAGGCTCTTTAAAAATGCATGATACAGATGACTGTGTATTGTGATGGAAATTCACAGATGACGCTACCAGAGTGCCTCTTGGAGATGAAGGTGGATATATCAACGCCAGCTTCATCAAGATACCAGTGGGGAGAGAAGAGTTTGTGTACATCGCCTGCCAAGGACCTCTCCCCACAACTGTTGGAGATTTCTGGCAGATGATTTGGGAACAAAACTCCTCAGTGATAGCCATGATGACCCAAGAAGTAGAAGGGGAAAAAATCAAATGCCAGCGCTATTGGCCTAATGTCCTAGGCAAATCAACCATGGTCAGCAACAGACTTCGACTGGCTCTCGTGAGAGTGCAGCAGCTGAAGGGCTTTGTAGTAAGGGCAATGACCCTGGAAGATATTCAGGTGCGTGCATTCAGTCTTTCCATGATTACATCAGTGTCTTTCTCTGAGTAAAAGCTAATGATTTGAGTCCCATTTCAGTGGAACTAATTCCACCTATTATTTTTAATCTAACAGAAACTTTACTGTGACCTTCGTCATGAATTCTGCCAGTTTCCTCTAGTATATTGTTTAGTGACTAAATCATGTCCAACTGTTTTGCAACCTCCTGGACTGTAGCCGCCAGACTCCTCTGTCCATGGGATTTCCCAGGCAGGAATACTGCGGAAGGTTGCCATTTCCTTCTCCAGGGGATCTTCCTAACCCAGGGATCAAACTCGCATGTCCACATTGGCAGGTGGATTCTTTACCACTAAACCACCAGGGAAGCCCTTCCTCCAGTATATACTGTATTCAAATCCAAATGGAAATGCAGGACTTTTACAGAATTAACCATCATCCTTTGCTTGGTGTGATAGCACAGAACAGCTCAAAAACTATGTGCTAGAAACTTTTTTTTTTAAAGGTCAAACCTCTAAGTAGGCTCAATAAAACTTTTAAAAAAAATCTCCACATAGAAAATAATCCCCTACAAAGACAACATATTTTAATATAAGGACAATTGTAGCATAAATGTTTGTTAATCAGGTGATTCCGATTGCTCCACCTAAGCACTAAACAAATTATCTTAAATTAGATAAGTGGTTATACCTGAGGTTAAGCTTCTACTGTTTCCCCACCTCCACACACCCTCACATTTTTTCCTTCGTCCACCCACTAATGCTAACTCGGTTTGAATAATGTGTTAGGTTCCGTCTGGAGTTTTAACTTTGTTAAAGAATTATTTTATTTTCATAGAAACAAAGCTTATTGACTCTGTGTTGTTGGTGGCATGTAAACAGAGCCTGAGAATTTCCTTCATGATTTCTAATTTGTGATTTTACAAAGATATTTCTGTATTCATTTACACCAGCCTACGCATTATTTGGGGGCTTCCCTGGTGCCTCAGATGGTAAAGAACCTGCCTGCAATGTGGGAAACCCAGGTTCGATCCCTGGGTCGGGAAGATCCCCTGGAGAAGGGAATTGCTCGCGATCCACTCCAGTTCAGTTCAGTCTCTCAGTCGTGTCCAACTCTTTGCAACTTCATGGACTGCAGCACGCCAGGCTTCCACTCCAGTATGCTAGCACAATTGTTCGGTATTTTTTAAACGACTTATTAAACAACACGTTTATAGAGCTTAGACTTTGTTATAGAATCTAGGGATTCAGAAGTTAACCATACAACCAAAGGAAATTGCTGACCTCATGGAAAGTAATTTCTAATGAGAAAATACTGATGTTGATGCCGTGAGAAAGTCAACATCACAGGGACGTTGTGGGGAGGGAAGCGTTTCAGTCAGAAAGAGCAAGTGCAAAGATCCTGAGACTAGACTGTGCCGAGTGTTTTTAAAGAACCAGAGCGGGCCCTGTGCTGCAGCAAAGTGGCCAGGAGGAAGAGGTTAGGTGTGAGAGGAAGCCGGACCACATCTGTAGGGCTTTTAAGCCCCTGCAATGACAGTGGCTTTTACCTGAGTGAATTTGAAAATGGGTCATTTAAAAAAAAAAAAAAAAGGTTGTTATTCATAACAAAACATAATTTGCTTTTAGGGTTTCCAAAAAGTAGTTTTTACCAATATTTGAAGCATGGATCTAGTAACCTTTTTTATTTTTCATTGGAGGATAATTGCTTTACAATGTTGTGTGGGTTTTTGCCATTACAGCAATCTGGTAACCTCCTTTATAAAGGTCCTCCATGTGTTGTCTGATGGAGTCTCTTTGTCTCTTCCATTTTTATTTGGATCTAATCCAATGGACCAGGCAAAATTTTTAAAGGACAAAATAATAAGAATTAATTATATGTAAATGACATAGTATACCTTTATCTACTTATTCTGTTGTACAATTTCAGACCGGAGAGGTACGACATGTTTCTCATCTGAATTTCACTGCTTGGCCAGACCACGATACACCTTCCCAGCCAGACGACTTGTTGACATTTATCTCCTATATGAGACATGTTCACAGATCGGGGCCAATCATCACACACTGCAGTGCGGGCATTGGACGTTCAGGGACCCTAATATGCATAGATGTGGTTCTTGGATTAATCAGTCAAGATCTTGAAGTGAGTACAGGATGTGTTGCGATCTCAGAATTTTTTATTTATTAGTTTGTATGAATGACAGTTTTCTTACTACATAGAATTGCAATTTAGTAAACTTTCAAAACTGCATAGGGCATAATCAAGAAGAAAATAATATTCCAAACTTATATTTGTTTTACTGGGGTTTTTTAACCATCCATGTAAAGCCCCTTATGTGGCATTGCATTTTTACTCTGTATAGTCTTTAGATTTGTGTAAGATATTCATTGTTGTTATCACACTTTTAGAGACAGAAATATTGAAGTGCCCAAGAAAGTGTATCTTTGAAATGAAAGTTTATATTATTTTGTTATTGTTATTGTTACCTATAGGTGGGAAACACATACTTTATTATACAAATTGATACTGAATTGTCTAAACAATTACTCCTGATTTTTCAAATTACTACTAAATAAGCAAAGTTAATAAGAGTATGCTGCTGCTGCTGCTAAGTCGCTTCAGTCGTGTCCGACTCTGTGCGACCCCATAGATGGCAGCCCACCAGGCTCCCCCGTCCCTGGGATTCTCCAGGCAAGAACACTAGAGTGGGATGCCATTTCCTTCTCCAATGCATGAAAGTAAAAAGTGAAAGTGAAGTCAAATAAGAGTATAATCTTACTTAAAACCTAAATTAGTATAAATCATACTTAAAATGTTATCTTACTATACATAATATGTAACTAATCATTATCTCTTAAAGAATTTGCCAAGAACCATACTATCTTGCTCTTCACACACTCATGATAATTTAAGTAGGACAAAACAGTCTATTTCTCCATTGGGGATATAAGAAGATCAGGAATTTTATTCTGAGCAGCAAAATATAGGAAAAATAGTTAATGGAGACACTAGAAATTAGTTGTTCCAAAGGAAAGAGAATTCCTATTGGGGACTTTCTAATAGAATAAACATCCTAATTCTTAGAAAGATAATAAATAAAATTATCAAATGATGGCAAAGTCAGTTCACCAACTCATTTTGTCTGGAAGACTTTCTCAAGACTGATAGAAGGGAAAGGAGATCGGGGTGAAGAAATCTATATAAGCCACTCCTTGGTGAATCTTAGGAGTTCAAAGTCAGTTATCATTTTTATATAATATACAGACTCTGTTTCCTTTGGCAGTTCGACATCTCCGATTTAGTGCGCTGCATGAGACTACAGAGACACGGAATGGTTCAGACAGAGGTGAGTGTGGGCTCCTACCTTCTGATGAAGATTTTTGTAAAAGTATTTCTAGGGCTGTCTTTTTTTCAATATTGCCTTTTAGTTTAAAAAATAAGAAAATGCAATACCAACAATGAATAGATTACAGAGATTAGGATGGCACATTGGGGGCAACAATTTGAGGTGGGACAAAATAGCATGTAATTAGTGGCATTTCAATTCCAACCTTAAAAAGAGAAGGTAATATTCTTGCTACAGAATTTTCCTGAGAGGGAATGGTTTCGGCAGCATTGACTTGAAGGCATAAAGGGAGTCTGGAGTTCTTAGCTTGGGAAAGAGTTTGTTTATCCTCTCCTTTGGTCATTTTCATTTCTCTTACCTAAAGTTAAAAGGTAGGTTATGTCAACCACTGACCTGCAGACATGGGTCCTTCCCAGAGACTACATGACTTAGAGTGTCTGTCTACTCTGCATAGTTCAACTGTCCTTTTTGTTTATAGTGGGAGGGGAATACATTGCACAGTTCTGTATCCCGCATCTTACATTCAACCGTATAACACGATTTTTCCATATTTTCAAAGTTGCTCAAACATCACTTCCAATAGTGGTGAAGCTATATATATCAGTATATATTCACACTATACATCTGGTCTTCTCTTCCTCTCTCTCTTTTTCCTCCTCTTTTTTTTTTGTTTGATGTGGAAGCTGTGTCCATATATCTGTTAACTTATATTTCTCTAGCTCCCAAAAAATACAAAAGTTTACTATTTTTAAAATTAAAACTTGCCACCTTTCCTTTCATATACCTTTTAAATTCAAATTAAGTCTCCTAAATATTAAGACTTATTCAGTCTTTTTTTTTTTTTTTTTTTTTTAGGTAAAGAAAACATATAAAAAAATAGTTCTTTAGACCCAGAAGTTCACTTGTTCAGCAGATATGTATTAAGTGCCTACTGTATGCCAGGCACTCTTCTAGGCGCTTGGGGCATGTCAGTAAATAACTTGAATAACAAAGATCTTCTGCCAGAATAAAAGATCTTCTGGTGGGTGGTGATGAGCAAGGCAGATAATAGATCCATTTACTGTACTCGGTTATGCTATAAGTTATAAGATATTTGAAAGTGGTAAGTGCTTTAGAAGGAAAAAGAGTTGGGTAGAGGATGAGTCATGGCAGGTTGGGTAATACTTTACATAGAGTGGTACCACTGAGGATGTAACCCCTTGAGCAGAGATGTGAAGGACATGAAGCAGGTGGTCATACGGATGTCTGGGAGAAAGAACCTTTCAGGCGGACAGAACCGCCTTCGAAGAGGTCCATGATAGGAGTTCGTCTTCTGTGTTCAAGAGTAGTCACAACCAGTGGCTGAGGCAGAGGGAGCAGGAGGGGAGGGGTGAGAGGAGGTGACGGGGCCAGAGCTTGGGGCTCCCCCTGAGTGAGATGGAGCCATCACGGGATTGTCAGTATGGAATGACATAAGTTAACGCCCATCTTAAAGGACCACTCCAGCTGCTGTGCTAGAACAAGACGTGGTTTGGGGAGGAGGGTGCAGGGTTAGAAACCAGAGGACCGTAAGTATCACCAAAGCACAAAAAATAGAGGTGGCCCACCCATCGGAGATAACTTCAGTTAGCACTCACCCACCACCCCAAGGCTGCTTCCTTCCACACTTTGTCAGTCGGGTTTCTCTTTCTCGTCATTTTCATGACACTGCACAATTCTGCATCCTGCTTTTACTTTCAACCTTATAACACAGCTTTTCCATATTTTCAAAATTACTCAAACATCGCTTCCAACATTGGTGAAGCTATATATCATATATTCACACTATACAGCTGAAGTCTGCTCTCCCTGTCTCCTTTTTTTGTTGTTGTTCTAGGATCAATATATTTTCTGCTATCAAGTCATCCTTTATGTCCTGACACGTCTTCAAGCTGAAGAAGAGCAAAAAGAGCAGCCCCAGCCTCTGAAATGACATGAGAAGAACAGCCTTCTGGATATCTGTCCATTTCTTTGCTCTCTACTTAAAGGTCACAGGACAGCAAGTCCATAAAACCTCATTATACTTATTCTCCTCTACCTTAGAGGGGCGTTCTTAATAACAGTAAATAATGGTGACCTGCTGTATTTTTACAGCTGCTGCAACCTGTGATAAGTATCAGAGATTTTTTTAACACTAACTGAATAATGCAGATCTTAGGGATGAATAAGGCAGCATTTGATTATAGACATATCGAGTCTATTTTTCATGTACCAATCTTGTTTATAGCAAAATTATTTTCCAGTATTTTTTTAAAAACTAGAGCTATTTTATAGGGGATACTTGAAGCCAGTATTTAAGCTTTAAATGACAGTAATATTGGCATAGAAAAAAAAAAGGTAGCAAACATTCCCTATATCAATTTCTAATGTTTACTATCTAGAACTTCCTGTAATATATTTATATACTTTTCCATGAACATAGAGATACCAAATATGTTTGTAACTCCATCATGCTATACATCCGCTCACTTTGTAAATAAAAATACACCTGAAAACGTGAACAAGCCAAGAGTGTGTGCAGACAAGTGTAACATTTTCAGTGTGCTGTTTTTTAACAACATCTAGGACCCTGTGAAGGCAGGAACTTCTGGACTGCAACTTCCCATCTCCCCATTTGGTCCCAGTCATGCCAACCAGAGACTAGGAGTATTGTTGGAACCCCTGGAGATCTGCAGACTCTGACATGAGGGTCAGGTACTGACTGACAGTGGCTAAGAAATTCAGTCTCCCTCCCGCCTCCTCCCCACAAGCCTAACTGACGCCTGAATCAGAATTTTCAAGTCCTAGTTGTTGCAAAACTCAGAATATCTCGCTGACAAGGGTTAATGAAAGAAAACAGTATCACGCTTCCTGGGAGGTTGATGTTGATTCTGCCAGGCGGCGCTAGTGGAAAAGAACCTGCCTGCCAGTGCAGGAGACGTGAGAGACTCAGGTTTGACCCCTGAGTTGGCAGGATCCCCCTGGAGGGAAAGCATAGCAACCCACTCCAGTATTCTTGCCTGAAGAATCTCATGGACAGAGAAGCCTGGCAGGCTACAGTCCATAGGGTCACCAAGAGTCAGACAGGACTGAAGCAACTTAGCATGCCCCACAAAGGAAAGAGATCAACTTTGAAGAACCCACTTCCAATTCTCAGTACCAAACGTGTTTCACTAACTCCTAGTTCTGACAGCATTCCTCCAGTCTGCCATGATTGATGCCATCCCAAGACCCCAGAAACTGCTTGATTCCTCCTCATAGGATTGACCAATTCTGAGCTAATTAACTGGAATGTCTGATCTTACCCAAGATTTCCTGGGAACTACTCCTGAAGAGCTGCTGCTGCTAAGTCGATTCAGTCGTGTCCGACTCTGTGTGACCCCATAGACAGCAGCCCACCAGGCTCCCCCATCCCTGGGATTCTCCAGGCAAGAACACTGGAGTGGGTTGCCATTTCCTTCTCCAATGCATGAAAGTGAAAAGTGAAAGTGAAGTCGCTCAGTCATGTCTGACTCTTAGCGACCCCATGGACTGCAGCTTACCAGGCTCCTCTGTCCATGGGATTTTCCAGGCAAGAGTACTGGAGTGGGGTGCCATTGCCTTCTCCAGAAGACAACATCAGGAAATGCACAAAAGTCCACAGGGATGTGGCTGACTCCTCACCAGGCAGCAGGTTTGAGTCCTACATCAGAAGTGACAGGACTACCCTGGTGACTCAGACGGTAAAGAATCTGCCTGCAGTGCAGGATCAGGAAGATCCCCTGGAGAAGGGAATGCAACCCACTCCAGTATTCTTCCCTGGAGAATCCCATGGACAGTGGAGCTTGGTGAGCTGCAGTCCCTGGGGTCGCAAAGAGTCCTGAAAGTGAACACTTTCAGTTCACTTCACTTTTCAGAAGTAGCTCTGAATCTCTTAAGAGAAGCATACTTCATCACCATCACTCCCACTTCCATCAGAACAGTTTCTACAGATTGGGTTGTAGGAACAATTTGGAGTGGGGCCGGGGGAGGGGGGGTGGTTCTGTTGCTTTAAAAGCTATTTGGAAACTCTTGAGTGGGCTGGAATGCTGAGACCTTGTTTTCCTGTCATAAGCACAGGAAATGAGGCCAGCGGGGCTCCGTGAGCCAGTACAGCTGGAGGTGATTAGCTCCCATCCGAAGTCCACAGAGATGGGCAGGGGAAAGCTGGAGAAGATGCTTTTTCTGGAAAGAACGTAGCTAGGAAATGCAAACTGGGGGAAGAAAATGTGAGTTTCGCTTTAGGGACCCTGAATGGAAATTTCATTATAGCAAACATGTTACTGCCCACCCCCCCACCCCCACCCTCCGCCGGAACGTGGCTCCGCTACCAGAGTTCGGGGAACCCTTGGCTAGGGCCGCACTGGTAGGAAGCATGCTGAGGCCACAGAGCTAGGGTGGCACAAGGAGGCACTCAGCAAACGCGTGAATAAATACACCTCGGCTCCTAACGCACGTCAGACAGCTAAGTACTAGAACACGCACAGCCAAACAGAGTGACTCAAACACAACAGAAGTTTCTCTAAGAGTTCTGGGTAGGGGAAGAGCTCGGCAGGCTGCCTCTCCTCCCTCCAGTTGGTAGGAGCCCGGGCTGATGGAGTTTCTATAATCAACACAGTTTCCAAGGTCATCGTGAGAATCATCTCCATACCCCCAGCCAGAAAAGGGGGAAAGACTATGGGGGATCTTTCAAGCTGGGCAGCCTGGAAGCAAAGCACATGACTGCCACTCATTCTATCAGCAAGAACTGGTCAGTGTCCCTGAGCACAGAGAAGCTGGGAAGTGAGTTGGCTAAGCAGCTGATCCCAGTGACAAGACAACTCTACACAAAAGAAGGAGAAGCACAAGAAGTGATGGAATCTATCTATAAAACTGGACTGAAGTTGCATATTCTAAAAGATATATCTTAGTATGGTCCTGAGCATGTAAGACTGGATACATCACTTTTGTCCCCAGGTTTGGTATATGTATTAGTAGAAATATTTCTGTATCAAGATAAAAAGGAGAGAAATGGTGATTGAGAAAAGGTCAGGTGTTCACATCTGTGGTTCCAGATTGCCTGTTAGATCTCTTGGTTTTAAAATGTCTAGTTATCTAAATGCAATGTGATACATCCAAGAAACAACTCACAAAAGCTGCCCTTCAGTCAGATATCTTGATAGTGAAAGAATGTGTTTCCATTTTACATAATTCAAGGTACTTTGTTATGGTTGAGATAAATGTAACAAATTATGCATTGACCTGCATAATATTTTAAAGTCAATTTAAACTTTAATATATCAATTTGGAGTTGCACTTGACTGCAAACAACCAAAAACGAAATCAACAGGCTTACACAATTTAGAGGTTTCTTTCTTTAAGAAAACAAGTTCAGAAGTAGACAGTTGCCGGGCTTGATTCTACAGTGTGATAATGGCGGATGTAGTCCCACTTGTGTATTTTTGGTTTTGTTTCCCTTGCCTGAGGAGACATATCCAAAACATTATTGCTAAGACCAGTGTCAAAAAACATACCACCTATGTTTTCTTCTAGAAGCTTTATGATTTCGGGTCTTATTTGTTGTTGTTGTTCAGTCTCTAAGTTGTATCTGACCCTTTGTGACCCCATGAAGTGCAGCATGCCTATCCAACTTCTCTATCCTTCACTATCTCCCAGAGTTTGCTCAGGTTCGAGTCCATTGAGTTGGTGATGCTATCTACCCATCTCATCCTCTGCCTGCCTTTCCCCTTTTGCCTTCAGTCTTCCCCAGCATCAGGGTCTTTTCCAGAGAGTCAGCTGTTCACATCAGGTGGCCAAAGTATTGAAGCTTCAGCTTCAGCATCAGTCCTTCCAATGAATATTCAGGGTTGACCTACTTGAGGATTGTCTGGTTTGATTTCCTTGCAGTCCAAGGGACTCTTGAAGAGTCATCTCCAGCACCACAATTTGAAAGCATCAGTTCTCTGGCATTCACCCTTCTTTATGGCCCAACTCTCACATCCATACATGACTACTAGAAAAACCATAGCTTTGACTAAACAGACCTTTGTCAGCAAAGTAATGTCTCTGCTTTTTAATATGCTGTCTAGGTTTGTCGTAGCTTTTCTTCCAAAGAGCAAGCATCTTAATTTCATGGCTGCAGTCACTGTCTGTAGTAATTTTGGAGCCCAAGAAAATAAGATCTGTTACTGTTTCCACTTTTTCCCCTTCTCTTTGCCATGAAGTGATGGGACCAGCTACCATGATCTTAGTTTTTAGAATGCTGAGTTTTAAGCCAACTTTTTCACTCTTCTCTTTCACCCTCAAGAGGTTCTTAGCTCCTCTTCACTTTCTGCCACTATACTGGGTGCATATATATTTACAATTGTTGTATCTTTATGTTGGATTGATATCTTATGTAACCATTATGTAATGCCTTCTCTTGTTACAATCTTTGTTTTAAAGTCTATCCTGTTGGATATAAGTACTGGTGCCCCAGCTTTCTTTTGTTTTCCACCCCTCACTTTCAGTCTGTGTATGTCTTTAGATCTGAAGTGAGTCTCTGGTAGGCAGCATATATGTGTCTTTTTTTTTTTTATCCTTTTAGTCACTTCGTGGTAATTAGTAATAGGTATATACATATTGGCATTTTGTTCATTGTTTTCTGCTTGTTTTGAAGCTCTATTTTGTTTGTTTGTTTTTACTGCACTGTGCAAATGTGGAATCCTAGTTCCCCAGTCACTGAACCATGTCCCCCTGCAGTGAAAGTGTGGAGTCTTAATCACTGGCGTATTCCCGCCAGGGAAGTCCTGTTCCTTCATCTTTTGCTCTCTTCCCTTATGATTTGATGATTATCTGTAGTGTTGTGTTTGGACTCCTTTCTCTTTTGTGTGTGTGTATTTAAGTTGATTTCTTAAGTTCAACTGCATTGGTAACAACCCTGCATTTTTGTTCCCTCTCCCCACATTTCATGTGTTTGACATATTTTACGTCTTTTTGTTTTGTGTATCCTTAAACCAATCATTTTAGATATAGATGATTTTACTACTTTTGTCTTTTACCTTTCCTGCTAGCTTTATAAGTGTTTGATCTACTACCTTTATGTATACTTGTCTTTACCAATGAGACGACTTCTTTCATGATTTTCATACTTCTACTGTTGGCCTTTTCTCTTCCACTTAGAGACATCTCTTTAACGTTTCTTATACAGTTGATTTAGTTGTGCTGAACTCTCTTAGCTTTTGCTTCTCTGTAAAATTCTTTCTCTCTCCTTCAAACCCGAATGATAGCCTTGTTGGATAGGGTACTCTTGGTGTACATTTTTTTCTGTCACTTTGAATATATCATGCTACTCCCATCTGGCCTGCAATCTACTAAAAAGTCAGCTAATAATCTTATAGGAATGTCCTTGTACATAACTAGGTGCTTTTCCCTTGCTTCTTTTAAATTCTCACTTTATCTTTAATTTTTGCCACTTTAATCACAATGTGTCTTAATGTGGTTCTCTTTAGTAGGTTTATCTTGTTTGGGACTCTGTGATTCCTGGACCTGAATGTCTGTTTCTTTTCCCAGATTAGGGAAATATTCAGCTATTATGTCTTCAAGTATGTTCTCTGCCCCTTCCTCTCTCTCCTCCTTCTGTGACCCCTATACTGTAAATGTTAGTATGCTTGATGTTGTTCTGGAGGTCTCTTAAACTGATTTTTGTTTTTTCAACTTGAGTGATTTCCTCTGCTGTCTTCTAGCACTGATCCATTCCTCCATATCGTCTAATCTACTATTGATTCCTTCTAGTGTATATGTTTATTTCTTTTATTGTAGTCTTCAGCTCTGTTTGGTTCTTTATATTTTCTAGCTCTCTGTTAAACTTATCACCGTGTTCATCCATTTTTCTTTTTTTTTTTTTAATATTTATTTATTTGGCTATGCCGGGTCCTAGTTTCAGTATGTGGGGTCTTTGCTATTCATTGAGGCATGTGAAATCTTTAGTTACAGCATTTGGGATCCAGTTCTCTGGCCAGGGATTGAACCCAGGCCCCCTGCATTGAGAGCACAGGAGTACGGCGTCTTAGCCACTGAACCACCAGGGAAGTCCCCATCCATTTTTCTCTTGAATTTGTTTTGCATCTTTATGATCATTACCTTAAACTCTGTTGGGTAAATTGCTTATCTCCACTTAGTTTTTCTGAGATTTTGGTCTTGTTCCTCATCTGGAACATATTCTTCTGTCTTTTCATTGACTTAATTCTCTCATTTGCATTATGTAGGTAGGTTATGTTTCCCAATCTTAAAAAACTGCCTTATGTAGAAGACACATTATGGGCCTCAGCAGTACACTCCCTCTGGTCACCAGAGCTGTATGCTCTAGGCATTCACCTTATGTTGGCTGCATGGGCCCCTTTTATTTTTTTTAATGGCAGGGCTGACTGCAGTGGGCACATTGTTGGGCAAGGCTAGTCCTGGCCCTGCTCCTGCCAGGCCCTGCCTAGTGCAGTGGCTTCAGGCCCACTGGTCGGCACTATTGGGTCCCAGTGTAGTTGACTGCACAGCCAAAGGAGGTCAGCCAGTGCCAACCCACTGGTAGACTGGTCAGGGTCTCAGGGCAGCCCACTGCAGACCCCAGGGCAGGATAACATCCTTTTTAAGAAGGGAGACTGAACCTTGCTCAAGATTGTCCAAATAACAACTGGGATTCAATTCAAGGACTGCCTGACGACAACCCGTTCTAGCTCTTTAAGTGTGTTACAACAAATAGCTCTGGTAAAGCCCAGGTTCTTCCCACTACACTCTGCTGTCTCAGCTGCCCACCTGGGTCTTTTCCAGACACAGAGCTGACTCATTCTGCTTAACATTCCTCTGCACTCCCCACTTCTGAACTTCATAGGGGCCCTGCTTTTATGAACACATGATTATTTAGATCAGTTAGAATACAGTTTATTCAGTTAGAGCTTTTGTTTAGTTACGTTTTTTTTTTTAGATATTTTAAAGATAATGCCTGACCTCTTGGACAACCTTTTTTTTTGTATTTATTTTATTTATTTGGCTGTGTCGATCTTAGTTGCAGCACGCAGGATCTTTCAGTTGCCACGTGCAAGCTCTTAGCTGCAACATGTGGAATCTAGTTCCCCGACCAGAGCTCAAACCCCCAGCCTCCTGCATTGGGAGCACAGTCTTAGCCGCTGGACCACCAGGGAAGTCTCGACTTGACTGTTCCTGTTTCCTCTCAATGACGTGTTTACAACCATCTCTGGAGATGGCAATCTTCCAGTGTGACTACTTTCAAACCCTTACGTTGATTTCTGTTGTTTCTGTCTTAAAGGATGGCTTTTGGTGTACTCGTCTCCAGACCTGTCCTGATGGTGGTAAACACTGATCATGCAGTTAATACTTTGAGAATGGAACATGGGAATTTACCATTTTCTGTTAGGTGCCTATGTAGACAAATGATTTAATCCCTTTCTTTAGGATCCTTTCAAACTCATGGGAATGCTCATTTTGGAACTGGGGATCGCTGAACAGCCAATTCTACTATGTTAACTGCAGCAGTTGAGAATTAACAATCGTGTCACACATGTGTGAACTTCCTTTCCATATACATATACTTGTGATCCCTAATCTGTCTCTTTCTGTACTACCATGAAGATGGCCTTAATTGGGAAAATACCGTAATAACCATTGCCATTATATATATAAAACTTGTAAGTTCTTGGGTATAGTTACAAAATAAAATTGTAAAGCACTAATCTCAGACAATATGCTTTTACACATTTCACAATTTACAAATAATTTAAAAATGGAACCAAGCAGAGCCCAGTAAAACACAGTAATAGAAAGTTATAAAGCGGCATTTCATATCAGTAGAGAAAAGAGGACTCATTCAGTATATGATGTTAGGACAATTAAATAGATTTTTAACATAGCATAGAAAAATTCAAAATAAATATGTACATATTTAGTTGATCAAAGTAATAGAAAATATAGGAAATATTTTTAATAATGTTAGAGGAGAAGGATGGGTTTTATCTACTGCCAGACAGTATACTCAGCAGCTAGTAAATATGTTGACCCCAAAAAGAACTCCCTGAAAAGGGGCCACATACATTCATGAAAAAGGGGTCTTTTACAATTCATGATCCACACAAAGATATAAATATTCTAACATTTGATATATCTATCTTAAGGTCAAAATACAATTTTGAAAGACTAATAAAGCTGAACATGTGAAACTTCCATACAGCAAAAGACATTATACAAAACTAAGAAACAAAAGAGCGGTAAAATATTGACAAAACAGAGCAGAGTCACTGTCCACCATGTGTTCAAATTTATCAGTCAAAAAGGAAAAAATACAATAGAAAAGCGGGCAAAGGACATGAACACGCACTCATGAAAAATGCTTCACTCGATTTTTACAATTCAATTTTAAATGAGATATTTTCACAAAGCAGAACGATCGTTCTTAAGATGAATATGGCTGTGGGAAACCAGACACTCTCAGGCACTGCTGGTACCACGTTGCCAGAGAGCTCTCTGCCCAGCATTTTAATGTGCAATCAGCCTGGCAATTCAAGTCTAGAAAATGATCCTACAGAAATACTGGCATGGAGGCACAGGTGTTTGTGATAGCACTGTAATACCAAGAAGTTGAAAGCTATCTAAATGTCCTTGAAGAAGAAATGGTGAAATAAATTACAATCCTTCCACACACTGGAATACTTCTATGAAGCCACTGTTCTAAAGAATGAGATAGGTCAACACAGACCGACATGTAAAGATGCTCTGTAACATATTGTTGGTTTTGTTGTTCAGTCGCTAAGTCGTGTCCAACTGCAATCCCATGGACTGCAGCACCCCAGCTCCCCTGTCCTTCATCTCCTGGAGTTTGCTCAAACTCATGTCCATTGAGTCAGTGATTAATCATTTAGTGATTTATGCAACAGTATACATGGAATGCCCTTTTTAAATTATATAACTCATAAATCTATATATTAGAAGAATAAACATGTGCCTGTCTCTAGGGAGTAAAAATATTACCCTCAAGGGTTCATTAGATTCCCTCTAGGGAATGTAATGTAATCGCTCATATTACATCTATAAATCTAAGGTTTTCAAGCCCTTAAAAAACAATCATCATTTGAGAAAAGACCCCATTTTTATAAGAGCTGTATGTTTTCTCCCCACTACCCCAAAGCACTTGCCCAAAGTCAAGAAGTCAAGTGGGTCCAGACTCTGTCCTTGCCCTGCAGTGTGAGGTGACATTTCTACCCAGAGGCTTAACTTGTGAGATTAAAATTCACAGCTTGACGACTTCATGTAACGATGGGGATCGCTCTTCACTGTACGGGAGACAAGAACACACATAGCAACTAGTAAACATGTTGTGTAAACCCCCAAAGGAAGAACCAGAAATAGGCAGAACATATTCTCCAAGGGGATCCTATGACAACTCACAAGCCACACAAAAATATAAATATGTTACCATCACACACATTCCCACAAGCCCCGCCAACAAGATTCGCTCGTCAGCTCTGCGCTGTCTCTACTGGCCACTCAGGGAGGCAAGGTGTAGTCAAACCAACAAGCCCCTACTTGGCACGTGCGATGTCACCAGTTGGCGTGGGAGCACCGTGGGGATCCACGGGTCCCGACGGCCCGGGACTTAGAGTGGCTTCTTCATTCACCTCCAAGAAAGCAGTGGTCTCTTTAGGAGAAGTGGATTTCTTCCTATGGCGGGCTTCTTGACAACTGGGCTTCTCGTTTCCGTGTTTGTTCTTCAATCTCCTCTTGTACATCTTATATGCTAAATGTTAAAACACACCAGTACTTAAAAATCACTTTGGCAAAGACTGTAATTTGGTAACATTGTACACGGGTCAAAACTTAGGGGGTTTGTTTGCTTTGGATCACGTATGTATAAACACACGGGGAAAGAGAGGAAGAAGAGAAAACTAGAACAAAATAATTCAGTGTATCAGGATGGCTATTTCTGTCTGGAATGAACCTTCTGTGATTGAGACACTCATCAGATTGCTGACAACTCTTCCATCTATCCATCCGTTCATCCAGTCATTCCTTCACTCAGTTCATCGGCAACTCCTGTGGATTGCTTACTAGGGATCAGGTGCTCCCCTGGTGCTTCTGTGACTGGGAACGGACCAAGCATATTCCTTCAGAAACAGTCTCACCATGAGAAGGTCGTAAAATTTGGATCTAAGACCAGGGTTTTACTCTTCTAGAATATATCTTGTGGGAAAAGTAAACCCTGGTGTTCCTTATACTGATTGTTCTGTCAGTAATCAGTATATAATCAGTTTTATGAGTAATCGTTGAGGCTTAGTCGAATCTGTACTGTGACAATAAATTCACAATGGCTAAGATTAATCTATCAGTCTATATATTTTAAATTTAACCTCTGTGACCCTGAATAATGATAGGGATGGGTAAGCACATATGTGCTGTGCTGTGCTTAGTTGCTCAGTCATGTCCGACTCTGTGACCTCTGCACTGTAGCCTGCCAGACTCCTCTGTCCGTGGGATTCTCCAGGCAAGAATATTGGAGTGGGTTGCCATGCCTTCCTCCAGAGGATCCTCTCAACCCAGGGATCAAACCCAGGTTTCCCACGTTGCAGGCAGATTCTTTACTGTCTGAGCCATCAGGGAAGCCCAAGGACATATATATGTAATTTTTTTAAAATGTATGTGTATGAATTATGGAGAAGGCAATGGCACCCCCACTCCAGTACTCTTGCCTGGAAAATCCCATGGACGGAGGAGCCTGGTAGGCTGCAGTCCATGGGGTCGCTAAGAGTTGGACACGACTGAGCGGGACTTCACTTTCACTTTTCACTTTCACGCACCGGAGGAAGAAATGGCAACCCAGTGGCCTGCCATCTATGGGGTCGCAGAGAGTTGGACACGACTGAAGCGACTTAGCAGCAGCAGCAGCAGTATGCATTATATTTCACAGCCATTCAGCACAATTCTTAGTCACAGAAGTACTGTGAAATAACATTTGGAATATTTCTTAATAAAACATAACGTCATTTTTGAGATTAAATAATTGCTCATGGACAGTTCTGAGAGTGCATTGTTTCTTTGCAAAGCATACTGGTTTGTAAGCTCACTTTCACAGTTTTTTTTTTAATATTTTTCTGTGAAACTTCCACTTCTGGCACAGGATCTTGTTTATACATTTATGTTCCCTAGAAATGTCATGCTAAAAATGTATCACAAGGGCAGTCCATGTAGATTCATGTTGAAAAAGGAGTTTGTGAACTGGGTGAACAATTTTCAGTCACGCCTACACACTGGGGTCTTTACGTACCAGCAACCATGAAAAACCCATTCAGCATCTGGAAAAGTCCATAGGCCAATACGAAGCCAAATATCTGGACCAGTTGCTCTGCAGTGAAGGATAACTGCAGCATGGTGAAGCACATCTGAACATTCTGAGTTCCAGTTTCTAAGGAAATTGTCCTGCACCTACCAAGACAAAAATTTTATGCACCAGCAGTAAGGATTATACAAAAATCTTCTCTTACGTATAGTAATAAGTGCAAGCCAGGAGCTGAGACTACCAAAAGTGCTTACTACAAATGCTTCAATAATTATTTGATGAGTACCTACTCGGTAGGCGGTCTCTTAAGAAGCACCTCTTGAATGGGGCTCTACCAACCTCCCCTAGGAATCTGGGTGAAAAGACAAGATACACGGAAACAACACACGACCAAGCATGATGACGGGTCAGGGAGATGGTGCAAAAATTCAGAAAAGTGGCGTAAATGCCACTTTTAGAGAAGGCTTCACAGAAGAAGGGTGGGATTAAAGGATGGACAGGGAAAGAGGCATTTAATGTGGGAAATGGTTGTTTGGGGACAGGCATGAGTGTGGCCTGGTCAGTAAGCACTGCTCATGCTCTAAGCCAGCCTGTGGGAAGTGAAGGACGAGGAGGTGAGAATGGAAAATTGAGTCAGAGACAAAACAGTGTAAACTAAAGAATCTGCCTGCCAATGCAGGACACTCAGCTTCCATCCCTGCGTTGGGAAGATCCCCTGGAGAAGGAAATGGCAACCCACTCCAGTATTCTTGCCTACAAAATCCCATGGGCAGAGGAGCTTGGCAAGCCACAGCCTATGGGGTCGCAGAGAGTCAGACACGACTGAGCAACCAAACAGCAACCTAAATGACACTTGAAAATAAACGGGGCTTCTCCAGTGTCTCAGTGAGGAATCTGCCTACCAGTGCAGGAGATGTGGGTTTGATCCCTGGGTCAGGAAGATCCCACATGGTGCGGGACAACTAAGCCTGTGAGTCACGACTACTGAGCCAGTGCTCTAGAGCCCAGGAGTCACAACTGCTGAAGCCCACTCACCCTAGAGTCTGTGCTCCACAACCAGGGAGCCACCGCACTGAGAAGCCTGTGCACTGCAACCAGAGAGCAGCCCTCATGGCGACGAAGACCCAGCATGGCCAAATAAATAAATAAAATTATTTTTTAAAAAAAGAAACATAAAAATCCTATGTGAAAACCAAATGTCTGCAATGAAGTCTTTCGTGAAAGGGTTTAGTAATAAGTTTTGTATACTTTTCTCTGTTTGATTTGTTTTCAAAGGAAGAGAGGAAGGGAGGAAGGAAGGAAGAGCAGGAAGGAGAAAAAAGGAAAACCTAGGCAGGACCTTGGAGGCTGGGTTAGGCAGCTTCATCTTTTCCAGTTTCCAAAGGGCATCTTGAGGTTTTCACAGATGGCAGAAGAGAGGACAGAGGCATGTGATAAGGCAGCTCCTCTACCCACACTGGCTTCCCAGGTGGCTGTCGTGGTAAAGAACCTGCCTGCCAATTCAGGAGACTTAAGAGACAAGGGTTCAATCCCTGGGTCTGGAAGATCCCCTGGAGAAGGGCATGGCAACCCACTCCAGTATTCTTGTCTGGAGAATCCCATGGACAGAGGATCCTGGTGGGCTGTGGTCCACGGGGTTGCAAAGAATCGAACATGATGGAAGTGACTTAGCACGCTACGCAAACTGGACTGAGATGTGAAGGTGACAAGGTGTGTAATGTGGGAGTAAACCTATTATCACTAGTACAGGGCAAATTCAGTGGCCCTGATTTTATTTCTAATTATCCTGTTTCTTGTTATGCTTTCTGCAGATTACTCTCACTTCTTTCAGAGACCTTGTCCATAACTTGACATGATTAAGCTATACAGCTGTACCTCATACCTGGACCATTCACAAAGCAAATGCAGTATCTCAGTCCTGATATTTCTCAAGCCATCAAGTATGGAAAAAAACAAGACTGTTGACTACACTCTGCCATAGGAATCCTTCTCTCCAGACTCAATTATATTTCAAATCCTCAACAGTCTGTGTTCCTAAGGACAGTCAGCCCATGGATTCAACCAACCTCAGATCAAAAATATTTTGGAAAAGAAAAATTGTGCAAGGTTTCTAAAAGCAAAACTTGAACTTGCCTCGCAGGCAACTATTTATGTAGCATTTACATTGTGTTAGGTATTATAAGTCATCTAGAGACAAGTACATGGAAGATGTGCATGCATGCTCAGTCACTAAGTTGTGTCCAAGTCTTTTGCAGTCTCATGGACTGCAACCCACCAGGCTCCTCTGTCCATGGGACTTCCCAGGCAAAAATACTGGAGGCGGTTGCCATGCCCTCCTCCAGGGGATAGTCCCGACCCAGGAATTGAATCTGTGTTTCCTGTACTGCAGGCGGCCCTTACCATTGAGCCACCTGGGAAGACCTATGGAAGATGTACATAGGTTAAATGCAAATACTATGTTATTTTATATAAGGAAGTTGAGCACCCTTGGAGTTGGAGTCTGGTATCTTCAGGGGATCCTGGAACCAGCCCCCTGCAGATATGGCTGTACTGACCTTGTAAAAAAAAAAAAAAACCCAGGTCCAAATCTTAACTCCACCACATTCTGGTTCTATGAACTTGGTCAGATTACTTCTCCAAAGGGTTTGCTCATCTGTAGAATGGGTAACCAAGAGTATCTACCTCTTAGACTTGCAGCAAGAAGTAAATGAGATACACTTGGCAGAAGTGAAGTCGCTCAGTCGTGTCCGACTCTTGCGATTCTGTGGACTGTAGCCCACCAGGCTCCTCCGTCCATGGGATTCTCCAGGCAAGAATTCTGGAGTGGGTTGCCATTTCCTTCTCCAGGGGATCTTCCTGACCCAGGGATCGAACCCAGGTCTCCCGCACTGCAGGCAGACGCTTTAACCTCTGAGCCACTTGGCAGAGCCTCACCAACTATTTGGTACCATCCTGAATGTTTCCCAAGTAGACAAAAACATAAAGCTGATTAAAAGTCTCCCACTTCATGTTTTTAAATACATATATGTGTCTATTCTGTTTCTTGGATAATATTTTACCAAGGATCAAAAGAAGAAACCCTAGAATTTAAATGGGGAGATCTACATATCACAGTGGATTTCTTCTTAAATTGACAATGTTTGTGATGTGCTAAGTTGCTTCAGTCATGTCTGACTCTTTGTAACCCCATGGACAGTAGCCTGCCAGGCTCCTCTGTCCATGGAATTCTCCAGGCAAGCATACTGGAGTGGGTTGCCATTACCTACTCCAGGGGATCTTCCCGACCCAGGGATCAAACCCATGTCACTCTCCTCTCCTGCATTGGCAGGCTGATTCTTTACCACTAGCACCACCTGGAAATCCCCAACAATGTTTAGGTTGTAAACAAAGTACCAGTTAACATGAAAAAAAAAAAAAAAATCCCCAAACATCACTTTGGGAATTTAATGGCACAGTTTATTTTTCAATAATACTTTTCTGATTTGAAAAGTAGTATATATTCATTATGCATCAAAAAATTTAGATAATATATCAAGGAAATATTAAGAAACTAAAATTACTCTTCATCCCACTACTCAAAATTAAACATTTATCATAGTGGTGGTTTAGTCACTCAATTGTGTCTGACTCTTTGAGAGCCCATGAACTATAGCCTGCCTTCCAGGCTCAGCTGACCATGGAATTTTCCAGGCAAGAATACTGGAATGGGTTGCCATTTCCTTCCCCAGGGGATCTTCCTAACCCAGGGACCAAAACCCATTTCTCCTGCATTGCAGGCGGTCTCCTGCATTGTAGGCAAGTTCTTTACTGACTGAGCCATGCAGGAAGCCAAAATATTTTTGTTTATGTGACTGCACAGAGTTTTAGTAGTGACATGCAAACTTTTAGCTGCAACTTGTAGGATCTAGTTCCCTGACCAGGGATTGAACCCAGGCCCAATGCATTGGGAGTGAGGAGTATTAGCTGCTGGACAACCCGGGAAGTCCAATTAGCCTATGGTATATTTCGTCCAATATTTTCCTAAGCATAAAATTTTTCTATTTTCTTCTACAAATGGGAATCAAAATGCATACTGTTTCCTGCTCCTTTTAAACTTATTTCAAGTATTTTCCAAAAGCATTAAAATGGATGAATTATAGTACTCACATAGACACAGTCATGAATTAAATATCTCTTTTGTCAGATATTTAAACTGTCTCTATTTTTTATATTCACACATAACACTGAAATTAATATCCTTGTACATCAGTATTTGTTTGTTTATCTGATTTGCTAGCTTCAGGACAGATTTCTAGAAATAAAGTCACTGAATTAATAGCTATAAATATTTATAAGGCTGTTGATATGACTAAATAGCCTTCCAGAGAGTTTGTGCCAAATTATGTTCCCACCAACACTGTATGATAATGCTCATCTCATTGACAGGCAAAACAGTATGGAATGTTATCATTTATAATATTTTATAATGTTTATTTCATGTAAGGATGGGCATGATAAAGGCCAGAAATGGTAAGGACCTAACAGAAGCAAAAGAGATTAAGAAGAGGGGGCAAGAATACACAGAAGAACTACACAAAAAAATCTTAATTACCCAGATAACCACAATGGTATGGTCACTCACCTAGAACCAGACATCCTGGAATGTCAAATCAAGTGGACCTTAGGAAGCACTACTACTATCAGAGCTTATGGAGGTGATGGAATTCCAGTTGAAGCTATTTAAAATCCTAAAAGATGATGCTGTTAAAGTGCTGCACTTTATGTGAGCAAATTTGGAAAACTCAGCAGTGGCCACTGGGTCAGTTTTCATTCCAATCCCAAAGAAAGACAATGCCAAAGAATGTTCAAACCATACAACTGCACTCATTTCACATGCTGGCAAGGTTATGTTCAAAATCCTTCAAGCTCAGCTTCAGTAGTATATGAATCAAGAACTTCCAGGTGTACAAGCTGGATTCAGAAAAGGCAGAGGAGCCAGAGATCAACTTGCCAACATTCACTGGATCACAGAAAAACAAGGGAGAGATGATCAGTGTAATATGATAGACAAGCCTGATCAAGTGCATGATTGCCATTTGAGTCAGTCAGATCATCACGTGATCAGTAGTATGATCACCGACTTAGCTAGACGACACCGAGAGGAGAGACAATGCAGTATAGCCACCAGATCAGTTTCCTGATCATTCCGATCTGATCCATGTGATGATCATCCTCGAGCTCAGTGCATGCGCAGTCAAATGATCAGTGCATAGATAGCCCCTGATCAAGGTGCATCATCAGTCACGTCTTCATTTGCATGATCAAGTCACCTGATCCAGGCATCGGATCAGCTACGTAATCAGTGCATGACAGCCAGGTGATCAGTTGCAATGAATCTCACAGTTGTTAACTGTATGATCATAGCCACGTGAATCAGTGCATGAATCAGTCACGTGATTCAGTGTAATAATCAACCACCGGGAATCAATGCATGGTAGCCAACAGATTTCAGTGCATGATCAGTCACGTGATCAGTGCATGATCTATCTGGTGATCAGTGTTTTGATATCCACGCGTGATCAGATTATGTGCAGCTCATATGTTCAGTGCATGAATTAGCTACGTGATCAAGTGCATGATTCAGCCACGATGAAGAACAATGAGCATGGAATCACCGTGCAATTGACACAGAGGAACTACGTGAAGAGTAGATCTTAGAGCATGATCAACCAACACATATCAGTGCATGATCAGCCACGTAATCAGTGCATCGATCGCCGTGATCACTGGTATGATAGCAACACGTCATAGTGCATGTGCATGACGTGAATAGTGTGTGATCTATCATGGGTTTCAGTGCATGATAGACAAAGTTTCAATGCCTATGATGTCTTGAAAGCTGCATGCTCAGTACGATGAAGCCGTGCATGAGTCAGCCAGGATCAGTGTTCAGATAGGCCACGTGATCATTGCCTAAATTATGGATCAGTGCATGTGTAGGTCACGTGATTAATGCATCGGGCAGTCACGTGATCGAGTGATGATCAGCTACGTATTCAGTGCAGATGATACACTACGTGATCAGTTGAATGATAGCACGTGATCAGTGCTGATCAGTACGGTGATAGTTGGCATAATAGCAACCTGATCAGTGATGAGAATGACGTGTATTAGTGCATTAATCACCACGTGATCAGTGTCGATCAGAGAACCGTGATAGTGCATGATAAGCAACGTGATCTAGGTGCATCCCCTGTGATCATGAGCAAGAGGATGCACGAGATGTATCCATAGCGGTGATCAGTATGCCAAGTTTAGTCAGGACAGACGTGATCAGTATATGATCAACACCTAGCAGTGCATGATCTTCGACACATGATAGTGCATGACAGCCACGTGATGCTGCTGCAAGTCTCGTGATCAGTGTATGATCAGTCTGGATCAGTATGATGATTAGTTACGTGATAATGTATGATAGCCAACACGTGATATGATGATAGCATCGTTGATCTAGTGATGATCAGTTCACGTGATCAGTGCATGCGCAGCACTTTCTTGATTCAGTGTATTCCGTATAGCGTGTCAGGATGCACATACGTGATCAGAGTATGATATGCTTCGTGACTCTAGATGCACGGATAGTCAAGCATTTCAGATTGAAGAATGCATGATCAGTACGACGTGGAATGATGAATGATTAGCCATGTGATCAGTGCTGATCACCACGTGATCAGTGCATGATCAGCACGTTATCAGTGCATGGCAAAGTCAGACGGAATATCGTATGTAACAGGTTCCTGATAGGTGCTATGATGAGCCCACGTGAACAGCCCATGATAGCAGCTGAAAGAGGCATAGATGAGATCAGTTGACTAGTGTGATATCCGCTTATCAGTGTGTGATCAGCCACGTGATCAGTTTATGATCAGCCACAGTAATCAAGTGCATGATACGCAATGTGATTAATGCATGATAGTCACGTGATCATGTATGATCAGCCAACGTAATCAGTGCAGTCATGGTCTCGTGATCAAGTGTATATCAGCTTCGTCATCAAGTGCATGATCAAGCCACGTTAACAGTCGATGATCAGCCACGTGAAGAGTGCCTGATCAGTCACGTGATCAGTGTATGATAGCCAGGTTATCAGTGCACGTCAGCCACGTGTAGTGGTATGATCAGCAGTGATCAGTGCATGCACGGTCCGTGAATCAGTGTATGATCAGCCACGTTATCAGTGCATGATCAGCCATGTGATCATGCTGATCACGCACGTGAACACTGCGTGCTCAGTCAATGATCAGGCCTACTGAGCTGCGTTTTTCCTGTCTGCTAGCTGCTTGACAATTGCCAGCTGAGCCGTCTGATTCCTGCCTATTCAGCTCATTGATGATATCAGCTGAGCAGCATGATCATCACACAGCTGAGAACCATGATTAATTGCCTGCTGATTGTGTGATTCGTGCTGCTAGCTCTTTGGTTATTGCCTCCTGAGGACACATCATCAGTGCATGGTAGCATGTGAACAGTTCTTGATCAGTCACATGATCAGCACCATTCAGACACGAGATCACTAAAGCTAGTCTGAGTGATCAATTCATGTTTCGCCAATGGATTTAGTGGATGATCAGCCACGTGATAAGTGCATGAACATTCAAGTTATACTGCATGCACAATCAAGTGATCACTGCATGACAGCCATGTGATCTGTTTCATGATCAGTCTCGTGATTAGTGTATGACAGCCAGTGAGCAGTGGCATGATAGCACGAGTGACCAGTACATGATTAATCAGTGCATATCAGTCACGTAATCAGTCATGATCAGACAGGTGATCATGCATCATAGCCATTTTTTTAGTGCATGATCCGTCACTTTATCAGTGTATGATGATCCATGTGATTAGTGCAGTGCACAGCAGTACAGTGATCAGTGAATGATAGCCATGTGATCAGGGCATGATCAAGCACGTGATCAGAGTATGATCAGCCACGTGAACAGTGCGTGCTCAGTCACGTGATCAGGGCCTACTGAGCGCGTTTTACCTGTCTGCTCAGTGCTTCATAACTGCCAGCTGAGCTGCGTAATACTGCCTGCTCATCTGCTTGACATTTGCCAGCTGATTCCTGCCTGCTCAGTGCTGGATTATTGCCAGCTGAGCTGCGTGATTCCTGCCTGCTCATCTGCTTGACTTTTGCCAGCTGGGCCGGTGGATTCCTGCCCGCTCAGCTGCTTGATTATTGCCAGTGAGCTGCATGAACCTGCTGCTCATCTGCTTGACTTTTGCCAGCTGAGCTGTGTGATTCCTGCTGCTCAGCTGCTTGATTATTGGCCAGCTGAGCATCATGATTCATCACAACTGATGTCCAATATTGCCTACTGATTGCGTGACTTTTGCCTGCTCAGCTCTTTGATTATTGCTGCTGAGGCAATCATCAGTGCATGATCAGGCACGTGACAGTGCATGATCAATGACGTGATCAGTGTATGATAAGACACGTGATCAGTGCATGATTGCCATGTGATAGTGCATGATCAGCCCCGTAATCAGTGCATGATAAGACACCTGACCAGTGGATGATCAGCAACAGTGATTAGTGCATGATCAGCCACATGAAGAGTGCATGATCAGTGACGTGATCAGTGTATGATAAGACAGGTGTATCAGTGCATGATTGCCATGGATCAGTGCATGATCAGTCACGTGATCAGTGTATGATCAACCACCGGGATCATGCAAGATAGCCACCAGATCAGTTCCTGATCATCCACGTGATCCGTGTTATGATCATCCTCGAGATCCGTGCATGTCAGTCAAAGATTAGTGCAAGTAGCCACGTGATCAGTGATGATCAGTCACGTCTTCAGTGCATGATCAATCACGTGATCAGTGCATGATCAGCTACGTGATCAGTGCATGATAGCCAGGTGATCAGTGCATGATCAGTCACGGTGATCAGTGCATGATAGCCATGTGATCAGTGCATGATCAGTCCATGATCAGTGTAATGATCACCACGGATCAATGCAATGATAGCCAACAGATCAGTGCATGATCAGTCCACGTGATCATGTGATCAACCACGGATCAATGCATGATAGCCACCAGATCAGTGTATGATATCCACGTGATCATTTAATGTGCAGTCATATGTTCAGTGCATGATAGCTACGTGATCAGTGCATGATCAGGCACGTGATCAGTGATGATCTGTCATGTGATAGTGCATGATAAGCACGTGATCAGTGCATGATCCACAACGTGATTAGTGCATGATCAGCCACGTGAATCTGTATGATCAGCCATGTGATCAGTGCATATTCACGACGTGATCAGTGCAAGATCAGCCAGGTAACAGTGCATGATCAGGCCATGGGATCAAGGGCATGATAGCCACGTGATCAGTGCATGATAGCCATTGTGATCAGTGATGATCAGTCACGTGATCAGTGTATGATCAACCACGGGATCAATGCATGATAGCCACCAGATCAGTGCATGATCAGTCACGTGATCAGTGCATGATCAGTCACGTGATCAGTGTATGATATCCAGTGTGTCATTAATGTGCAGTCTCAATTATGATAGCAGCTATCAGTGCATGAGTGCAGCCACGTAATCAGTGCATGATCAGGCAGAGTGATCAGTGCATGATCTGTCATGTGATCAGTGTATGATTAGCCATGTGATCAGTGCATGATCAGCCAGTGATCATTGTATGAGCAGCCATGTGATCAGTGCATGATCACCATGTGATTAGTGCATGATCAGCCACGTGATCATGCAAGTCATACCATGTAATCAGTGCAGATCATCCACGTGATCATGTATGATCAGCCCGTGATCAGTGCATGTGGGGTCACGTGATCAGTGTATGATCAGCCATGTGTTCAGTGCATGATAGACAAGTGATCAATGCATGATAGCTACGTGATCAGTGCATGCTCAGTCACATGAGCAGTGATGATCAGCCACGTGATCAGTGCATGGTAGCCACGTGATCATTGCCTACAATTCATGATGAGTGCATGTGTAGTCACGTGATTAATGCATGCGCAGTCACGTGATCAGTGTATGATCAGCCACGTATTCAGTGCATGATAACACGTTATCAGTGAATGATAGTCACGTGATCAGTGCATGATCAGTCACGTGATCAGTGCAAGCGCAGTTAGGTGATCAGTGTATGATCAGCCACGTTATCAGTGCATAAGAGCAACCTGATCAGTGCATGATAGCAACGTGATTAGTGCATATATCAGCCACGTGATCAGTGTACGATCAGACACGTGATTAGTGCAGGATCAGCCAAGTGACCATTGCATGATCGCTACCTGATCAGTGCATTATAAGCAACGTGATTAGTGCATGATCAGCCACGTGATCAGTGTTGATCAGCCACGTGATCAGTGCATGATCCACAACGTGATTAGTGCATGATCAGCCACGTGATCAGTGTGCATGATTTGCCACATGATCAGTGCATGATCAGCTACGTGATCAGTGCATGCACAGTCACGTGGATCAGTGTATGATCAGCTTCGTGATCATTCCATGATTACTTACGTGATAATGTACGATTAGCCACGTGATCAGTGCATGATAGCCACGTGATCAGTGCATGATTAGCCAGCTTATCAGTGCATATCAGTCACGTATTCAATGTTTTGATCACACACGTGATCAGTGCATGATCAGTCAGTGATCATGTATGATCAACCAGGGATCAATCAGATGATAGCGATCAGTGCATGATCAGTCACGTGATCAGTGCATGATCAGTCACTACTGTGAGTCAGTGCATGATGCACACTTATCTCAGTGCATGATCAGTCACGTATTCAATGTTTGATCACACGTGATCAGTGCATGATCAGTCAGGTGATCAGTGTATGATCAACCACGGGATCAATGCATGAATAGCCACCAGATCAGTGCATGACTCAGTCACGTGATCAGTGCATGATCTATCTCGTGATCAGTGTATGATATCCACGTGAATCAGTTTAATGGGCAGTCATATTTCAGTGCATGATAGCCACGTAATCAGTGCATGATCAGTCGCGTGATCAGTGCGTGAATCAGTAACGTGATCAGTGTATGATCAGTCAGGTGATCAATGTATGATAGCCAGCTTATCAGTTGCCATGTCAGCCACGTGTGATCAGTGTAATGATCAGAGCAGTGATCATGCATGATAGCCACGTAATCAGTGCAGGATCAGCCACGTGATCAGTGCGTGATCAGTCAAGTGATCAAGTGCATCAACAGCCATTTTTTTAGTGCATGACCGTCACTTTATCAGTGTATGTGATCCATGTGATTAGTGCATGCACAGTCAAGTGATCAGTGAATGATAGCCATGTGATCAGGGCATGATCAAGCACGTGATCAGAGTATGATCAGCCACGTGAACAGTGCGTGCTCAGTCACGTGATCAGGGCCTAACTGAAGCTGCGTTTTACCTGTTGTCCAGCTGTTCATAATGCCAGCTGAGCTGCGTATACCTTGCCTGCTCATTCTTGCTTGACATTGGGCCAGCGATTCCTGCCTCGCTCAGCTGCTTGGATATTGCCAGCTGAGCTGCGTGATTCCTGCTGCTCATTGCTGACTTTTGCGCTGGGCCGTGTGATTCTGCCACGCTCAGCTGCTTTGATTAATTGCGTGACTGCATACCTGCTGCTCATCTGCTTGAATTTTGCCACTGAGCTGTGTGGATTCCTGCATGCTCAGCTGCTTGATTAATTGCCAGCTGAGCGATCATGATTCAATCACTAATCGATGTCCATGATTATTGCGTACTGATTGCCGTGACCTTTTGCCTGCTCAGCCTCTTTGATTATTGGCCTGCTGAGGCACATCATGCAGTGCAGATCAGGCACGTGATAGTGCATGATCAATGACGTGATCAGTGTTATGAATAAGACAAGTGATGCAGTGCATGATTGCCATGTGACAGTGATGATAGCCCGTATCAGGCATGAATAGACACTGACCAGTGGATATCAGCAACGTGATTAGTGCATGATCGCCACATGAAGAGTGCATGATCAGTGACGGAATCAGTGTATGATAAGACAGCGTGATAGTGCAATGATTGCCATGTGCTCAGTGCATGATCGCTTCACGTGATCAGTGTATGAAGCAACCCACGGGAATCAATGAAGATAGCCACCAGATAGTTCCTGCATCACCACGTGATCCGTGTATGACTCCTCGAGATCTGCATGTGCAGTCAGAATGATCAGTGCAAGAATAGCCACGTGATTACCAGTGCATGATCAGTCACGTTTCAGTGCATGATCAATCACGTGAATCAAGTGCATGATCAGCTAACGTGATCGTGCAATGATAGCCAGGGATCAGTGCATGATCAGTTCACGTGATCAGTGCATGAATAGCATGTGATCAGTGCAATGATTCAGTCACTGATCAGTGCGCTATGAATCAAACAGCTATAGATCAATGCATGATAGCCAACAGATCAGTGCATGACAGTCCACGGATCAGTGTAATGATCACCAGGGGAATCAATGCATGATAGCCACCAGATTCAGTGTAATGATATCACGTGATCATAATGTGCAGTCATATGTTCAGTGCATATGCTCGTGGATCAGTGCAATGACAAGCAACGTGATCAGTGGGCATGATCTGTCATGTGATCAGTGAAATGATAAGCCACGTGATCAGTGCAATTGATCACAAACGTGATTAGTGCAATGATCAGCCCACGTGAATCATGTATGATCGAGCCATGAGGATCATGCATATTCCACACGTGATCATGCATAGATCAGCCAGGTAATCAGTGCATGATCAGCCATGGGATCAGGGCGATTGATAGCCACGTGATCATGCTGATAGCCATGTGATCGTGATGATAGTCACGTGATCAGTGTATGATCAACCACGGGATCAATGCATGATTAGCCACCGATAGTGCCATCGATCAGTCACGTGTCAGTGCATATCATCACAGCTGATCAGTGATGATATCCAGTGATCAGTTAATTGTGCAGTCATATTGTTCAGTGCATGAAGGCTTACGTGATCAGTGCATGAATCAGCCACGTAATCAGTGCATGATCGGCCAAGTGATCAGTGCATTGATCTGTCATGTGATCAGTGTAATGATCAGCCATGGTGATCAGTGCATGATTTATTGTCTTATTTGATTCTATTGTATGAGCAGCCATGTGTATCAGTCATGATCTCTCATTGTGATTAGTGTCCATTGATCTATGCCACAGTGATCAGTGCATAACGAATAGCCATGTAATCAGTGCATGATCAGCCACGTGATCACTGATGATCAGCCAACGTGATCATGCATGTGGGGTTCAGTGATCAGTGTAGATCACATTGTTTCAGTGCATGAAGAACAAGTGATCAATGCATGAATAGCTACGTGATTCAGTGATGCTCGTCACATGAGAGTGCATGATCGCCACGGATCAGTGCATGGTAGCCACGTGACATTGCTAAATTAACATGATGAGTGCAATGTGAGTCCACTGTGATTATGCATGCGCGTCACTGATCAGTGTTGGATCGCCACGTATTCAGATGCATGATAAACACGTTATCTAGTGAATATAGTCACGTGATCAGTGCATGATCAGTCACGTGATTCAGTGCCATGCGCAGTTAGGTGATCAGTGTAATGATCAGCCAACGTTTAATCAGTGCATAGAGCAACCTGATCAGTGCATGAATAAGCAACGTGATTAAGTGCATAATCAGCCCGTGAATCAGTTACGATCAGACACGTGATCAGTGAATGGATCAGCCAAGTGAACCATTGCATATGATCGCTACCTGACAGTGCATTATAAGCAACTGATTATGCATGATAGCCAGTGTAGTGTATGATCAGCCAGTGGATCAGTTATGTTGCAGCAATCATTTCAGTGCATGAAGCTATGTGATCAGTGCTGATCAGCCATAATCAGTGCATGATTCAGGCAAGCTGATCAG